>NC_084735.1:53810517-54124267 GCF_033978785.1 Entelurus aequoreus
ACTTCACACTATTAACTAGATCCACTCGACGTCCATTGCACCGATCGCCACGGGTCCCCACATCTGCGGTTCTCTCCAAGGTTCCCCATTGTATCCCATTGGGTTACGTTTTTTCTTGCCCTGTTGTGGGATCTGAGCGGAGGATGTTGTTGTGGATTGTGCAGCCCTTTGAGACACTCGTGATTAAGGGCTATGTAAATAAACTTTGATTGATTGATTGATTGATATCTGATCTAAAACATTTTACAAATTAGAAATTTGCCAAGAGTAAGATGTAGTGTAATTTCAAGCTGATAGTTTTTTATTAAATAAAAGAAAAACATGTTTGGAATTAACTCTGTCATTTGTATTTATTGGGAAAAAAATCGGAAATCAAAGTTTTTGTGAAAAAGTTGGGTATTGAATTTTTAGGCCAATTTAGTGTTGCCAATCAGCCTATCCCCAAGTGTATGTCTTTGGCGTTGGGAGGTAGCCGTAGTACCAGAAGAGAACTCACACAGTCGCGGGGAGAACTTGCAAACTTCACACAGAAAGACCCCAAACCCGAGAATCGGACCTTGAACCTTCTTATTGTGAGGCACCAGCACAATCCACCGTGCTGCCTGACAACCTAAAATGTATTTAAAAAATGTTTTAAAACCATACTGATAACTTCCTACGATAACTGATAGCTTATTTATATCTATTTTTTAATGGAGAATTGACTAGTTTATGCACTTGTGGGGGTAAGAAAGACTTTAACAAAAGGGGATTTGACAAACTGTACCTGTAGATTTGTCCTGACCAAGTATGACCTCATTAGTGAGGTAGCACTAACATCCCATCCATAAATTATTAACGAAACATATGTCCTGATTTCCATTTATCTGTCCATCTCTGCGGGAGTGCAGTGATCATGTCGTATTTCGCTAGATAAAATCCCTTTTTTTTTATTCAAAGGCGTTCCCAGTTGAATGGTGGGGCGGGGCTGTAGCCTATGCCAGCTGCATTCGGGCGGAAGGCAGGGTACGCCCTGGACAAGTCGCCACGCTAGAAAACATAAAACCGAAAAATAGTGGCGGCTAAGAAGTACAAACCATGGCTCCAGAAGGTCTGCTGTTGTTAGATCCAGTGTCTTCAGCACTGGTGAGGGCGGGGTCTTCTGCATCTCTGATATGGCAGAAGTCGAGTTAATCACTGATTTGGCTGTATTGTTTTATCTGTGATTATCTCTTATGATATTAAATATGAAATAAAATGAGGGAGAGATGGGGCACGACGGTGGAACAGGGGTTAGTGCATATGCCTCACAATACAAAGGTCCTGAGTACTCCTGAGTTCAATCCCGGGCTCGGGATCTTTCTGTGTGGAGTTTGCATGTTCTCCCCATGACTGCGTGGGTTCCCTCCTGGTACTCCGGCTTCCTCCCACCTCCAAAGACATGACCCGGGGATAGGTTGATTGGCAACACTAAATTGGCCCTAGTGTGTGAATGTGAGTGTGAATGTTGTCTGTCTATCTGTGTTGGCCCTGCGATGAGGTGGCGACTTGTCCAGGATGTACCCCGCCTTCCGCCCGAATGCAGCTGAGATAGGCTCCAGCACTCTCCGCGACCCCGAAAAGGACAAGCGGTAGAAAATGGATGGATTGATGGAAGGAGAGAGGGGCTGCCTGTTTTCCTCCTCCATGCTCAAATAAGCGCATGTTTGCTAATTCTGTCCAGTGTCATCATTTTATTTCCATGAGGAAATTGCAGATCGCTTCAACCCTACAGTTGTCTCCGGCTGGCTTTTTCTACTTGTTCTATTCGCTGTAGCAATGAGACCAGCCAAGGGCTTTTTTTTGCGACTGACTTTGGGCAGTTTCTTTGCAAGTGGAGGCGGTTTCTTATCAGACCAATAATTATCCTGTATCCCTACCTACAATTGAACCTTGAGGAACAACACTAGTTTTACTAAAGAAGATGAACAAACGACTACTGACTGCATCTGAAGTAAACAAGCTACCTCAACACCTGAATTACATAAATAACAATAGAACTGCCAGAAAGGAGAGGATTTAAAGGGGTGCCTTGAGGAACGCATCACACGTTCTATGTTTAGTAGTAAGTTTAAAATGTCAACGCAAATATCTGCCAATGTCTTTACAGTGGTCCAAATTCCTCTATACAACAGGAGCACTGTGGTGTTTTTAGAAATTTCCTGCAAAAATGCCCGTCTCCCAAGTTTTGAAACGGACTCGGGGCCGGTATGGTGTCGGTATGGGCCGCCAGTTATAGCCATGCCTTAGAGCAGTGGTTCTTAACCTGGGTTCGATCGAACCTTAGGGGTTCGGTGAGTCGGCCTCAGGGGTTCGGCGGAGCCTGCGCCGTGGAGGTCTAGACACACCCGACTCATTGTGTAAATAAAAACTTCCCCCTATCGGCTTATTATGGATACGGCAACAGCAGATGTCACACTGATTTGCAGGTGTGTAATTTGTTGTGAGTTCATGCACTGTGTTGGTTTTGTTCTTTGAACAAGGTGAAGTTCATGCACGGTTCATTTTGTGCACCAGTAAAAAAACATAACTTTGTCTTGAATTAAAAAAAAAACACATTTTATTTTTCACTAAAGAAGGGTTCGGTGAATGCGCATATGAAACTGGTGGGGTTCGGTACCTCCAACAAGGTTAAGAACCACTGCCTTAGAGTATCTAGAAAAATTGGTTGCCCCCTCTGTGATGAGATCCCAGCTAGCGCCAATCACGGGGGGCGAAGCTGAATTCCTGTCTGGAGACGCCAGAAGTTGTTAGTGTGAGCAGCAGTGTTCACTCAAGTACAACAGATGAAGAGGATTGTTCTCCTCAAGGAAGTGTGCTGCTAAAACTAACACATAAAGAGGAGATAACATTCATTTGTTCTCAGTCAGCAGATTAACTTCTTTCCTCCCTGGTCCTTTATGGAATATTACGTGACCTCTTAAACCCCGGGCTTGTAAAGCTCTACATCATGGGTGTCAAACTTAATCGCACAGAGGGACAAAATTCAAAACATACTCTAGATTGAGAGCCGCGATGGATTAAAAAAAACATTTGTGTTTCCTGGACTACTACTAAAGACACAGAGGTGTTAAATTCCAGTCATCAGTGGTTGCTTTTTCTAGCTTGGACAAAATGTGCATGACAGCCAGTAAATGTGTTTTTATGTGGACAGACATGTTTTTTAACTCCACTTTTGTCTATGGACAATTTCTTTAGACTTAGACTTCCTTTTATTGTCATTCAAATTTGAACTTTACAGTACAGATAACAACGGAATTCCTTTGCATTAGCTCGTTGTAGTGCAGGATAAAAGAGCAATAAGGTGCAGACATAAATAAATAGATAACTGTACAGATAAATATATTGCACTTTTGCATATGCATCCACGTTTATGGATGTATGTTATATTGTCTTTATATTCCAGCGAGTTAACCCGTTTTTGGAGGGAATTGAGGGGATTATTACGATGCGTTCAAGAGTCTTATGGCCTGAGGGAAGAAGCTGTTACAGAACCTGGAGGTTCTACTACGGAGGCTGCGGAACCTCTTTCTAGAGTCCAGCAGTGAAAACAGTCCTTGGTGGGGGTGGAGGAGTCTCTGCAGATCTTCTGAGCCCTGGTCAGGCAGCGGCTTTTTGCGATCTCCTGGATAGGAGGAAGAGGAGTCCTGATGATCTTTTCCACCGTCCTCACCACTCTCTGGAGAGACTTCCAGTCTGAGGTACTGCAGGCTCCAGTCCAGACAGAGATGCTGTTGGTCAGTAGGCTCTCTATAGTGCCTCTGTAGAATGTGGTGAGAATGGGGGGAGGGAGTTGTGCTCTTTTCATCCGACGCAAAAAGTGCATGCGCTCCTGAGCTCTTTTTACAAGGGCTCCGGTGTGTAGGGACCAGGTTATATTGTCAGTTATCTGCACCCCCAGGAACTTGCTGCTTACGATCTCCACTGCTGTGCCGTTGATGAAGAGTGGAGTGTGGCTAGACTAATGCCTCCTGAAGTCGACGATGATCTCCTTGGTCTTGTCGACGTTCAGGACCAGATAGTTGGTTCTGCACCAGTCAACCAGATGTTTCACCTCCTCCCTGTAGTCCATGTCGTTGTTGTCACGGATGAGGCCCACTACTGTTGTGTCGTCCGCATACTTCACAATGTGGTTAGTAGTGGACCTGGCGCAGCAGTCAAAGGTCATCTACATGAACAGCAGTGGACTCGGGACACAGCCATGGGGGGAGCCGGTGCTCAGGGCGATGGCACTGGAGGTGTTGTCGCCCACTCTCAAAACATTTACATTTTTTCGTTCCTGCCCGAAAAATTCAATTTTCCAACAGTCTGAGAGACCGCAATTCCGTTGTGTCTGGGGAACGCGGGGAAAACCGAGGGTGAGATACTATAGGAGAAAGCCACTTTGTGGTGCACGCTTATAGGGCTACACCTATCAATTATTTCAGTAATTGAGTAATCTATCTCTTGACGCGTTATGCACATCGATGTATTTAAAGGTCCATGCGGTCAGGATTTTATACATTTTTATTAGTTACATTACGAGTATGGATGTATATCCTGAAGATTTTATCAGTACGATACCCTTATCTGTATTTCTTATCCATACCAGTATTTATCGCTACTCTTATCGGTACTATATGTAATTTGTGGGAAAAAAAGATGTAAAAAAAATGCACTTTAATTAGCATTTATACTAGCACAAATTCAACCATAACATCTCCAACATGTACTGTAACATCTCAGAGCAGGGAAACTATTTATCAACACCTTTTTTTTTTATGTCTTAAGGAAAACAACTATGTGTGCAATGTAAGGTGAAATGCAGTTATGTCATCTTCTTGTAAAGACCACACAGATCCATCACTGTGTTTCTATTCATTACAATTACACTCAGCTGGAAATAATATTTATATATGGCATGTTTGTGCAGCACACATTCCTTTTACATGATATATCATATCAAATATATCATATCAATCAAAACAATCACTTAGCACGTTATGTGGTTGTGCATTTTTTAACAATTTTTATTTGTGTTTATGTTGCACACAGACATATTTAGGTGACGGACCGGAAGCCATATTGATTGTGGCGCTATTGATGTATGTGTGTAATGTTGTAAATGCAATCACAGAGGTCCAACGTTATTAAAAGGTCATCTTTCATTCTTTTCATCGTGTGTTCCATCTTTGCGTTGGTCGTGACGTGATCGAATGAGCGCCGTGTCTTTCTAACAGTCTGATAAGTGACGGCTTGACAGTTTGTCCTCACAATGGCAACTTTTAAATATGCTGCCTCGTGCCAATTCATATTTGGTTTAAGTTACAGCAGCAGATGGAAAAGCAGCACAGAAATGTTTTTTAGAGATCTCACGTAATACAACCTCCTGACAACCAGCGTCCTCTGCAGTGGACATCTCTCCTTTGTGCTTTAGGCCTTGGACGTAATCTAGGGCCGTATTTATCAAGCTTCTTAGAATTACTCCTAAGTAGTCTGCTAAGAGTTGACTTAAGAGTAAATAAATTCTTCGCTGAAAGCTGCACTTAAAAGTTAGTTATCAAGCGTCTTACTCACACTTTCAGCGAAGTGTAGGACTGAATCTTAAGTGTCACACTCAGAGCTGAATTACGACATTACTATGTGCTGTAAACGGAATTTTAGGTGACGTCATTTCTGTGTCCATAGAAATGACCAATCACGGAAGGGAATCCCTTGTCTAAGAATAAAGAAATATCTTAGAAATATTTAAGTGGACAATGGGAGTGTATATTTTGACAATAAACTACAAAATAATACAAAACAAACAATATTGGCAATGAATCAAAAATAAATGTTTCCTTTTTGTTGCACCTTTCCTGCTTCCTGCTCCCAGACCGTAGTCGAAAAGCGCAGGGGAGACATTTCTCCAGGGCTGATGTATGCTCGGGGCAACACCCTTCACTTTACAGTGGGTCTCCACAGCGGACGACTTTAGGGTGAATGATGAGTCCGGCGATTAGTTGCAAATTTTGCTTTATTGATTGCTTGCACACAGCCAATCCAACACAAAACAAACTAGTCCCCGCCCGCACTCACGCTACCGCTCCCTCTCTTCTCTCGCCCACACACTCACTGACGTCACTCACCTCACATGCTGTCACCTATTAAAGGGCCACACACACACATACGCGACTCTCATAACATTTTATTTCCAATTCATTAATTAGGCAACTAATTTGAAACTGGTGTGGGTGGCTCTATATATACTAGCCCACTGCAGCCACATGCAGAAATCAACATGGAATCGAAAATTATTAAATCTGTGACAAAAATAATACCCGCTCTGTCTAAACGATACTGTTTGATCAGCTGCTCGTCATCAAACAAAGCCAGGACATCTTTCCGCTCCCTGAACGTTCGCGCACGTCTCTCTCGCCTCAGTGCCATCCCCCGCTGGCAACTCCTAACCACTTAGGACACCTCTGAAGGTCTCTTAAATATCGTGGAGAGTAGGAGTGAGTCTTAGACTTAAGAAAGTTGATAAATAGCTTTTATTCCTAAGTTTGAGAGTAGGACTAAATTTCGCAAATTCTCAGGACTTAAGTGTAAAATGGCACTCTAAGACGCTTGATAAATACGGCCCCTGGTTTCCAAAGTACCAAGAGGTCCAAATTGCACCCATTTAAACACAGGAGGGACCCGGTAAAGTCTAATTTGCAGTCCGTGATCAGGGTACTTTCAACAACATTCACACTTATTTCATAGTTCTGGATCTAAAATGTATGTCTATAGGTAAGAATCAACCCCAAAATAATCACAGTGGTGATTTTAGGCTTTTTTTTTAACAAGTTTCAGCACATTTTAGAGCGCCTACTTTTAGCTCCAAAATGTGGGCGTGCCTGCATGAAAGGCCACCTCAATGTACGGGCTTACATGGGCTGAACTGCAAGGGCCCCACCAAATCAGGGGCCCCCGATTTTGACAGCAGAATGCAATGATTAGTGTTCATAGCTGTCAATTACAAACAGGTCAGCTTCGTCTAGCGATTGTGTACTCTATCTTTCTCTCAGCTGCGCTGTTTTTTTCCTATTATTGTGGGGCACAAACCCACATCACCGGTGTGAAAGGCCAGGGTATAACTACTGAGCTAAAAGACAGTATGTCAAAACGCCAGCACTTTACTTGAAGCTGACTGGCTTCTATTCCACTTGCACAGACGTGCATGCACCCTCGTAAAGGAGATGTATTCATGAACAATACTTTTTAAAATGGGTGATATTTTTGCATTGTTGTGGTTCTGTTGAGTAAAATCATATATATGTTTTACAAAAGGTGGGGGGTGGGGGAGCTGTTGTTGAGGTTTGGGGAGGCCCCGCCAATAGTATCAGCCTGCTGACGTCACCTAGTGAAGACTGGAGGCATAGTCATTATTGTGTAGTATGTGTTTTGGTAGCATCTTTATCCCGAATAATACAAACCCCGTTTCCATATGAGTTGGGAAATTGTGTTAGATGTAAATATAAACGGAATACAATGATTTGCAAATCCTTTTCAACCCATATTCAATTGAATGCACTACAAAGACAAGATATTTGATGTTTAAACTCATAAACTTGTTTTTTTTTTTGCAAATAATAATTAACTTAGAATTTCATGGCTGCAACACGTGCCAAAGTAGTTGGGAAAGGGCATGTTCACCACTGTGTTACATGGCCTTTCCTTTTAACAACACTCAGTAAACGTTTGGGAACTGAGGAGACACATTTTTTAAGCTTCTCAGGTGGAATTCTTTCCCATTCTTGCTTGATGTACAGCTTAAGTTGTTCAACAGTCCGGGGGTCTCCATTGTGGTATTTTAGGCTTCATAATGCGCCACACATTTTCAATGGGAGACAGGTCTGGACTACAGGCAGGCCAGTCTAGTACCCGCACTCTTTTACTATGAAGCCACGTTGATGTAACACGTGGCTTGGCATTGTCTTGCTGAAATAAGCAACATATGTTGCTCCAAAACCTGTATGTACCTTACAGCATTAATGGTGCCTTCACAGATGTGTAAGTTACCCATGTCTTGGGCACTAATACACCCCCATACCATCACAGATGCTGTTTTTTTTTTCAACTTTGCGCCTGGTTATTTATATATGGTTCTTTTCCTCTTTGGTCCGGAGGACACGACGTCCACAGTTTCCAAAAATAATTTGAAATGTGGACTCGTCAGACCACAAAACATTTTTCCACTTTGTATCAGTCCATCTTAGATGAGCTCAGGCTCAGCGAAGCCGACAGCGTTTCTGGGTGTTGTTGATAAACGGTTTTCGCCTTTCATAGGAGAGTTTTAAGTTGCACTTACAGATGTAGCGACCAACTGTAGTTACTGACAGTGGGTTTCTGAAGTGTTCCTGAGCCCATGTGGTGATATCCTTTACACACTGATGTCGCTTGTTGATGCAGTACAGCCTGAGGGATCGAAGGTCACGGGCTTAGCTGCTTACGTGCAGTGATTTCTCCGGATTCTCTGAACCCTTTGATGATATTACGGACCGTAGATGGTGAAATCCCTAAATTCCTTGCAATAGCTGGTTGAGAAAGGTTTTTCTTAAACTGTTCAACAATTTGCTCATGCATTTCTTGACAAAGTGGTGACCCTCGCCCCATCCTTGTTTGTGAATGACTGAGCATTTCATGGAATCTACTTTTTTACCCAATCATGTCACCCACCTGTTCCCAATTTGCCTGCTCACCTGTGGGATGTTCCAAATAAGTGTTTGATGAGCATTCCTCAACTTTATCAGTATTTATTGCCACCTTTCCCAACTTCTTTGTCACGTGTTGCTGGCATCAAATTCTAAAGTTAATGATTATTTGCAAAAAAAAAATTTTTGTATCAGTTTGAACATCAATGATGTTGTCTTTGTAGCATATTCGACTGAATATGGGTTGAAAATGATTTGCAAATCATTGTATTCCGTTTAAATTTACATCTAACACAATTTCCCAACTCATATGGAAACGGGGTTTGTATAATATAATATATATGATATTGTCACACAGAATTTGAAGGAATTAGCAAAATACCCGTATTATTCTAATTTATTTTTCATTACTCAATATTCTCTACAGTACGTTTTGTTCAAGTTTTTGCCACTTTTGTCCGAGGACTTTGTGGTTCCTTTTTGGGGCAGACACATCAGTGACGTGTGTAACTGAGCTTTTGCGCCTCCGTGGATGCGATTTTGCGGCTCCTCTTTACATTATAGAACTTAATAGTTTTCCTATCATAAACATGGGATTGTAGCTACGCTTCACACTTGCAGCAGGGAACACAAGCTCTGCTGCGAAGCAGAGAAAAAGAAAAGGAGAAAAATAAGGTAAGCTGCTAGTATTCTGCTAGAATCTCGATTTACACCCCCCTTTTTTTTCCAAACTTTTTGATTTTTTAACTATTAGATCGAGCCAAATACGCCTCTGTTTGCGAACCATATCTCTGTATACGAATACTTCATTCATTCATTTTGTGTCTTGCTGGCAGCCATTTTTGCTTGCTTGTATTGAAGAGATTGACAAAGTGAACTTTGTACCAAAGCAAGTTTTTAATTGTAATGAGACCGGACTTTTCTGAGAAAAAGATGCCAAAGCAGACTTATATGACAGCGGAGCAGAAGTCACTACCTCTCATTCAGTGGCGTCTCTTCCAAGAACACACAATTAGTTATTCACCCATTACTCAAAAACTAATTCATGTTTTGGGAAATGACTGCCAGATTCATTTTCAGGAGCAAAAAATACATAAAGAAAACATTATATTTCGGTCATATGGATACTTTGGGTCCTTTAATGACTTAAAATGTCTTAGTTTCTATCAAAAGCTCATTAAGTGGCTTGGATACAATTATACAAGTTCAGCCTTGTTTTCAAACATTCAGATTTTTGAGGGTACTATTATGGAGGTTAATTTGTGTCTGAATTTATTTTTACATCAAATTATGCTGACAATTTAATTGAAAAAAAATTCAGTGTAAACAATTTAAACATCCACTTATTCATAAACATATCACTGTTCGGCAGAACTTTGTTGTAGAAATCGGCGTCCGTCTGACACTCGCTATCAGACTTTTTTCTCTGTAAACAAGCCCCGCCCACTTTGTTTGTGCCTGGTCTGCCTGATGCAGAGCTTCATATCGTATGTCACTCAAAAGTGCAGATTCTATCATTTCTATAGTTTGAAAATATTCACCTGGTCGGTAGATATTATATAGATGTATTAAGTGAGTCTTGCTTTTTGAAGCAGCAAATTTTTCGACACTGAATTTTTCAGCACTGAATTTTTTTTACGCTGAATTTTTATACACTGAATTTTAATACACTGAATTTAAAGGCCTACTGAAATGAAATTTTCTTATTTAAACGGGGATAACAGGTCCATTCTATGTGTCATACTTGATCATTTCGCAATATTGCCATATTTTTGCTGAACGGATTTAGTAGAGAACATGGACGATAAAGTTCGCAACTTTTGGTCGCTGATAAAAAATCCTTGCCTGTACCGGAAGTAGCGTGACGTCACAGGTTGAAGGGCTCCTCACATCTGCACATTGTTTACACCAGCAGCGAGAGCGATTCGGACCGAGAAAGCGACGATTACCCCATTAATTTGAGCGGGGATGAAAGATTTGTGGATGAGGAAAGTGAGAGTGAAGGATTAGAGTGCAGTGCAGGACGCCAGGGTGTATCTTTTTTCGCTCTGACCGTAACTTAGGTACAAGGGCTCATTGGTTTCCACACTTTCTCCTTTTTCTATTGTGGATCACGGATTTGTATTTTAAACCACCTCGGATACTGTATCCTCTTGAAAATGAGAGTCGAGAACGCGAAATTGACATTCACAGTGACTTTTATCTCCACGACAATACATCGGTGAAGCACTTTATCTTCGGAGCTAACGTGATAGCATCGTGCTTAACTGCGGATAGAAACAGAAGAAACATGCCCCTGACTGGAAGGATAGACAGACGATCAACAATACTACTATTACTTCTACTATCAGGAGACACCGAACCAAACCCTGGATTTGTAACCACACGGTTAATGCCTGGCGAAGCCTAGCAATGCTTTTGCTAATGACGCCGTTGAAGCTAACTTAGCTATGGGACCTCGACAGAGCTATGCTAAAAACATTAGCTCTCCACCTACGCCAGCCCTCATCTGCTCATCACGACCCGTGCTCACCTGCGTTCAGGGATCGACGGCGTGACAGAGGACTTCACCCGATCATCGGTGCGGTCGGTGGCTAGCGTCGGATAGCGCGTCTGCTATCCAACTCAAAGTCCTCCTGGTTGTGTTGCTGTAGACAGCCGCTAATACACCGATCCCACCTAGAGCTTTCTTCTTTGCTGTCTCCATTGTTCATTAAACAAATTGCAAAAGATTCACCAACACAGATGTCCAGAATACTGTGACATTTTTCGATGAAAACAGACGCTGTTTGTATTGGGACACAATGGTGTTCCAATACTTCCGTTCAATCCGTGACGTCACGCGCAAACGTCATCATACCGAGACGTTTTCAGCCGGATATTTCCCGGGAAATTTAAAATTGCACTTTATAAGTTAACCCGGCCGTATTGGTATGTGTTGCAATGTTAAGATTTCATCATTGATATATAAACTATCAGACTGCGTGGTCGGTAGTAGTGGGTTTCAGTAGGCCTTTAAAACACTGAATTTTAAAACACTTATTTTTTTTGCAATAAAATTGTTAGCATAATTTAATGTAAAAATATTCAGTTCACGAAATCTAAATCGCAAAATAGTCAGCTACATAAATTCTGTGTCAAAAAAAAAAACGCTTTTGTAATAAAGACAAAAATTAACCTCCTTAGCTATTCATAAATACAAAACGGAACTATTACAACCGCCATTCTCTTTTATTATTTCACATCTATTTATCTATTCTTTGGTACACCGAAGATTATATTCATTATTTAAGTATGGTGTTTTATTTTCCTATATTCAAACACAGTGTTGCTGTTCAAACTGTGTAATGTTACAGTGGTCAGAAGTATAAAATATACTTGTTAAATAAAACCTCTGCCTTGTTTTTAATGAACACCTATGGCTAATAGGCGACTGCAATGTTGGTCATTATAGTGGCACTTGGAGAGCCAAGTGTTTTCTGAGGTGGAACATGGTGAAAAATCCACAAAAAACCCCATTGATCCATTCCAATAACTTCAGGTCAGTTACATAGGCATTGTAGACTAACTAGTCTTTTCTCCAAGTTTATACAGCAACTGACATTAAAAGGTTGTCAGCTTATATTCAGTTTGAAAGAAGATATGCAAATGTCATCCTGTCTTATAGATAATGCTCTTTTATCCTGCACTACCATGAGCTAATGCAACACAATTTCATTATCTGTACTGCAAAGTTCAAATTTGAATGACAATAATACTCTCTGTCTCTCTCAGTCTCTAGAGTAATAATTAGTTCTTGTTTATTAGCAATATAAGGGACAAACGGTAGAAAATGGATGGATGGAAGTACAATTTTTAAATTAACTGTAAAAGTAACTGAGAGCCAGTACAGGGGTAATGGGCTCACGTCGTTTGGTTTTGCTTAAAAGGCGAGCAGCAGAATTCTGCAAGCACTGAATGTATTTAAAAAATATATTCAAATTTTTTTTTAAATGACCTGGGCAAATTTGGATGTTGTCCCACATTCTTTGTATCCAAATTCTGTTGGAGGCTTGCAATGTCTGGACCCCGCATGGCTGCGGTACTCGTGACCCCAAGATGCAGGAAACCGATGTGCAGGTCGATGTGAGTCTTTATTACTTTCAAAATAGGAGGAAGCCGTCATGCATGCAAAGGTTCTCAACATAATCAATCCTCGAGCACTGAGAAACAGGCGAGGCAGGCATAAATAGCCGCCTGATTGGCAACTGCAACCAGGTGTGCCAGGCTGCCAATCAGGGACAGGTGAGGGAAACGAGCGCTCAGGGTGACAAGCAGGAAGGGGAACAAAAATAAGAGCGCCGACAAGAAAACAAACACCAAACAAGGAACCACCACCAGAAGTGAAGTGACAGATCGTCACATGCACATCACCTTTTTTCTTTATAGACAATTGTTTTTTGCAACTTTGGTCAGAACATGTTTTTCTTTATTTTCTCAATTCTGACTGTCAAACACTGCAAAAGATAGCCATTAGCTTTAGCAGAGGTGTTAACAGTCCCTTTTACAGTCAATATATTGTGGTGCTTTCCTCTACCATGGATGATTTCCTGGTTGTAGCCGTCACATAAAAACACTCGATATGAAGCACACTGCACCTTCTGGAAAATGCTGGAACATTGGGTATGAAGACATTTAAACTCCGTAGCAAATCAGAAAAAAATGTCCGTTAGCCCATATTTTTTCAGAGTTCCAAACAAATTTAGTTTACAATAGAGAGATTTCTGCTGTTTGAATTTAGGTCAAACATTTTGTTTTCCAACATGAAAGAGCAGTTCACACATACAATTCATTCTGGCACTCCAATTTCCCTTCATGTCCTGAAATTTTTTTGTCAGTATGGATATGAAATGGTCTTGAATTGCATTCATCATGGTTTTTAAAAAGTCTTAAATTTCACTTCAGAAACCCTGTAAATGTACCCACAATGAGCCCACACCGTACTGTTTGGTCTCGCTACTTTTTGGGATCATGTAGGCATGTGTCTTAGTTGGCAAAGCCCTGAAACCTTTAGGGGTGAGATGGCCCTTTTGGCAGATACCTGGAACCTTCAGAGGTTATGTCCTCTGTGGACTTTCTTGCAGTGGTGCCTCAACTTCAAATAGTTTTAAATACAAGCTGTGCCTTGCCTTTTTGATATTCTTCAAGTTAAGAGCATCAATTTGAATATATTATATAATAATAATAATAATAATAATAATAATAATAATAATAATAATAATAATAACGGATTACATTTATATATATTTTCTATCAACTAGATACTACTTCCAGAACGAACCCTGCAAGATCAGCCCCAAAACAAGACACCCACTGAACCATACTTGCCAACCTTGAGACTTTCGAATTCGGGAGATTGGGGGTAGGGGGGGGGGGCGGGGTTTGGTGGTAGCGGGGGTGTATATTGTAGCCCGGAAGAGTTAGGGATGCAAGGGATTCTGGGTATTTGTTCTGTTGTGTTTATGTTGTGTTACAGTGCGGATGTTCTCCCGAAATGTGTTTGTCATTCTTGTTTGGTGTGGGTTCACAGTGTGGCGCATATTTGTAACAGTGTTAAAGTTGTGTATACGGCCACCCTCAGTGTGACCTGTATGGCTGTTGATCAAGTATGTCTTGCAGTCACTTTCGTGTGTATGCAGAAGCCGCATACAACATGTGACTGGGCCGGCACACTGTTTGTACGGTGAAAAAGCGGACGCAACGACAGGTTGTATAGGACGCGAAAGGCAGTGCCATCACGGCACGCCCTTAACATTGTTGTTCGGGAGAAAATCGGGAGAATGGTTGCCCCGAGAGATTTTCGGGAGGGACACTGAAATTCGTGAGTCTCCCGGAAAAATCGGGAGGGTTGGCAAGTATGCACTGAACCGAAGAAACAAAACACGATCATTTCAGTGAGCTACTTTGATTTAAGATACAATTGTTTTGAGGTATGAGCTTGGTCATAGAACCATTTGAGCTCGTAGTTTAAGGTACTACTGTGAATAGGGCCTATTGCCTAACCAGGTGGGATTATTCCCTGTGGTCTATTTCTGTTAACCTGACTCTCGCCAGATCCTTGTAGTTCGCTGAGATCCACACAAGCATCTGGGCACGAAGGCAATGCAAACTCCTTCCAGATAGCAAAAAATAATGAACCAATCAGGATCGCCGGGCGGGATTTCATATATGTGACGTAGCGCCGAAGCTACAACAGCGAGGAGTCGTGTGCTGACATTGATTCTGCTATTGCAACTGTTTTGTCGAATTTATCGAATATTAATTATTTGAAAGATGAACAGAGAACAGTTTTGAAGGCATTTATTAACTTTTCGCTCTGTCGTTATCCAATATGTCGGCTGTTCTGTTTTGGATTTCCCAGCGTCACTCTCATCAGCGTCACGGGTTGATTTCGATGTGAGTGTTTGAAGTAGCACGTCATTCAAGATAATGGACAAGTGGTTTATCCAATCACATACAATGATTTTTTTTTACAAGACCCTACCTTCTGAAATACATCTCCTATTGAGAAGTCTCAGATCCTGGTGTGGAGCTCAGCGAACTACAAGGATCTGGCGAGAGTCAGGTTATATTTCTGTTGACATTTTTTGTTTAAATAGCCCTGTTATGCATAACACAAATGTCCACTGCAGAGGTTCTTAGTTCTCAGGAGGATATGCAGATCTCATGTTTTTATTTCAACTGGGTTCACTTAGGCCATTTGTAGGGGCTGTTTGTGACTGTTTTTCCCATTCTCGCAACTGTATGCCACACCTCTTTGCTGCCACCGTGACAGCTGATTTATGACCATGAGATGCGAGAAGGAGCCTTGAAGGATGTAGTGTGGAGTGTTGCGGAGGTGCAGGTTGTGTGCTGTTACACTGCAGTGTTGTCATCCTGCACTGACGTCATTTGACATTCATACCAACCTCATACCCTGCTAATTGGCTGATCTCGTTACTGACACGCCGATAAAATTCTCAGCTGTGTAAGAGTTTAATATTTATCTCTGTAGCCAAAGGGAGCTCCATTCATGGTCAACATGAAGTCCTCGTTATTCCTCCCCATAGTCTTAAATAGCAGCCCATTTGTCCAACATGGATGAAGCTGTGTCGAATATGACCGTTGCCCCTCGAAGTTGTGGGAGTTATTTGTAAAGAGTCCAAAGGGGTGATAACGCATTTCGGATCCTTTACGCTCAGCCAACAGTAGTGTAGGATTGTTTTTTTTGTGCCAAGGTTGAAACTCAAAGCACAAGTCTGCGAGTCAAATACCAGCAGATGGCAAGCTGCCATTTTAGCAAACATCCCAGCACAAAGAGTGAGAGCTAAGCAGCCATTGTGCAGTCATCAGATCTCTGCCATTCAATCAGACAAGAACCTGAACGTGACCTGTGGTCACAAACCTTAAGAGGCATTGGGACAAACAGCAGTCTGGATGTCCAAAGTCTTGTCGAGGCTTAAAATACACCATTGTCCCCATTCAAGGTGTGTTCACACTCCCTCACTATTGTTCGTCCACGTCCCCTTTGACAGGTTTTCTTCTATTCTTAGCACCATTGTAGTTGAGATTACAGTGACATGCTGGCTATTGTGGCCCAGAGGAGTTCCACGCCACAGGAAAAACCGCAATTGTCACAGGTGACTTTACATGTGCCAGGATAATCTTACATGATGTTCTTCTCAGGGTCTGATAGAGGCTCAACGACAAAACCTACAAGTCTGATCTACTAAAATCCCAAATAACAAGCGCTTAATATCGTGTGCAAGTTATACAATTGTGCTTACTATCAGTGGGCGTGTTCTGTGTGATTTACTAAGACTGCGTGCGATCGAAAACAAGTGCAAAAGCAGTGCAAGCTGCTATATTTAAATGAGGATTTTTTTATGTACTACCGGCTGTCACTATGGAGACACTCATTTACTGCAAGCACATCCATGGAATCCTGCATCAACCCGGGGTGTTTTGTTATGTTAGGGAAAATGCAACACACAGGTATAATTAGAGATATTGTAGCGTCCCGGAAGAGTTAGTGCTGCAAGGGGTTCTGGGTATATATTCTGTTGTGTTTATGTTGTGTTACGGTGCGGATGTTCTCCCGAAATGTGTTTGTCATTCTTGTTTGGTGTGGGTTCACAGTGTGGCGCATATTTGTAACAGTGTTAAATTTGTTTATACGGCTACCCTCAGTGTGACCTGTATGGCTGTTGACCAAGTATGCATGGCATTCACTTGTGTGTGTGAAAAGCCATAGATATTGTGTGATTGGGCCGGCACGCAAAGGCAGTGCCTTTAAGGTTTATTGGCGCTCTGTACTTCTCCCTACGTCCGTGTACCACTCCGTACAGCGGCATTTTAAAAAGTCATAAATTGTACTTTTTGAAACCGATACCGATAATTTCCGATATTACATTTTAAAGCATTTATCAGCCGATAATATCGGCAGTCCGATATTATCGGACATCTCTAACTATAACCTGTGCCACCTTTTAGAAGCAGCTCATCCAGTGCGGTCTATAAAAGAACCTAATTTTTAGCACGCCAAAGGTCTTGGTCTTATGCCAAAAACACCGGCACTATCTGCGATGTTGCGCTGGAATGATTCAGCCGCAAGCAAATGCATGTTGCAAGAAGTTTTTTTCTTATATATCTAATTTATTATCTAATATTGGTGTAGTATACATTACATATCTCATATTAGTGCTGTGCGATATGGAAAAATACTTCTTTCTCCCCAGCCACTTTGTCCAGCTCCTCCCAGGGGATCCCGAGGCGTTCCCAGGCCAACTGGGAGACATAGTCTCCCTAACATGTCCTGGGTCTTCCCCGTGGCCGCTTACCGGTCGGACATGCTCTGAACACCTCCCCAGGGAGGCGTCCGGGGGGGCCCCTGACCAGATGCCTGATGCACCTCATCTGGCTCCTCTTGATGTGGAGGAGCAGCAGCTTTGCTCTGAGCTGCTCCTGAATGACAGAGCTTGTCACCCTATCTCTAAGGGAGAGCTACAGCATCCGACGGGGGATACTAATGTCAGCCACTTGTAGCTACTTGTGAGCTTGTGTTGTCAATAACACCCAAAGCTCATGACCATAGGTGAGGATAGGACCGTAGCTCGAACTGTAAATTGAGAGCTTCCTGCTCAGTTCCTTCTTCACCACGATGGATCGATAAAGGGTTCGCCATCCCAGACTTTGTTATTAAATAAAAAGTTGATCCATCACCCCTTTGTTATAAACATACTTGTCAACACTCCTAATTTTCCAGAAAATCTCCCGGGGCCACTATTCGTACACATTTCTCACGATGTCCACCCGCACAACAATATTGCTACACCATCCTTCACCGGGCGCCGTTTCCAGCAGGACCATAATAACGGTTACACCTCGAAGTCAAACCTAGCAATCAGAACAGAAGAATAGACAAGATATTTGATGTTCAAACTCATAAACTTTATTTTATTTTTGCAAATAATAATTAAATTAGAATTTCATGGCTGCAACACGTGCCAAAGTAGTTGGGAAAGGGCATGTTCACCACTGTGTTACATGGCCTTTCCTTTCAACAACACTCAGTAAACGTTTGTGAACTGAGGAGACACATTTTTTAAGCTTCTCAGGTGGAATTCTTTCCCATTCTTGCTTGATGTGCAGCTTAAGTTGTTCAACAGTCCGGGGATCTCCGTTGTGGTATTTTAGGCTTCATAATGCGCCACACATTTTCAACGGGAGACAGGTCTGGACTACAGGCAGGCCAGTCTAGTACCTGCACTCTTTTACTATGAAGCCATGTTGATGTAACACGTGGCTTGGCATTGTCTTGCTGAAATAAGCAGGGGCGTCCATGGTAACGTTGCTTGGATGGCAACATAAGTTGCTCCAAAACCTGTATGTACCTTTCAGCATTAATGGCGCCGTCACAGATTTGTAAGTTACCCATGTCTTGGGCACTAATACACCCCCATACCATCACAGATGTTGGCTTTTCAACTTTGCGCCTATAACAATCTGAATGGTTCTTTTCCTCTTTGGTCCGGAGGAAACGACGTCCACAGTTTCCAAAAACAATTTGAAATGTGGACTCGTCAGACCACAGAACACTTTTCCACTTTGTATCAGTCCATCTTAGATGAGCTCAGGCCCAGCAAAGCCGACGGCGTTTCTGGGTGTTGTTGATAAACGGTTTCCGTCTTGCATAGGAGAGTTTTAACTTGCCTTTACAGATGTAGCGACCAACTGTAGTTACTGACAGTGGGTTTCTGAAGTGTTCCTGAGCCCATGTGGTGATATCCTTTACACACTGATGTCGCTTGTTGATGCAGTACAGCCTGAGGGATCGAAGGTCACGGGCTTAGCTGCTTACGTGCAGTGATTTCTCCAGATTCTCTGAACCTTTTGATGATATTACGGACCGTAGATGGTGAAATCCCTAAATTCCTTGCAATAGTTGGTTGAAAAAGGTTTTTCTTAAACTGTTCAACAATTTGCTCACGCATTTGTTGACAAAGTGGTGACCCTCGCCCCATCCTTGTTTGTGAATGACTGAGCATTTCATGGAATCTACTTTTATACCCAATCATGGCACCCACCTGTTCCCAATTTGCCTGTTCACCTGTGGGATGTTCCAAATAAGTGTTTGATGAGCATTCCTCAACTTTATCAGTATTTATTGCCACCTTTCCCAACTTCTTTGTCACGTGTTGCTGGCATCAAATTCTAAAGTTAATGATTAGTTGAAAAAAAAAAAAAGTTTATCAGTTTGAACATCAAATATGTTGTCTTTGTAGCATATTCAACTGAATATGGGTTGAAAATGATTTGCAAATCATTGTATACATCTAACACAATTTCCCAACTCATATGGAAACGGGGTTTGTATTTCTAGCATACATTGCATAGATTGATGGCTAATTAATGCAATCTATGCCTTTTTCGATTTTTTTTTTATTTAATTTTTTCGTATTATTAAGTTATTTATTGAACTATCCCCACCATCCACCATTTCCACGGGTAGTGGACAAATATTTAATTTGTTACTTTTTTTATATTTGTTACTGTGGACTGTTAATTTGTTTGTCAAATAAATAAACAGTGTGCAATTCAAGTATTTCATTTTTTTGTGTGTGTGTATATATATATATATATATATATATATATATATATATATATATATATATATATATATATATATATATATATATATATATATATATATATATGCATGTATGACACCCCCCGTTTGGTTGTATATGTTTGATATACAGTGCTGTACAGGGCTTTATATTGTGTTCAAAGTGTACAAACATGCAATAAAATATGGACTTTTGTCAGGGTTGGAACCCATTATTCATGTTTACATTGTTTCTAATGGAGAAATTTGCTCCAGCATACACACTTTTATATTTACAAACCCTGTAAAAGAACCAATTATGTTCAGAAACCGTGGTTCCACTGTAGTCCATTGTAGTCTTGTACAGGTCTATTATCTTGTCTCTGAACAAATTATAATGTTTATTTAATGTTTTTTGGTCGTTATTTTTGTGTTTTACATTTTTATAATCTTTTTCTGTCTGTTACCAACAACCCTTTAGCTACAGTGCTGTTTCAGTTCAAATATTACAAAACATCTAACATTGTGCTAGTCTGTATTCAGAATGTGTTTATCCATTGACAGACGCGATGACATTTATTTAGTCAGCGCTACCAGCATGAAGGTCCCTAGAGATTAGTAGATTTGTCCACAGAAATATGGAGCCTAACAGCAGCCGAGTCCGTCACCATGCGCTTGTCTGACACCATTAAACCATTGAAAGTGTGAAACGTGTTGACTTCTTGAGGCGCTTTGTGACAGATTTAATGACAAGCGAGTTTACCACACATGGCAGCAAGATGTAAACCCAGCCGATGAATAGGAACTAAAAACATGAATATTTCAGCATCCTACTAAGGTAGTACTGTAAAATAATCTAGGGTTTGTCCTCTACTCGACACCACCTGGATGGTCTGCATTTGTTTACTTTGCAGCTGCTGATAGTTGCTCGCGGTCATGTTAGCATTAAGTGCCGCGTCGAGTCACTGCTATGTCTCGCTGTTGCTCACGACAAAGTCTCACCAGTGTAGAGACGTGTTATTGTCGAGGCACAAGTTTGAAGAGGAAGTGTCAAAAGGTGGTCAACTTGATGGTCGCGGTGAAGATGCCAAGATTAGCTGCTGTGTTGTTAGCATTATTCACCGTTAAGCCGCAAAAAGACATCTTGCTTGGTGAATATCTTTATAGATCGCCACAAAATAATAATGGAAAATAGGACAAATACTGTAATACATACAGTATAAAACAAAAATACATGATACATAATGCACTAGCACCTCCGTATTGGCCTGAGAGAGACGAACGGGCGGACATTGGCTATGTAAGATAATAACAAAATATTTGTGTAATATTTTTGTGGGATATTGTGTTGGTTTGAACTCTTGTAATTTTTGGGTAAAAGTTAATCTTTCCTTCAGGACCTACAACTAAAACCTCTGTTTTGTCTTGCTTCAGATGGAAGAAATTCACTGCCATCCATGACTTGGTGTCCAAAATTCAGTTAAACGGGTTATCTCCTGTGTCATCAGGAGACACGGCAATGTACGTAACTGTGGAAACTAGTGTTGTCTCCATACCAATATTTTGGTACCGGTACCAAAATTATTTCGATACTTTTCGGTACTTTTCTAAATAAAGGGGACCACGAAAAATGGCATTATTGGCTTTATTTTAACCAAAAATCTTACGGTACAATAAACATATGTTTATTATTGCAACTTTGTCCTTAACTAAAATAGTGAACAAACAAGACAACTCGTCTTTTAGTAGTAAGTAAGCAAACAAAGGCTCCTAATTTAGCTGCTGACATATGCAGTAACATATTGTGTCATTTATCATTCTATTATTTTGTCAACATTATTAAGGACAAGTAGTAGAAAATTAATTATTAATATACTTGTTCATTTACTGCTAATATCTGCTTACTTTCTCTTTTAACATGTTCTATCTACACTTCTGTTAAAATGTAATAATCACTTATTCTTCTGTTGTTTGATACTTTCCATTAGTTTTGGATGATACCACAAATTTGGGTATCAATCCGATACCAAGTCGTTACAGGATCATACATTGGTCATATTCAAAGTCCACATGTGTCCAGGGACATATTTCCTGAGTTTATAAACATAATATACGTTTAAAAAAAATTGTGATTCCGGTACTTTTCAGAGGCGGTATAGTACAGAAAATGATTCGTTAGTAACGCGGTACTATACTAATACCGGTATACCGTACAACCCTAGTAGAAACTGAGGCCGCATGTAAAGATTAAAAAGAATGGGACCTAAAATTGAGCCTTGGGGTACACCACACTTTATTTCATATCTATGCACATAGCATTAAAATTCAGCGTACAACTCAATAGCGTATGATGTTTTCTCTTATGTGCAGTTATCCAGGAAGTAGCATTTGTGTTGTGCAAAAAACTGTGTTCATTTGAACTTTAAAACCGTCATGTCGTTTTTGCCTTTGCATCGTTTCGAAGCAACAACAAGCTCAAGCAAAACAGCTGCAGTGTTATCTCCCAGGAATGACGGCCAGTTCCGATCATGTATCCACATGTGCCTTTAATAAGAAGTGGCGGCAAAAAACGTGGGTCAAAGTTGACATGGCTAGGGCTGCCAGAACATCAGACGAGAGAGATATGAATCTGGTAAAGTCAATATTAAGTCAGATAGGAGATATGAGGACTTTGAAGGAGACATCTCCAAATCAGCGCATTGGCCCCCAGGACTTTTAAAAGCTGGTCCTGCCCTCATCCCTCATCTGTGTAACCAGGCTTGTCCTCTGTTCTCCATCTAATCCATCTCATCTGCACTGTTGATGCTGAGCTGCTTCTGCTCGCCCAGCTGCCTCCTCAGGAATCCACATACCAACTTCTCCACGAGCTCCTCCCACCCTGCCAAGAGTCGCTATGTCCACACAACACAACACAACCGATGGATGACTCACACGCACTGCGATTACATGCACTAAAGAAAACACCAATTGCTTTTTGGGCGTCTAAATGTCCTCCAACAAGCACACAAGGTTGGTCTTTCTTGGTATTTAACAGCATCGCCATCCAGAGTCCAGTAATCTCCACCACCGTTCTGTTGAAATATCAATCAATCAATCAATCAATGTTTATTTATATAGCCCTAAATCACAAGTGTCTCAAAGGGCTGCACAAGCCACAACGACATCCTCGGTACAGAGCCCACATACAGGCAAGGATGGGGGGGCGTGGTCGGGGGTGGGGGGGGGGGGGGCGTGGTTAAGAGGGGAGGAGTATATTTACAGCTAGAATTCACCATGTCAAGTATTTCATATATATATATATATATATATATATATATATATATATATATATATATATATATATATATATATATATATATATATATATATATATATATATATATATATATATATGTAATAAATACTTGACTTTCAGTGAGTTCTAGCTATATATATATATTTTTATTTTTTTTTTTTTTATTTTTTTTATTATATATATATATATATATATATATATATATATATATATATATATATATATATATATATATATATATATATATATATATATATATAAATAAAATAAATACTTGAATTCCAGTGTTCATTTATTTACACATATACACACACATAACACTCATCTACTCATTGTTGAGTTAAGGGTTGAATTGTCCATCCTTGTTCTATTCTCTGTCACTATTTTTCTAACCATGCTGAACACCCTCTGATGATGCATTGCTGTGTGGCACGCTCAAAAGTGCTTTCATCAAAGATGAACTAGAGTCTGGAATCTTCCATCTCTCCCTAGCATGGCCCGGTCAATCTTTGCTTCCTGAGGAAGATCTTCACTGCCAAGCACTTGGTAGTCCACTACTTCTTCCCGGAGGCTATCCAGGTCCAATCGCAGCTGCGGCTTGGAACTTACAAGTGTATTTCTTCATCTTACTCGTCGTTGGCGTCGCCACGGCTGTATCTTCCTCGTTCTTCTGCTTCGTGTCCTTGTTGTGTGCGCAGTTGTGCACTCTCTAAAAGCCGTAGATGTTATTGTCACATATGCATGTACAGTAGATGGCAGTATTGTCCTGTTTAAGAGTGTCACAACATTGCTGTTTACGGCAGACGAACTGCTTTATGGTAGACGAAAACGTGACTGCTGTTGTTGTGTGTTGTTACCGCGCTGGAAGGACGTTAATGAAACTGCCTAACAATAAACCCACATAAGAAACCAAGAACTAGCCCTCGATCATTCTACAGTTATAACGTGATTGGGCAGGCACGCTGTTTATATTGGAGCTGGAGGGGGCGTGGCCTCCAGCTCCGCCTCAATTTCGGGAGATTTTCGGGAGAAAATTTGTCCCGGGAGGTTTTCGGGAGAGGCGCTGAATTTCGAGAGTCTCCCGGAAAATCCGGGAGGGTTGGCCAGTATGCCATGTAGCTGCCCCGGGATATGCCTGCATATTATTCTTTAATTCTGGACATCCAGAATCAGCATGTCGTCATCCATTTGAGTGGACAAGGTGAAATGATGTCTGAAAGCCTTTGACAAGTTGACTTCATGTCCGTCGTCACCCTTGTGTGTGACAATCATTGGTACTTTAACTTTAACTTTATATGATGAAAATCACCACTCCACATAGCAACTGACGCTGTGGTCGAAGTTGGAATTGCCACAAAACACTTTTTAAGATTTTTCTCACTCAACCGCCATCTGGCGGCTAAAGTGGATAGTGAACCCCTTCCCCAATTCATCACGTTCCATGTGTCAGGTAAACGAATGGGTCCGACTGTACACGTACAAAATCTCCAAGGCAGAAGCGTGTAAGAAAGTACACAGTAACAAACGTGTCCGCATCATTCAATTTACTGCATCATGAGCTTAACCTAATTAATTATTGTGACCACTAGGTGTCGCCCCAAAAAATTACGACTCTGCTTCAATTTAAAGACAGTAAAAGGCCATTACAGAGTAATAATAAATAGGTTCGTGTTTTCCATGTTCTCTGTTAGACTAATTTTACCTGATTAAGTCTTTTGTAACACTCAACACTACAAAAAAATGTAAAGTATATATGATTCCTGCTGATATTGTAACGGATCAAAATCCGTATCAAATAGTCAAGGCTCCAAGCGTAGCAGAAGAGGAAAAAGTTGTATCAGGTCACCTTTATGTTAATTTTTTTTACGGATTGGCTCAACACAACACAGTGGTTCTCGATGAGTTTATGTCTTACCACTTCCACATGGCATACATGTGTTCATCATCTCCCCTGCTCTATCAGCTGTGTACACCTTGTTCTGTGTACTTCTTCTACTGGGTTGAACACGCAGTTTGTTGATTAGTTTGTGCACTGCTGCCACCTAGCTGGAGGCTTGTGTATCATCATCACCCTATCCTATCCTTTTCCTCCATCCATCCATCCATTTTCTACACTATCCTATCCTATTTCTGCTTAAACAAGCAAGAATAGGATAGGACAAACTTTATTTATCTCACATTGGGGAAATTATGCGGTTGCAGTGCAGATATTTACATACACTAACAAAATCAAAACAAAATGAAAAACTAAAAATGAGTAATCCTACGTGCTAACAGCTAATGTGTCTCTATACACAGTGTGGACCTACTCTCCTAAGTTAATAATAATCACCTGCATTAGTGCATCAATAAACTGCATTTCGTAGTATCTTAAGTATCATTGTCAATTACATTATCACGAGGCTAAATATGTTACTCACTGAGAGCAAGCCAGGAGTAATCATGTTAACAGCTAGGCCAAGGGTGTCAAACTAATTTTAGCTCAGGGGCCGCATGGAGGAAAATCTATTCCCAAGTGGGCCGGAACGGTAAAATCATGGCATGGTAACTTAAAAATAAGGACAACTCCAGGTTGTTTACTTTTTTTACTCTGGCCAAAAATAGAACAAGCACATTCTGAAAAAGTACAAATCACAAATAATCCTCTGGACAAAACACTTCAAGTTTGTTGAAAATTCTGAGGAAATTGGTGCAGTTTCAAAAACACAATGAAGAACACAATGAGCTTAAAGGCCTACTGAAACCCACTACTATCAACCACGCAGTCTGATAGTTTATATATCAATGATGAAATCTTAACATTGCAACACATGCCAATACGGCCGGGTTAACTTATAAAGTGCAATTTTGAATTTACCGCTAAACTTCCGGTTGAAAACGTCTATGTATGATGACGTATGCGAGTGACGTCAATCGTTGAAACGGAAGTATTGGGACACCATTGTATCCAATACAAAAAAGCTCGATTTTCATCGCAAAATTCCACAGTATTCTGTACATCTGTGTTGGTGAATCTTTTGCAATTTGTTTAATGAACAATGAAGACTGCAAAAAAGAAAGCTTTAGGTGGGATCGGTGTATTATCGGCTGGCTGCAGCAACACAACCAGGAAGACTTTGACTTGGATAGCAGACGCGCTATCCGACGGTAGCCGACGCTAGCCGCCGACCGCATCCATGATCAGGTGAAGTCCTTCGTCGCTCCGTCGATCGCTGGAACGCAGGTGAGCACGGGTGTTGATGAGCAGATGAGGGCTGGCTGGCGTAGATGGATAGCTAATGTTTTTAGCATAGCTCTCTGAGGTCCTGTTGCTTAGTTAGCTTCAATTGCGTCGTTAGTAGTTACATGTCCATGGTTTAATAGTATTGTTGATTTTCTGTCTATCCTTCCAGTCAGGGGTTTATTTCTTTTGTTTCTATCTGCAGTTAAGCCCAATGCTATCACGTTAGCTCCGTAGCTAAAGTGCTTCGCCGATGTATTGTCGTGGAGATAAAAGTCACTGTGAATGTCCATTTCGCGTTCTCAACTCTCATTTTCAAGAGGATATAGTATCCGAGGTGGTTTAAAATACAAATCCGTGATCCACAATAGAAAAAGGAGAGAGTGTGGAATCCAATGAGCCAGCTTGTACCTAAGTTACGGTCAGAGCGAAAAAAGATGCGTCCTGCACTGCACTCTAATCCTTCACTCTCACGTGCCTCATCCATGAATCTTTCATCCTGGCTCAAATTAATGGGGTAATCGTCGCTTTCTTGGTCCGAATCGCTCTCACTGCTGGTGTAAACAATGGGGAAATGTGAGGAGCCTTTCAACCTGTGACGTCACGCTACTTCCGGTATAGGCAAGGCTTTTTTTATCAGCGACCAAAAGTTGCGAACTTATCGTCGTTGTTCTATACTAAATCCTTTCAGCAAAAATATGGCAATATCGTGAAATGATCAAGTATGACACATAGAATGGATCTGCTATCCCCGTTTTAATAAAAAAATGTCATTTCAGTAGGCCTTTAAACTTGGTCTTAGTGTATCTACAAAGCCAGGATACAACTTTAAGCCACAGTCTTTCTGGGATTGAACAAAAAACACAAGTAAACTCTTCGAGGTATCAAATACGTCCTTTGTGATGTCCACGTATCAATCCAGTGCTAACTCAACAAACCGTAAGAAACACTATTCAAAAGGGTTAAGTTTTCTCGTTTTTGACAGAGACATTATGGGGGAGTAAGGGTGCCAAATAGCGACATGTTCGAAGCAGAAGACATAGGTTTTAAGTTTCATTTGGGTTGAGGGAGAGGAGCCGCATCCACGCTTTACTTAGTACCTCTTGCTAGTCCTAACAGAATTACTATTGTGACATCCAGTGGACACATTTACAACAGCAGTTTATTTCATTAAAAAAACAAATGCAGCTCATCTTAATACTTGGCAAACTAATCACGGCGGATAACGGCCCGCGGGCCGTAAGTTTGACACCCCTGAGCTAGGATAACTGCTTAGCTCAGGGGCTTTGACTTTAAACAACTCCAAGAATTAAGTGCTTAGTAAAATTTAAAGAAGTGTAGATGAAAGCACGTTATGGCAGAAAGTAAGCAGATATTAACAGGAAACTAACAAGTAGATGATAAAAAGTTAGAGAGACGATACTACAACTGTCAGTCAGTACACCACATGTAAATTGGTTGTGTCGATACCAAGGATGGTATCATTATGTGATTGATACATGAGTGATTACGTCAATATTTTTTATTTTCTCAAAGTAATTTTATTTTTATACCAATTTTATTACCAATTATTTTGGTAATGTTTGCAATCTCAAGGAATATTTTCCTGGACACAAGAGGACTGTGAGGGCAAAAGCCAAATTATTGAAAATAGTAGTAGTTTTTGCTTGTTTAGTTACTGTGCACTATTGACTTTGTTGTGAAAAGGTACTTGTATATGATAAGAAAGAATAAGAAACTAGTGTTCAGTGTTGTTAAACTGTAAATAGCACTCACTAGAAATACATTGAACAATTTACAACTAATACATGTGAGTGGTATCAGAGGATTGGTATCGCAATTGACTGCCAAAAACCCTGATCCTATGCTCCTGAGTAAATGTTGCTGATCAATTTGAATTTACATTGTATTTATTTAATTTCATTTATGTTTTTATAATGTAATTTTTTTCAGTATCATATGGTTCAAGTTAGTCAAAACATGTTCACAGTTTAAATAAGGATAACAATATTTATTTTATGTTACAGGCAAAAACATGTTAATAAAGTTATTCTTTGATGTCAGCCGATCCATATTGTTTCTTTTTTCTTTTTTTTTTTAATGTTAATAGGGATACGATGTTAGGCAGATGTGTACTAATAACAATTTTTTTGACAAATTATACTATATATAGGGGGGCGTGGAAGTTTAACTTCTTCCCAGAGGGGGAATAACAGAAAATAATTGAGAAGGACTGCTTTAGAATAATGCAACTCAAGTAAAAATAAAGTAGTAGTAGTCATCCAAGTATTCAGTTAAAAAAAATTAAGTAACTGGTGAGTAACTTGTGATTTATTTAGTAATTATTTTTCAATGGTGTGTGTGCTTGTGTGTGTGAGAGAGACCGAGAGAGAGACAGAGAGAGCCTACGACAGCATGTAGCAAAAATATGCTCTTTTTACAGTCACTTGAAGTTATAACAAGGATAATGTTAGCATATGTTCAGCTAAAGAACAAAAACATATCGACAATTTACTACAACATGTTTTATCAAGTTGGAAGTGGAATTGTTGTAGGCTGAAATGGGAACATTTCTACTGACACAGATGACAGTGCATGATATTAAATGTTATTTTTCATCGTTTGTAAGTTAAGATTGACATTGCCTTATCCGTCACGTTTTACAGTGTGTCGTTTGAGTGGGGTCATGTGACTGCCAGGCTCCGTTTGATTGGTGAAGAAGAGTCAAATGTCACCAGTGCTAACATTGGATTGGTGAAACAGAGTCAGGTGACAGTGCCCGCTGGAAGAAGTCTCTCTAACAAGCAGTAATCAATACAAGGGGAACTGGACTTTTTGGGCCCTTCGGGGTATGGTCTCTCGCTGGCTTGGGGGCTGGCTGTCCCCTGCTTCTCCCGTGCCATGTCCTCTGCTGGACGCGTCTGTCTTCGGCCTACCGGTAGGCCCGGCTCTGGGGTTCTTGTCACTGGCCGGCCTGGCTGCGTGGGGCTGGTTGTCCCTTGTTCCCTGGGCACCAGCTGTTTTAGGTTGGGCTCTCTGGGTGGCTGGGGCCATACTTTGGCTTCCGCTCACACTGGGAGAGAAATATATTGTACATAGAAATTCACATGCATACTCACATACACACAATTATACATACATATATTCACACATACTTATATTCATTAAATAGCACATACATACACACACACATTTGTACTTACCCTTACTTACCTTCCAATCTGGCTTCAGAACTAACCACTCCACTGACACATGCCTTCTCTATCTGACCGACCACATCAAACATAAGTTGGACGCGGGCAAATACTGCGGCATGGTCATGCTGGACCTTCAGAAGGCCTTTGACACCGTTAACCACGTTATACTGTAGGATAAGCTCAGAGCAATCGGATTTGATAAAACCTCATCGAGCTGGATGCAATCTTACTTGGAGGGGAGGAAACAGGTGCTAGAGGTGAACGGTTCTGTGTCGTCCCCCCCCTCTCAGTAAGCTGTGGAGTCCCCCAAGGCAGTGTATTAGGGCCTTTACTGTTCCTAATATACGTTAATGACATGTCATCAGCATGCGACTGTGAATTGTTCCTGTTTGCGAATGACTCGGCCCTGCTGGTATCCGGCAAGGACAAGTCACGGGTGGAAAATCCTCAGTGCTGAACTCCGTAGTATTTGCACCTGGCTCGCTGACAATAAACTATCCATACACTTGGGTAAAACGGAATCCATCCTATTTGGGTCCCAAATCAACCTTAAGAAAGTCAGTGACTTCACTATAAAAGTGGGTGACATTGTCATCACCAGGAAATATGAGGTCACCTACCTAGGTTCCATTCTAGAGGCTAATCTTTCCTTTGAGCAGTCCATAAAACTGCTCAAGTTTGCGGATGACACTACCCTCATCGGGCTCATCTCGGATAGCGATGAGACCGCCTACAGGAGAGAGGTGGACCGGCTGGCGTCCTGGTGCAGCCTCAACAACCTGGAGCTGAACGCCCAGAAAACAGTGGAGATGATCATGGACTTCAGGAAAGTCACAGCCCCACCATTCCCCCTCACCCTGATTGACTCTCCCACCCTCGTCTCCATTGTGGATTCCTTCCATTTCTTGGGCACCACCATCACCCAGGACCTTAAGTGGGAGCCGACCATCAGCTCCCTCATCCAGAAGGCCCAGCAGAGAATGTACTTCCTGCGGCAGCTGAGGAAACTTAAGGTGCCGACCGAGATGCTGGTGCAGTTTTACTCAGCCATCATCGAGTCCATCCTCACCTCCTCCATCACCGTGTGGTTCCCCGGCGCCACAGTCCAGGATAAGCATCGACTGCAGCGCATCGTACATGCTGCTGAGAAGGTGATTGGCTGCAAGCTCCCATCCCTCCAGGCTTGTTCTCCTCCAGGACCAGGAGGCGTGTGGGTCGGATCACAGCTGACTCTTCTCACCCTGGACACAAACTATTTTCCCCTCTCCCCTCAGGCAGGAGACTACGGTCCATCCAGACCCACACCTCCCGCCACCTGAACAGTTTTTTCCCCTCGGCCATCAAGCACATGAACAATAACTCCTAACAGTAGCTCCTTTGAATTCCTTCTAAGTCTATAACAAGGTCTGATAGCTCAGTTACAGCTCTTGTTATTACCAAATCTGTGTTATATGTGTTTTATGTTGCACGATTGCACCAAGAAAAATTCCTAGTTTGTGAACCCGTTCTCAAACAATGGCAATAAAACTATTCTGATTCTGATTCTGATAAAATGGCAACCAAAGTAATCAAAAAGGTCAACCAATGAGCAAGATTTCTCTACAGAATCTCCTCTCTGGTCAACAAAAGCACCATGACGATTCTAGCGGGAACTCTCGTTCAACCCTTTTTCGATTACGCTTGCACCTTCTGGTACCCTAGTACCTCCAAAACCCTCAAATCTAGACTCCAAACATCCCATATCAAGCTAGTAAGGTTACTTCTAGACCTCCAGCACAGATCACACCTTACTCCAACTCCCTTCTCCAAAGTGAGCTGGCTCAGGGTGGAGGACAGAGTAAAACAACTGTACATTTGTGAACCCGTTCTCAAACAATGGCAATAAAACTATTCTGATTCTGATTCTGATAAAATGGCAACCAAAGTAATCAAAAAGGTCAACCAATGAGCGAGATTTCTCTACAGAATCTCCTCTCTGGTCAACAAAAGCACCATGACGATTCTAGCGGGAACTCTCGTTCAACCCTTTTTCGATTACGCTTGCACCTTCTGGTACCCTAGTACCTCCAAAACCCTCAAATCTAGACACCAAACATCCCAGATCAAGCTAGTAAGGTTACTTTTAGACCTCCAGCACAGATCACACCTTATTCCAACTCCCTTCTCCAAAGTGAGCTGGCTCAGGGTGGAGGACAGAGTAAAACAACTTGCAATGAGCCTAGTCTATTAAATCAGCTACACCTCCCTGATACCGAAGTACATGTCAAACTACTTCCAAAACGTAAATGACCGCCATAACCACAACACCAGAGGGAGCTCCACAAACCACGTTAAACCCAGATTCCGATCCAACAAAGGTCTTAACTCATTCTCCTTCTATGCCACATCAATATGGAATGCACTCCCAACAGGTGTAAAAGAAAGTGCATCTCTATCCTCCTTCAAAACCACACTAAAATAACACCTCCAGGCAACTTCAACCCTTGACTAACACCCTCCCCCCTCCACATCCCACCTCCCCGGATTGTAAATAATCAAATGTAAATAATCAAATGTATATACTTGTTCTTATGCTTTCTGAACTCACTATGTTCACTGCTCGCTGTACATATCCTACCAAGTCAGTCCTACACTGATTCAATGTCCATTTCTCTGATGCTGCAATTGTTGATGACTGAAGTGCTGATATCAACCAAACCTAACCCCACCCCCCCACCCCCTCCGCATCCCACCCCCTGGATTGTAAATAATGTAAATAATTCAATGTATATACTCTGATGATTAACTTGTGTGATGACTGTATTATGCTGATAGTATATATTTGTACCATGAATTGTTTTACGTGGACCCCGACTTAAACAAGTTGAAAAACTTATTCGGGTGTTACCATTTAGTGGTCAATTGTACGGAATATGTACTGTACTGTGCAATCTACTAATAACAGTTTCAATCAATCAAAAGCCCACATACATAGGTACATACGCTTCCACATACATACACACATACAGGACATACGTACCTACACACTCACGGTACAAACATCCACACGCACACTCACTGTACAAACATACATATACACATACTGTACATATAGAAGCACATATGCACACAAACAGTCATGCATATAATCATGTTTCATCAAAGCATATATATAAAACCCTAATGGAGGTGTTTGGATGTTTTTGAAAGGCTATATAGGTAGAATAGAGCGGTTCCAATAGGCTTCATTGTAATCAAACTTTTGGTTGCATTTATCTAAAATTTAGAACGCATAAAAAAACAAAAAAACATTTGTGTTCTTCTCTTTCATAAGGATTGTGAATGATTGGCAAAATTCCCTAAAATAAATGCAGCTCCCCTTTAAATAAAATATAAAGATAATATAAATTAAAGTTGTGATCGGAATAAAATACAATTTAGCAAAGTGAATTAGTGAATTACATTTTTATATAGCGCTTTTTCTCAAGTGACTCAAAGCGCTTTACATTGTGAAACCCAATATCTAAGTTACATTTAAACCAGTGTGGGTGGCACTGGGAGCAGGTGGGTAAAGTGTCTTGCCCAAGGACACAACGGCAGTGACTAGGATGGCGGAAGCGGGAATCGAACCTGCAACCCTCAAGTTGCTGGCACGGCCGCTCTACCAACCGAGCTACACCGCCTCACCAGTAATGTTTTTTCTTCACAAAAATACCAAGTAAATGTAAAAAGTACAGCATTTTGAAAAAAAACTACTTCGACAAATATAATGTATCCAAAAAGTGACTTAAGTAAATGTAACACTTTACTACCCACCCCTCTTCATTCTCAATGGGAGTTTTGTATCATTTTGGAAAACGTAGATGTATGGAAAATGTGGACATTTTTTTGAATATGTCAACAGATAGTTAACGTGTTCTGAATTGTTTGAGAAATGTGGCACAAATGAGGCATAACGAAAATAATCAATTTGAATGATTTGGGTTCCCAAAAACATATTATTGTGTGAATGAACACATTGACATTAAGACACAGCATGGAAGAAAATCCAGTAAGTCCATGGATATGAATTAGCTGCAGCTGGTAATGATGAAGCAGAACATGTAGGGAATGTGACACCTCAGCACTCTAACTGTGACATGTGGAAATAAAGCAGAAATGAGAACTATGATCCGTTATTACTCTGTGCAACATTATAAAATTGTCATGAAGTTTCCACAGCTGAATACAAAATGCATTTATCATGTTTCGGTGCACTCCAACTTTTAAATCATTCACATTTTATCCAGATACAATTTACAGCTTATGTGGGATTTTTTTCCGCCTTGTGCTATTTTGTTATTAAGCGTCTCTGTAATGAAAACCAGGATAAAAATGTTTGCAGTGACAAAATAGGTCAAAGTAACATTTGATGGAAGGCAGTTTACTCCAAGAGGTTTTTACATGGAGTCATGTTTAATATGACAAATGTTGAACTGCTGATGCAAATGATTTGTTCATCTTGTCATAACAACCCTCTAACAAGACTGCCAAAGTAATCCTTTAAAAAAGGTCTTAAACAGAAATGTTGTATTTTGTATCAATGTGCATATTTTAAAAGCTTTTTCAGAAAAATCTGATAGAAATATCAGAACGGAAATACAAAACCCAAAACCAGTGAAGTTGGCACGTTGTGTAATTTGTTAATAAAAACAGAATACAATGATTTGCAAATCCTATTCAACTTATATTCAATTGAATAAACTGCAAAGACAAGATATTTAATGTTCGAACTGATAAACTTATTTTTTTTTGCAAATAATCATTAATTTAGAATTTAATGGCAGCAACACATTGCAAACAAGTTGGCAAAGGGGCATTTTTACCACTGTGTTAGATGGCCTTTCCTTTTAACAACACTCAGTAAACGTTTGGGAACATAGGAGACCAATTTTTTAAGCGTTTCAAATGGAATTCTTTCCTATTCTTGCTTGATGTACAGCTTAAAGGCCTACTGAAATGAATTTTTTTTATTTAAACGGGGATAGCAGATCTATTCTATGTGTCATACTTGATCATTTCGCGATATTGCCATATTTTTGCTGAAAGGATTTAGTATAGAACAACGACGATAAAGATCGCAACTTTTGGTATCTGATAAAAAAAAGGCTTGCCCCTACCGGAAGTAGCGTGACGTAGTCAGTTGAACATATACGCAAAGTTCCCTATTGTTTACAATGATGGCCGCATGAAGTGAGAGAGATTCGGACCGAGAAAGCGACAATTTCCCCATTAATTTGAGCGAGGATGAAAGATTTGTGGATGAGTAAAGTGCAAGTGAAGGACTAGTGGGGAGTTGAAGCTATTCAGATAGGGAAGATGCTGTGAGAGCCGGGGGTGACCTGATATTCAGCTGGGAATGACTACAACAGTAAATAAACACAAGACATATATATACTCTATTAGCCACAACACAACCAGGCTTATATTTAATATGCCACAAATTAATCCTGCATAAAAACACCTACGTGTTTGTTATGCTAGCTCCTAGCTCCTCTGCTAGCTCCTAGCTCCATAGAACACGCCAATACAATTCAAACACCTGATCAACACACACAATCACTCAGCCCAAAAGACAGTTCACCTAACCCAATGTTCATAAAGCTTATATATTTTTAAAAAGTTACGTACGTGACGCGCACATACGGTCAAGCTATCAAATGTTTAGCAGCCAAGGCTGCATACTCACGGTACCTGATATTCAGCTGGGAATGACTAAAACAGTAAATAAACACAAGACATATATTTACTCTATTAGCCACAACACAACCAGGCTTATACTTAATATGACACAAATTAATCCTGCATAAAAACACCTACGTCTTTGTTATGCTAGCTCCTAGCTCCTATGCTAGCTCCTAGCTCCATAGAACACGCCAATACAATTCAAACACCTGATCAACACACACAATCACTCAGCCCAAAAGACCGTTCACCTAACCCAAGGTTCATAAAGCTTATATATTTTAAAAAAGTTACGTACATACGCAAAAAAAAAGTTGCGCACATACGGTCAAGCGATCAAATGTTTAGAAGCCAAAGCTGCATACTCACGGTAGCACGTCTGCGTCTTTGTCATCCAAATCAAAGTAATCCTGGTAAGAGTCTGTGTTGTCCCAGTTCTCTACAGGCGTCTGTGTATCGAAGTCAAAAGTCCTCCTGGTTAGAGTCTCTGTTATCCGAGTTCTTCCATCTTGACTGCATCTTTCGGGAATGTAAACAAAGACGCGCCGGCTGTGTACTGTTGTTGCTGACTTTGTTCGAAAAATACGTCCGTTTCGCACCGACAACTTTCTTCTTTGCTTGCTCAGCTTCTTTCTCCATAATGCAATGAACATAATTGCAACAGATTCACGAACACAGATGTCCAGAATACTGTGGAATTATGAAATGAAAACAGAGCTTTCTTGTATTGTATTTAATGGGGAAGGCATACCTCTGTTCCCCGGGCTACGTCACGCGCATACGTCATCCTTAGAGGCGTTTCGAACCGGAAGTTTAGCGGCAAATTTAAAATGTCACTTCATAAGTTAACCCGGCCGTATTGGCATGTGTTATAATGTTAAGATTTCATCATTGATATATAAACTATCAGACTGCGTGGTCGGTAGTAGTGGGTTTCAGTAGGCCTTTAAGTTGTTCAACAGTCCGGGGTCTCCGTTGTTGTATTTTAGGCTTCGTAATGCGCCACACATTTTCAATGGGAGTCAGGTCTGGACTACAGGCAGGCCAGTCTAGTACCCGCACTCTTTTACTACGAAGCCAAGTAACACGTGCAGAATGTGGCTTGGCATTGTCTTGCTGAAATAAGCAGGGGCGTCCATGAAAAAGACTTTGCTTGGATGGCAACATACAGTATGTTGCTCCAGAACCTGTATGTACCTTTCAGCATTAATGGTGCCTTCACAGATATGTAAGTTACCCATGTCTTGGGCACTAATACACCCCCATACCATCACAGATGCTGGCTTTTGAACTTTGCGCATAGAACAGTCCGGATGGTTCTTCAAAGGACACAACGTCCACAGTTTCCAAAAATTTTTTGAAATGTGGATTCGTCAGACCACAGAACAATTTTACACTTTGCATCAGTCCATCTTAGATGAGCTCAGGCCCAGCGAAGTCGGTGGCGTTTCTGGGTGTTGTTGATAAATGGCTTTCGCTTTGCATAGTAGAGTTTTAACTTGCACTTACAGATGTAGCGACCGACTGTAGTTACTGACAGTGGTTTTCTGAAGTGTTCCTGAGCCCATTTGGTGATATCCTTTACACACTGATGTCGGTTTTTGATGCAGTACTGCCTGAGGGATCGAAGGTCCATAATATCATTGCTCACGTGCAGTGATTTCTCCAGATTCTCAGAACCTTTGGATGATATTACGGACCATAGATGGTGAAATCCCTAAATTCCTTGCAATAGCTCATTGAGAAATGTTGTTCTTAAATTGTTCGACAATTTGCACACACATTTGTTGACAAAGTGGTGACCCTCACCCCATCCTTGTTTGTGAATGACTGAGCATTTCATGGAAGCTACTTTTATACCCAATCATGGCACCCACCTGTTCCCAGTTTGCCTGTTCACCTGTGGGATGTTCTGAATAAGTGTTTGATGAGCATTCCTAAACTTTCTCAGTCTTTTTGCCATTTGTGCCAGCTTTTTTAAAACATGTTGCAGGCATCAAAATCCAAATGAGCTAATATTTGCAAAAAATAACAAAGTTTACTAGTTCGAACGTTAAAAGTCTTGTCTTTGCAGTTTATTCGATTGAATATAGGTTGAAAAGGATTCGCAAATCATTGTATTCTGTTTTTATTTACGAATTACACAACGTGCCAACTGGTTTTGGGTTTTGTAGACAAGCACTCGGAGAGCACATACCTCTCCAGGTCCTATCCACCAATAGTAAAAGGTCCTTAATCCAGACGGTGATCTGGATCAGCTCCAAAATGCCCTGTTACTTATCCCATTTCTGAAATTTCCTGAAAGTTTGACCAAAAAAAACATAACGTTTTGAGTTAATTATGGTGGAATGAAAGAATGGAGCCTTGTGTCTGTTATTCTCTGTTGGTGGGGGAAGAACGCGGTAACATAAAATGCTTCTCAATTAGAATCAGAATCAGAATCAGAATCAGAAGAGTTTTTATTGCCATTGTTTGAGAACGGGTTCACAAACTAGGAATTTTACTTGGCGCAATCGTGCAACATAAAACACATAACGCAGAATAGAATAACATGAGCTGTAACTAATTTAGTTGTAATTCATTTCTGCCATGAGCCTCCTGGGGTACAAAGATGTTCTACAGCGACCCCTCTGAATTGCAATGCGATTGGGAACTTCATAGTCGTATTTAATGGCTGCAGTGGGCCCTTTTTTGCACTCCACTTCCTTTCAAGTCCGGGCTTCAAACCTCATATATTGCTACTCTTAACTCCTGCTCAATGTCAAGCTAGAATATGTACTTAATTAATTGCAGCAACAGTAGAAAAAAACATGTTACAGACATAAGATGTTGTAAAGGGTAGTTGAACGGCAAAGGCTATGTATGCTGTGTCAAACTTTTGGGTCTTTTTATTCTGGTTATCGTCACTTGTTTTCCTTGCTGCTGACAACTCCTTCATTTTTCTTTTCATTCCTGTCACAAACTTTTATGTCTCAGCCTCTGTTAGCTCAGTAAACATATTCCTGTGTACTTACCTCTTCTACTGGGTAAAAACGATTGAGCCTGTTAAGCCGATTGAGCACACTTTGCTTGTATTCTTACATAAATACTTACTAGGAAAATCTCCCCTGCCACTCACGACCATCCTGTGACCTCACCGTGACCCCTCATGGGTTCCGGACCCACCATTTGAAAAACACCGATAAGGGAATGTAATGGAAATGACCCCGATCATCCCGAAATGTAATCACTTATTCCTTAGCCCGTTTCTGAAATGTGCTGAAAGTTTGGCAAATATCAGCCCATAACTAGTTTAGCGATCATCCACTATGTACAACAATTCTTCTCTACAAAAGAGGAGAAATATAACCTTGGAGGAAAATCTCATTTAAAACATTTGTATGCTCGTACAACACGTAAAACCTTTAGTATATCAGTATGTGGAATTAAAGGCCTACTGAAACCCACTACTACCGACTACGCAGTCTGATAGTTTATACATCAATGATGAAATCTTAACATTGCAACACATGCCAATACGGCCGGGTTAACTTATAAAGTGCAATTTTAATTTTCCCGGGAATCTTCCGGCTGAAAACGTCTATGTATGATGACGTTTTTGCGTGACGTCAATGGTTGAAGCGGAAGTATTCGGACAGCATTGTATCCCAATACAAGCTCTGTTTTCATCGCAAAATTCCACAGTATTCTGGACGTCTGTGTTGGTGAATCTTTTGCAATTTGTTTAATGAACAATGGAGACTGCAAAGAAGAAAGCTGTAGGTGCAATCGGTGTATTAGCGGCGGACTACAGCAACACAACCAGGAGGACTTTGAGTTGGATAGCAGACGCACTACCGTGAGTACAGCTTTGGCTTCCAAACATTTGATCACTTGCCCGTACGTGCGTGTCGCTATGTGCATGTCACGTACGTAACTTTGGGGAAATATATGTTTCTTGCCGACTCTGATGGCGGCCGGGGTGTCGTCGAAAGCTACGCCGTCCCGTAGCTAATATAGCTTCAATGGCGTCGTTAGCAACAGCATTGTTAAGCTTCGCCAAGCTGAAAATTATTAACCGTGTATTTACATGTCCCTGGTTTAATAGTATTGTTGATCTTCTGTCTATCCTTCCAGTCAGGGGTTTATTTATTTTGTTTATATCTGCATTTGAGCCAGATGCTATCACGTTAGCTCAGTAGCTAAAGAGTTTCGCCGATGTATTGTCGTGGAGATAAAAGTCACTGTGAATGTCCATTTCGCGTTCTCGACTCTCATTTTCAAGAGGATATAGTATCCGAGGTGGTTTAAAATACAAATCCCTGATCCACAATAGAAAAAGGAGAGAGTGTGGAATCCAATGAGCCAGCTTGTACCTAAGTTACGGTCAGAGCGAAAAAAGATATGTCTTGCACTGCATTCTAGTCCGTCACTCTAACGTTCTTCATCCACAAATATTTCATCCTCGCTCAATTTAATGGGGTAATCGTCGCTTTCTTGGTCCGAATCGCTCTAGCTGCGTTGAAAACAATAGGAAAATATGAGGAAGCGAACAACTGACTACGTCACGCTACTTCCGGTAGGGGCAAGGCTTTTTTTTATCAGAGACCAAAAGTTGCGAACTTTATCGTCGTTGTTCTATACTAAATCCTTTCAGCAAAAATATGGCAATATCGCGAAATGATCAAGTATGACACATAGAATGGATCTGCTATCCCCGTTTAAATAAAAACAATTCATTTCAGTAGGGCAGGCCTTTAATATTTGTTTGCTTATCTTGGTATATTATTTATTTATTATTTATTTGTTCACTGTTCTATTACAGAGAACAAGGAAATTGGATAAAATTGCTACGATATGAAAAGGGATAGGATTAAATAAGCTCTGCTTCTTCCTACTCCTTTTCGGACCTGCTGTAATGAAACAACTGGAAATATGTGATGCATTACGTTGTATCGTATGCATGTTCGAAATAAACTGACACTGAACTAAACTATCTTTGTCTCTGTGGGTAGAGGCGTGGCCACTATCATATGGCGCACAATTTTAAATAAACTAATGGGACAGTTGGGAAGAACTGGCAGAACAGCGCCCCCATCTGGCTGTAAAGAGACAAGTAAGACAATGTTGTGATTTTTGAAAAATCATCACTAATTTAGTGGAATTACAAAGGGGTCTTGCTATTTCTGGGTTCAAAAATAGGTCTTTATGAGGATCATCTTATGGTCATGGTCGTCTTACATTTGTGTCAATACTGTTTTAATGGGAAATATGAGTTAGTTTTATCCCTCAAATGGTTTATTATGTGTTACATGAAGTGTGGTGTGCGGCCCCTGAAAAGGAGCTTTGTAACATCTGCATGGTGCTCTGTGCCTTCGCTCTGATTCGGCCATTTATAACCTGGAGGCAGACTTAAGGTTAGCCGCAGGGTAAAAGCATGTTTTCTCTGCGCGCTCTCCTGACGTCGCTCGTTCTTATATGTATCACTTGTTGAAATACACTTCCTCCTAGCGTCTTGTGCAGGTTCGAACCCCCCCACGCCCTCATTTTCCGATCAAATGTTTTAAAAGGGAATGTTTTCGCATATAAAAGGGAATGCTGGCATGAACAGGAACATTTTATCTCATCCTTCCTTTCCTTGCTGTTATCGATAAGCCAAGTCCAATTAGTCAACATCAAACTTGGAACATCTTCATTTTCCACGACATCATCGTGGAAAGGTCAATGTACACACTGACTTATACAGGGAGGAACTAACATACACTATATTGCCAAAAGTATTTGGCCACCTGGCTTGACTCACATATGAACTTGAAGTGCCATCCCATTCCTAACCCATAGGGTTCAATATGATGTCGGTCCACCTTTTGCAGCTATTACAGCTTCAACTCTTCTGGGAAGGCTGTCCACAAGGTTGCGGAGTGTGTTAATAGGAATTTTCAACCATTCTTCCAAAAGCGCATTGGTGAGGTCACATACTGATGTTGGTCGAGAAGGCCTGGCTCTCAGTCTCCGTTCTAATTCATCCCGAAGGTGTTCTATCGAGTTCAGGTCAGGACTCTGTGCAGGCCAGTCAAGTTCATCCACACCAGACTCTGTCATCCATGTCTTTATGGACCTTGCTTTGTGCACTGGTGCACAGTCATGTTGGAAGAGGAAGGGGCCCGCTCCAAACTGTTCCCGCAGGGTTGGGAGCATGGAATTGGCCAAAATGTTTTGGTATCCTGGAGCATTCAAAGTTCCTTTGACTAGAACTAAGGGGCCAAGCCCAACTCCTGAAAAACAACCCCACACCATAATTCCTCTTCCACCAAATTTCAGACTCGGCACAAAGCAGTCCGAAATGTACCGCATTCCTGGCAACCTCCAAACCAAGACCCATCTATCCGATTGTCAGATGGAAAAGCGTGATTCATCACTCCAGAGAAGGCGTCTCCACTGCTCTAGAGTCCAGTGGCGACGTGCTTTACACCACTGCATCCGATGCTTTGCATTGGACTTGGTGATGTATGGCTTAGATGCAGCTGCTCGGCCATGGAAACCCATTCCATGAAGCTCTCTGCATACTGTACGTGGGCTCATTGGAAGGTCATATGAAGTTTGGAGCTCTGTAGCAACTGACTGTGCAGAAAGTCTTTGCACTTTGCGCTTCAGCATCCGCTGACCCGACTCAGTTTACATGGCCTACCACTTGGTGGCTGAGTTGCTGTTGTTCCCAAACTCTTCAGTTTTCTTACAATAAAGCCGACAGTTGACTTTGTAACATTTAGGAGCGAGGACATTTCACAACTGAATTTGTTGCACAGGTGGCATCCTATGTCAGTTCCACGCTGGAAATCACTGAGAGCAGCCCATTCTTTGACAAATGTTTGTAGAAACAGTCTCCATGCCTGAGTGCTTGATTTTATACACCTGTGGCCGGGCCAAGTGATTAGGACACCTGATTCTGAACATTTGGATGGGTGGCCAAATACTTTTGGCAATATAGTTTATATACACACAGCAAAACATGCATACACTCTATTATGCAGTTATTAAAAACTAATCTGATTGTTGTAACACACAAAATAAACTTTAATTGCGGTCTTTTTTATTTTTTCTAACACAAAATCTGTTAATACACATATTGAACTATTCAAAATGTCTACTCAGGAAAATTAATTACATTTTTGTACAAGCTTCTTTTACCATTTGGGTAACAGGAGTGAAGTTTTAGCATATAATTAGCATATCAATGAAATATAGTCACAATGCATGCTAATAGCATGTTGACGCTAAAAACATTATAGTGATCCAACAAAAAAATGTTATTCTAAAATGGATAATCAGGTAACAGGACTGGGCTGGGGTTTTAATTCCTGAGTCATAGTCGTAGAAATATGATGAACAATGAATTTGTCAATTTACTTTCCTTCTTCCCATTACCTGCAGAATATTTGTAATGATGGGACTTCCTTTGGACTGTGTGACATATGGGAGGGCGGGGGTGTAAGGTGTTAGGGTAACAGGACTGAGTGAAAACTCACAACACAATCAAACTGTGATTTTTAAACCATTTTTTAAAAAACAACAAAAATTAGGGGTGTCCTGATACCACTTTTTCACTTCCAATACGATATCGATATTGGAGCCTTGAGTATAGGCCGATACGAGTGCAGCAGGACTCATACATACTTTTATTATTTTGTAGTGTGGAATGTTGGGAAAGGTTTCCATCCATCCAGCTTGTCCCTCTCTGGGTCGCTGGGGGTCTGGAGCCTGTCACAGCTGCACTAGGGCGGGAAGCAGGGTACACCCTGGACAAGTCGTCACCTCATCACGGTGTAGAAGGTTTGAAACAGAGAACAATGCTAATAATGAAAAATAACCTATTAATGACGGAATTGATGTATGCTGTCTTTATGTTAAAGTGGCGCGGTCATTTTTTTGGCGCTATCGAGTGGCCTTTTTTTTTCTTTTTTTTTTTTAAGGTAAGCTCATAAGTTGAAGGATGCGGACACGTTTGTTACTGGAGACTTTTCTAATACGCTTCTGCCTTGGAGACGTTGCATGTGTATTGATATACAACTATCAACGTTTGTTTATATTGACAAATGTGCTGTTTTAGACTGCAATATTGTTCAATAAAGGACATTCATGATGTATGTCTAGCTCGTGTGCTATTGTGTGCTTAGCTGTCATGTAGCTGCTAGCTCCTAGTAGCCTATAGCCTACCATGTGTACCTTTTGTAAATGACTCGACTAAAATAAAGTATTGTCCAACTGTCCTAACAAAAAGCAGTTTAAGTATAGTTGAAATAAGGGACAACATTCATATGTAAACGTTATAAACTCACTGTTTAAGTTTAAGTTTATTATTCTTCGGTCAATCGTCAACAAAATAAACAAACAGTTGTACATTCATAAATTAAAAATGAAAATGTTGCAGACCGAAAGGGTTTAGGCTGAAGTTGAACACTTATTGCGCCTAACCCTATAAACAATGTCAAGTACAAAATAAACTTCCGAAAATTATTAAATGTCCTTTGTACAACATATTATAAATACACATTATACATAACATAAACACAATTCAATTATATACACAGTAATATAATTATCACAGCTGTCAAATGTGATACACCATTTCTGGTTTAAATGCTCACATTTATTGGCAAAGTCCAATTTCAGGAAGCATGGTAATCTGAATTCGTCTTTTAAATTGTATTTCTTAAATATCCAAACAACAACTTTGCTTGATTAAAAACGTTTACCACATTTTGTTATGTTACAGCTTTATTCCAAAATAGAATACGTTCATTTTTGTCCTCAAAATTCTACACACCTCACAATGACAATGTGAAAAGGGTTTTCAAAAATTTTTTTTTGCAAATGTATTAAAAAATAAAAATAACAAATTACATGCACATAAGTATTCACAGCCTTTGCTTTTTTGATGCACCTTTGGCAGTAATTACAGCCTTTCGAATAAGATGCCACAAGCGTGGCACACTTGTCTTTGGGCAGTTTCGCCCATTCCTCTTTGCAGCACCTCTCAAGCTTCATCTGATTGGATGGGAAGCGTTGGTTTTCATCCAGGATGTCTCTGTAAATTGCTGCATTCATCTTAGTCTAGTCAGGGAGGTGACCTACAACCCGATGGTCACTCTGTCATATCTACAGCATTCCTCCTGTGGAGAGAGGAGAACCTTCCAGAAGGACAACCATCCCTGCAGCAATCCACCAATCAGTATATAACAGGATGGGATTTGAGGTAAGTACACTCGGTATGTTTCCGTGTTAACATCTCATTTTACAATCCTAATATTTGCTGTTTGGTGCTAATAAACCCGGCTGAGAATGATGTGGTCATGAAATCTGCAGGATGTGCTACAGAGCTGCAGTGTTGTTGGCGTCAATAAAATGTATTGGACATTGCACTGCACTTAAAGCATTTTTTTTTTAAATCTTTCTTTTAAAAGATGTAAAATAATGTTTTTCAGCTCGTATAAAGATCTTTGATGGATTGATGTTAATGACTTTATTCATATATTCTCTTAACACTGCGTTAGTAAAAACTAGATTATATTGACGAATTCAGGCTTAAAATCCCATTTTAGCAGAATTTTAGCAGAGTCAAGAAATGACAAAAACAATATGTGATTATCACCTGTGCATAAAACAAAATTGAGCAAACCTATAAAGCTTTTAGATAAAGCTGTATAGAAGACATTTTTATACAGATGTTTTTGTTGTCAATCATCCATTTATCCATTTTCTACCGCTTGTCCCTTCTGGGGTTGCGGGGGGTGCTGGAGCCTATCTCAGCTGTAAATCTTAAGTGAACCAAATAACATATTTATAATGTGTTTAAAACATGTGAGTAAATAGTTTGACACTAAATAGCACATTTGATACAAATGTTATATTGCTTATTAGGACTTTTCATACTCGTCCCTATTTCAAACAGGACGCAATAAGGGTCATTCATAAGGCAACAAGGGATCACACTAAATTACAATAAAAACAAAAACAATTCACTGCCTGGAAATGTTTTAAAAAGGCGAGTGTCATGATCTGGCAGCTAAGCTGCCGCCTGTCTGCTTTTTGTTGCAGTGCCTGGTTTCTGGGTCAGGGGGCGGAGCCACCTTTGTGCGCACCTGATTCCCATTTCCTCCTAACTAGTTAAGCTATCCGTTGCATTCACTCGGCGCCAGTAGATTGCTAATGGTTTACCCTTCCAGTCATAATCATCTCCTCTGCTTTGGCTCCACTCACGCTTCTCTACACTGCTGTGTAGTGTTAACTGTTTTTTCCTCTCCACATGTGCATTTTGTTTTTTTACAGCTGTTGTGTGCATCCTTAGTCATTTTTCGATTCATTACACACATAAAGGGAAGGGCAAAACACCTCAATTTTTGTTTCATCTGACATCACATGGACAAAGATAAGACCTTCTGGAGGAAACTTTTGTGGTCAGATGAAACAAAAATTGAGCTGTTTGGCCACAATACCCATCAATATGTTTGGAGGAGAAAAGGTGAGGCCTTTAATCCCAGTAACACAAATCCTACCGTCCAGCATGGTGGTGGTAGTATTATGCTCTGGGCCTGTTTTGCTGCCAATGGAACTGGTGCTTCACAGAGAGTAAATGGGACAATGAAAAAGAAGGAGGATTACTTACAAATTCTTCAGGGCAACCTAATATCATCAGCCCGGAGGTTGGGTCTTGGGCGCAGTTGGGTGTTCCAACAGGACAATGACCCCAAACACACGTCAAAAGTGGTAAAGGAATGGCTAAACCAGGCTAGAATTAAGGTTTTAGAATGGCCTTCCCAAAGTCCTGACTTAAACGTTTGTACAATGCTGAAGAAACAAGTCTATGTCAGAAAACCAACACATTTATCTGAACTGCACCAATTTTGTCAAGAGGAGTGGTCAAAAATTCAACCAGAAGCTTGTGGATGGCTACCTAAAGCGCCTTATTGCAGTGAAACTTGCCAAGGGACATGTAACCAAATATTAACATTGCTGTATGTATACTTTTGACCCAGCAGATTTGGTCACATTTTCAGTAGACCCATAATAAATTCATAAAAGAACCAAATTCCATGAATGTTTTTTGTGACCAACAAGTATGCGTTCCAATCACTCTATCACAAAAAAACAAGAGTTGTAGAAATTATTGGAAACTCAAGACAGCCATGATATTATTTTCTTTCCAAGTGTATGTAAACTTTTGACCACGACTGTATGTTGCCAGTGCTCCAGAGCCTCCCTGGGTTCCTTGCTAGGAGCATTGAGCGTTATTCACACCTCTCTCTGGTTCATGACTAATGGTCCCACCTGCTACCACCTTAATCATGCCTCTTTTTATGCCCGTGGCGCTGTGCACTCGGCGCGGTAGCATTGCTCGCCATACGCAACAGTTACTTTGTGCTGAGTGTCATTGGGGGTACGGCGTGGCTCAGGTGATAGGGTTCCTGGTTCCATCCCAGCTTCCGCCATCCTTGTCACGTTCTTTGTGTCCTCATGGGTCACGTTAGCGCCTAGTGTTTGAAAATGTGTGTGAATGTAGAAATAGTTGAGTAAAAAAGCACGATGCAAGTATGATTCATGTACCATTTGTTTTGTTTGCTGCTTATTGTTAATGCTAAACATGACTGGTGTGAAGGAAGTTAAAAAAACAGTGTTCTGCACAACACCAGCCCTGTGCAACGCTTATTGATTCCGACCAGCATAATTCTGCATGTGTGTTAGATTTAATAAGTGTAATAGACGCATTTTCTTCTTCAACCACATTTATTGTTTCATGGCCAAGTGATTCTGGCTTGTCTTTGTTGAAGGAGATCCGACCGAGACGATCCACAGAGTTCTCCACATTTTTGTCCATTATTGTCCCTTGAAATAGATACCAGCCTCGCCTTTGTCCTAATATTAATATGAGGATTATTCCTTGGATTTACTCTGAAATCAGACACAGAATCAAAGTCTTCTGCAATCTGACTAAAGACACGTAATATAGGGTTCTGAGACTCCCCACCACTAGTTGGCGCAGTGAATGTCACTGTGAACCCCGTAACATCTGGTCGTACTCGCTAGCATTAGCTTATTGCTAGAGATCAATCAATGTCAATCAATGTTTATTTATATAGCCCTAAATCACAAGTGTCTCAAAGGGCTGTACAAGCCACAACGACATCCTCGGTACAGAGCCCACATACGGGCAAGGAAAAACTCACCCCAGTGGGACGTCGGTGAATGACTATGAGAAACCTTGGAGAGGACCGCATATGTGGGTAACCCCCCCCCCCCCCTCTCTAGGGGAGACCGAAAGCAATGGATGTCGAGTGGGTCTGACATAACATTGTGAAAGTCCAGTCCACAGTGGATCCAACACATCAGCGAGAGTCCAGTCCACAGCGGGGCCAACAGGAAACCATCCCGAGCGGAGACGGGTCAGCAGCGCAGAGATGTCCCCAACCGATGCACAGGCTAGTGGTCCACCCGGGGTCCCGACTCTGGACAGCCAGCACTTCATCCATGGCCACCGGACCTATGCAACTCCCCCTCGCAAGGGACAGGGGAGAAGAGGAGAGAAGAAAAGAAACGGCAGATCAACTGGTCTAAAAAAGGGGGGTCTATTTGAAGGCTAGGTTATACAAATGAGTTTTAAGATGGGACTTAAATGCTTCTACTGAGGTAGCATCTCTAACTGTTACCGGGAGGGCATTCCATAGTATTGGAACCCGAATAGAAAACGCTCTATAGCCCGCAGACTTTTTTTTGGCTCTGGGAATCACTAATAAGACGGAGTTCTTTGAACGCAGATTTCTTGTCGGGACATATGGTACAATACAATCGGCAAGATAGGATGGAGCTAAACCGTGTAGTATTTTATACGTAAGTAGTAAAACCTTAAAGTCGCATCTTAAGTGCACAGGAAGCCAGTGCAGGTGAGCCAGTATAGGCGTAATATGATCAAACTTTCTTGTTTTTGTCAAAAGCCTTGCAGTCGCATTTTGTACCAACTGTAATCTTTTAATGCTAGACATAGGGAGACCCGAAAATAATATGTTACAGTAATCGAGACGAGACGTAACGAACGCATGAATAATGATCTCAGCGTCGCTAGTGGACAAGATGGAACGAATTTTAGCGATATTACGGAGATGAAAGAAGGCCGTTTTAGTAACACTCTTAATGTGTGACTCAAACGAGAGAGTTGGGTCGAAGATAATACCCAGATTCTTTACCGAGTCGCCTTGTTTAATTGTTTGGTTGTCAAATGTTAAGGTGTTATTATTAAATAGATGTCGGTGTCTAGCAGGACCGATAATCAGCATTTCCGTTTTCTTAGCGTTGAGTTGCAAAAAGTTAGCGGACATCCATTGTTTAATTTCATTAAGACACGCCTCCAGCTGACTACAATCCGGCGTGTTGGTCAGCTTTAGGGGCATGTAGAGTTGAGTGTCATCAGCATAACAGTGAAAGCTAACACCGTACTTGCGTATGATGTCACCCAGCGGCAGCATGTAAATACTAAAGAGTGCAGGGCCAAGAACCGAACCCTGGGGAACTCCGCACGTTACCTTGACATAGTCCGAGGTCACATTGTTATGGGAGACACACTGCATCCTGTCAGTAAGATAAGAGTTAAACCAAGACAAGGCTAAGTCTGACATCCCAATACGTGTTTTGATGCGCTCTAATAAAATATTATGATCGACGGTATCGAAAGCGGCGCTAAGATCAAGAAGCATGATGGACATGGATTTGTTTTTCCAACCATGCGAAGGAAGAAAGTGAGTGAACAAGTGGATGATATTCTTTGAATTGAAGAAATCAACAAAAACACGACAGATCGCATAGCTAGCAAATTTGGTGAAGCAGTTGGCGCGTAGTACTGCTAGTCTGCACCAGACTGAAGCGGAACGAGTTAATAACACCAGCAAAGGACGTAGGTGGTAGCAGGTGGGACCATTAGTCATGAACCAGAGAGAGGTGTGAATAACGCTCAATGCTCCTAGCAAGGAACCCAGGGAGGCTTTGGAGCACTGGCAACATACAGTCGTGGTCAAAAGTTGACATACACTTGTGAAGGACATAATGTCATGGCTGTCTTGAGTTTCAAATACTTTATACAACTCTTATTTTTTTGTGATAGAGTGATTGGAGCACATACTTGTTGGTCACAAAAAATATTCATGAAGTTTGTTTTTTTTAAGAATTTATTATGGGTCTAATGAAAATCTGCTGGGTCAATTTTGGTGATGTAGAAAAGTTACAATCAAATCAAAGTAGTTTCATGGCATGGCCTCTTAACTTCATGTGAGTGATTATGATTGACGACACCTGTTGACTTCTCTGAGCCCATTTAAATAGGGCTCATGTGATGCAGTCATTAGACTCGGTTACAAACGCGACAATGGGAAAGTCAAAGGAACTCAGCACAGATCTGAGAAAAAGTAATCATTGACTTGAACAAGTCAGGAAATTCACTTGGAGCCATTTCAAAGCAGCTTAAGGTCCTAAGAGCTGTCATGGCGAGGACTATGGCGTGGTTTGTTCTCCCGTGGTGCAAATGATTTGGACCAGACATGGCGTGCAGGTGAATACATATTTAATTTTAACACTCACAAAAGGAATAAACAAAAGGCGCGCACAATGGCGGAAGTACAAAACTTGGCTATAAAAGCAAAAACTCGCACAAAGGCAGAACTATGGACAAAAAACAAAACTTGCAAACTATGGCATGAATAAAGAAAACCTACTTGGACGAGAAAAGGGCATAAAAAAGAGCAGCATGGATCATAAGGGTGTGTAGAGAGTGTGATGTCGCCAGGCAGACTTCCTGGCAACAATGGGCTTAAATAATAGTGACATGATTAGTGAAAACAGGTGCGTGACTCAAAACGTGAAACAGGTGCGTGACATGACAGGTGAAAACGAATGGGTTGCTATGGTGACAAAACAAACAAAAGTGCACAAAGAGTCCAAAAACAAAACCGAACATGCTAAAACAAAACATGATCACACAGACATGACAAGAGCAACTGTGCAGACAGTTGTTTGTAAGTATAAAGTGCATGGCACAGTTTTGTCACTGCCACGATCAGGAAGAAAACGCAAGCTATCACCTGCTGCTGAGAGAAAATTGGTCAGGATGATCAGGAGTCAACTGAGAACCACCAAAAAGCAGGTCTGCAATGAATTGGAAGCTGCTGGAACACAGGTGTCAGTGTCCGCAATCAAGTGTGTTTTGCATCACCATGGACTGAGAGGCTACCATGCAAGAAGGAAGTAAACAAAACATGATCCAGGCAATGGAGCATGACAATATTTAGTCAGCTCATTTTTGCAATGTGACCCACAATGCATTGCAATTACCACATCACACTTACAAGCCATTTTGTGGCAATCACTAAAGATATTTACCATGCAGGACTTGTGTTTCTGGGTTAAGGTTGCACAATGCTAACAATAACATTCCGGCTAATCTTGGTGCTATCTTCACCGCAACAAGCATGTTGACCAATTTTTGGGGGAACAACACCTGCCTCATCAATAACATATCTCCATATTGGTGAGCCTTTGATGTTAAAAGCCGAGACGTACCATTACCGGTGCTAACAAGAAAGCTATCAGCGGGCAATGCTAAGTGGAGATGAAGTCTGTTGATGCACTGCATCTTTGACATCAATAACTCAACTCCACACGGGAAATGCAATGCTAACAACAATTGTTATAGGTCTAAGCCCATGGTTTCAGCTCAACAAAACCCAGTTCTAACCTGGAGTAAATAGCCAGGATGTCATGAAGTATTTCCAAGTAGTGTTACGTAGTTCTTGTGAGACGTGCTCCCCAGTGAACATCAAGCACTCCCTGCATCTGCACGTGCATATCAATCGAGGGAGTGCAGAAATAGTATCAAAGGAATCGTTAACCCGAGTCAATCGTTCCCATAAATAATGCTATATTTTGGTGGTTTGTCATTTAACATACACATGTTACACAAGAAGCGATTACATGTATGATTTATTCGATTATGTGGGGGTTTTTTGCGGGGAAACTTTTGGCACTGGATATTAGACATCTTCACATGAAACTATGGGTTCCCCATCCGATATTAATATCGGATATCGGTCTGATATCAGCAAAAAAACATATATTGCATAATATCGTTTGCATGTAAAATACGATGCATCGGGCATGGGGGCTGTGCAGTTTTTCTGCGTTTGGTTGCTGGTATGGGCTCTGCAGGGTTGGGTTGGGGCGGGCGGGGGCTGGCTTTGTTTGGCGGGGGTGGGCTCGCGTGGCGTCACGCTAAAGTGGTCTGGTGTGGGTCACGGGCCGTGGTGGGGGGGCGGCGGCTTCCTGGCCATAGTTCCTGGTTGTCGGCCGCATGGACTGGGGATGTCCGGGCCCTCTACTCCTCCTACTTATAGCACACACAGTCACACATATATAGGACTTTGGGGGATGGTCCTGCGGGGAGGCATGGCGGGGGGATGAGGATGCCTCCTATGGGGCTCCAGTCCTCCTGTCTTGTCCCCTGCTCGTCAATCCCTCAATCTTAGCTGCATATTAGACACTTAGGATTTGGAGGGCTCGGCTTGGTTGGGACCCACCAAGACCTTGATGTCCCCCAATTTTAATCGTATTATTAGTGCCTACAAGCATACATATCTCACTCACGCTACATTACACACATCAATAGGGACTGGAGGTCGGCTGTAATAGCTGACCTCCTAATTTTAACTACACAGTAGACACTCTGGGGGCCTTGTACACATGCATGTGGGGGGGTTGGGGTTCGGCGCACCCCTCATTGCCTCGTCGGCCGGCGCGGATTCCAGGGACTGCGTTCTGGTGGCCTGCCAGGCTTTTATTAATTTATTATTATTATTATTTTATTTTTTTATTTTTATTTTTATTTTATTTTTTTATTATTTTTTTTTTTTTTAAATAATTTGTATTATTTACTTTCTTTATTTTATTTGTATTTTATTTATTTATTTTTATTTGTTATTTTTAATTGAATTGAATTTAATTTGTATTTTTTATTTTTTTTAAATTATTATTATTATTATTTTTGTTGAATTTATTTTTTATTTGTGTGTGGCGTCGCGCGGGTCTCGCTTCCTGTTGGGTGGGGTCCGTGCCTGTGTGGCCCGGACTTGCATTGTGGGGTCTCTGATGGCGACTTGATGTGGTGGCGGCGCGGCGCCCGTGTCTGGTCTGGATGCTGTGTCTCGGTTGTTTGGGCGGTGGTGTGTTTGTGCGGGTTTGGGTTGGGGTGGTGGGGTCTTTTGGTGGGGGGGGTGGGGGGGGGGTGTTGGTGTCTCTTGTTTGCGTGTTGGCGTTTGGGCTTGCTGGCGGGCTGGCGCTGGCTGGTCTCCGTGATCCTGTTGGCGTGTGGTTGCCGGTCGCGGTTTTTTTTGGTCGCTTTGATTTCATTGGGTGGTGCTGGCTGTCTGGGGGTGTTGTGGCTGCTGTTTCTGCTGCCGTTTGTTTGTGGTGTGGGCTGCTGGGTCTGGTGCAGGGGGGTGGCTGATGCTGATGCTGTGACTGGTGGCAGCGTGCGCGCGAGGTGGTTGTCGGGGCTGACAAACTGTGTATATGTAGGTATGTATGTATATATATATGTGTATGTGTATGTGTGTGTACGTGTACATGTGTATGTGTATGTTTATGTATATAGATATGTATGTATATTTCTGGGGGTACGTTCTGGGCCTGCCTATCGGGTGGGGGTCGGCGCCTCAGGCTACTGCATCCGGACTGCGTGTCTGGCGCTCCTGGGTCCCACCGTCCATCCCTTCCGGATGCCCGTCTTGGTTGGGGCCTGCTGGGTCTGGTCCCTGCGTGTACTGTGGTAGTTTGGTGCTGCAGGGTATTCCGAGGTGCTGCGAGTCGGCCAGTTGTTGGGGTAGCGACCTTGTGTGTCAGCGTGTCTGTGATCTTCTTTTAATTTTTTTTTTTATTTTATTTTTTTTTTTTAAATAGATTTAATTATTTATGTATTCTTATTTTTTTATGTATTTTATTATTATTATTATTATTATTATTATTATTATTATTATTATTATTATTATTATTATTATTATTTATTTATTTATTTAATTTATTTATTTCCCCCTACCTCAGGGGGGGACTCGGCGAGGCGGTTGCTGGTTGTTCCATCTCCATCATTGGGGTCCCTGCGGGTGGGGTGGGTGGTTCCCGTGGCCCCGTGCTGGGTGGTCCTGTGGCGGCCGGCTTGGGTGGGGTGGCCGTGGGCTGGCCTCGCCGGGCTCTCCGGGGCTGGGGGGGGGGGGCTCGTGGGGGCCCGGTTGCCGGTGGGGCGGGGGCGGTCTTCCCGTCCGGTTGTGGGGGGGCTCCGGGCCCCTCGGGCGGGGCATCCCGCCTTTCTGTCCGTGTGGGGTGTGGTCTCTCGCTGGCTTGGGGTCTGGCTGCCCCCTGCTTTTCTCGTGCCTTGTCCTCTGCCGGGTGCGTCTGTCTGCGGCCTGCTGCTGGCCCTTGTGGGCGGCACGGTGGGCCAGGCTCTGGGGTTCCTGTCGCTGTCCGGCTTGGCTGCGTGGGGGCGGTTGTCTCTGGTTCCCTGGGCACCACACCTACTGTTTGTGGGATGGGCTCTCGGGGAGGCCGGGGCCGTACTCTGGCTCCCGCACACACTGGGAGTCAAATGTATTGTACATGCAAATTCACATATACTCACATACATACATACACACATACATAGGTACCTACGCTCCCACATACATATACAAATACAGTACATATTTACACACTCAAAGTTCGTACATCCACACGCACACTCATTATACAAACATACTGTATACACATACTGTACATATACATTCACTGTAAAAACATACATATACACATACTGTACATATACACTCACTGTACAAACACACACATTCACATACTGTACATATACATTCACTGTACAAACACACAAATACATATACTGTACATATACATTCACTGTACAAACACACACATACATATACTGTACATATACATTCACTGTACAAACACACACATACACATTCTATACATATACATTCACTGTACAAACACACATATACACATACTGTACATATACAAGTACATATGCACACATACGCTCATGCACATAATCACGTTTCATCAAACATATATTAACGTTGTTGCCCTAGGGTAAACTGGGTATAACACATGGCACAATGACAAAGCTTAACCTATTGTTACTATAACAATCTACAAGGTTAACGTAGGTTGCTTCTCTTTCTTCCCCTCCATTTTTCTGCATTCTTTCGTATCTCAAGTTATCATTACGTATATGTATTGTTGCATTTGAACAATTGTATTGTTGATGATAAAGGTAAAGTGTTGGTATTGTTTATTATCAATAGCACTATTTCTATTGGTATTCATATTGCTCCATTTTTAGTGTAATAATGCTCATTATCATTTCTGTATTATTTTTTATTTTCGCTAACTGCTTATTTGCTATTACTTTTACCATGATATTTTTACATGTCGTATTTTCTGATGTTGCTCTGTTGTTGTTGTTGTTGTTGTTGTTGTGTTTGCTGTTGTTGTTTTTTTCTCTCTGTCTAATCCCCCTCTTGTCCCCACAATTCCCCCCTCTGTCTTCCTTTTTTTCTCTTTCTATCCCCTCCTGCTCCGCCCGGCTGCACCAAATGATAATATAAATACATTTAATAAAGTCAAAATACAAATAAGGCAACAAGAGAAGTATCCTACACTTCTCTTTTGTAAAGTAAATCTGAACAGCCGATATGGGCATCTACATCTGCTATATGATTTGCCTGAGAAGCTGGGCAGGACATAAAAAAATAAAAAATTAAAAAATTAAAAAAAATATGATACAAGCAATCCTGCAGTGTGTTTACTTGTGCAGAGCTGGGCAGATAGTAACATTGAAATGTCCTCCAATATGCACACAAGGTTGGTCTTTTTTTCGTATTTTAGTCAAGTCATTTACAAAAGGTAGACAGCTACACAACAGCTAAGCACACAATAGCACACAAGCTAGCCATACGTAGAAAGTGTCCTTCGTTATTGCAGTCTAAAACAGCACATTTGTCAATATAAACAAGTATCAAATAATTATAGTTGCTTATTACTTACACATACAAAGTCTCCAAGTCAGAAGCAATTTAGAAATCATCCAGTAACAAATGTGTCCGCATTTTTTAACTTAATGCATCATGGGCTTAACTTAAAAAGCCCATGATGCATTAATATTAATCCCACTTCGCCGAATATTCGTTTAACTCGGTCATGCCTGCAACCCATCAGCCACGCTAAACGAAAGGACCACCATGACATTGAGGCCACGAGGTGTCGCCAAAAACTATTACCATTCCAATTCAAAAGCATTAATCCATCATTAGGTTAGTGTTTTTCATACCTACTATTATTCTTTGTTTAATTAATTTCAGTTGATCAAACCTTTTCTAACATTCTACACTACAAAAAAATAAATTTCCGAATGTCTGGTTCATCTTTTTTATGCATTGGATTAATATCGGTACTCGCAAATACGTAAGGCTGTATGAAATCGGAAGGTAAAACGTATTGGGACAACGCTACATGAAACCATAATCTAATAAATTGTCCATTAGATCATATCGTAGTTTGTGATGTAAAACATTTATATCAAATGACAAAATACAAAAACATAGCGTTATTTAATGTAACATTTGTGCTCACGTGAAAGATTCCTTCAATACACAATTACATTTCTGCATTTGTTGGATTGTTACGCATTTGGAGGTGCATGAATTCCAATGTGGAGTACTGTCATTTACAGTAAAAAAAACACTCAAGGCTACTATGTTAGATGGAACAAGTAAAGGTGACTATTTGGGTGGTATTTCATGTTTAGAGGGCTCAAATTATGGTTAAAAAATATATATTTAGAAGGTTTTAAACAGTGTTTTATGCTCTAACTATGAAATTATTCGATGTATTAATATTAATCCCACTTCGCCGAATATTCGTTTAACTCGGTCATGCCTGCAACCCATCAGCCACGCTAAACGAAAGGACCACCATGACAGTTATTGAACTGCTCTGATGTTTTGTAATAATCCATTTGACAGCTTTTTGGACCGAATTCGGAGGACGGCGCTGTGAGGAAAAAAAGGTGCGAGCTCAATATTTATGGAATGTTGCCCAGACTAAAAACCTGCTCATGAAGGTCCGGATGGTTCTGGCAGTTTGCCTGCAAGGCTCTGAGACCTGTAATGTCTCTTGGTCCTGTTGAGAAAGTGGACCTGGAGGCCCCTCTGCAATAACAAGGAAAGCCGACAGCAAAAATAATCCTCCCCACACACAATAGGGGAGTATGTGGACGTGATAAGAACCTCTTTATCGTCAAGAAGAAGGATATAGTCTCAGACTTAGCGGACTATCCATCTGACTTCTTGGCAGCTGAGACCTCTGGCAGCATCCATCACACAACTCCAGCAAGCATCCTTCAGAGCAGCGATTAGAAGCACAACAAACATTGTCGCCATGGTGACCATTGGCCTATCGCTGGGAAATAATCATTCATTTGAGAATTATGATTTCATTTGAACGCACTTGTCTTGGAGACTGATTGCAAGCAGATGCTTTATCATCATAATATTCTGTGTGTACTTGGCCTCTGATATGATGTCATGTTTGTCTTCATTCACCTGGTTAAAAAGTCAATTAGTTTGGACATAAAGATTAGAATATGATAAAAAGCTTCTTATACAGAGGAACTTTACAGAGTCAAATTCAACTGTTTCTCTGACGTTGATTGACGTTCAGTTTTAAGTTTTCCAGTTCCTCCCATTGGAAGACGTCTGTGAATAGTCTCCATCATCACTGACTTGATGACAGCTGGACTGTTCAGGTTGTCCTAAAGGACGTCCTATGTAGTCTTTGAGCGTGACCTAATGAAGCCTGTTTTGGGTAAATAAGAATGTAAAAAATGCATGAATAAATAAAAATGCATTTTTACTAGCACAAGAGGTCGTACCCCAGCAAAATCATTGAACATCCCAAATAAGGCAAGTATTTCATCAACCTGCTTTTCAAGTCTTTCAAATCAACCATTTGCAGGGTGCATGTTATGTTATCATTCAATTAAAAATCAATTCAAACAACTTTATTAATCCCTCAGAGGGCAATTCATTTTGAGCAGCAGGTTGTTGTAGTTCATCCCAATAAATAGTCAATATATAAATAGTCAATATATAAATAGTCAATACAACACAAGTCAGACAACAACATGGAGCTTAGAATGGATATTGATGTTTTGTTTTTTTTTCCATAAAGAAATACAATCATGTGTGCTTACGGACTGTATCCCTGCAGACTGTATTGATCTATTTTAAAATATATAATGTATATATTGTGTTTTTTATGTGGATTTAATAAAAAAAAAATAAAAAATAAAAAAAATGTTTTTCTTGTACGGCCCGGTACCAATCGGTCCGCGGACCGGTACAGGGCTGGGGCCCGGTTGTTGGGGACCGCTGTCGTGGTCCACGCGGACCACGGTCTTGGGGGCGTGCCTTAAAGGCCTACTAAAAGCCACTACTACCGACCACGCAGTCTGATAGTTTATAATGCAATGATGAAATCTTAACATTGCAACACATGCCAATACGGCCGGGTTAACTTATAAAGTGCAATTTTAAAATTCCCGCCACATTTCCGGTTGAAAAACTCCTTTGGATATGATTTATGCCCATGACGTCACAAAATCCACGGAAGTGGTTGGACCCCATCGGACCCGATACAAAAACCTCTTGTTTTCTTCGACAAAATTCCACAGTATTGTGGACATCTGTGTTGGTGAATCTTTTGCAATTTGTTTAATGAACAATGGAGGCTGCAAAGAAGAACGTTGTAGGTGGGATCGATCGGTGTCTTAGCGGCTAAGTACAATACTTACAGCAACACAACAAGGACTACTTACCCTGATAGCAGACGCCTAGCCGATGCTTGCCGCCAAACCCACGGATGAAGTCCTTCGTCGCGCCGTCGATCGCTGGAACGCAGGTGAGCACGGCTGTTGAGGAACAGATGAGGGCTGGCTGGCGTAGGTGGAGCGCTAATGTTTTTATCATAGTTCTGTGAGGTCCGGTTGCTAAGTTGCTAAATTAGCCTTAGCGTCGTTAGCAACAGCATTGTTAAGCCTTACCAGGCTGAGAATTTTTAACCGTGTAGTTACATGTACATGGTTTAATAGTATTGTTGATCTTCTGTCTATCCTTCCAGTCAGGGGTTTATTTATTTTGTTTCTATCTGCATTTGAGAACGATGCTATCACGTTAGCTCAGTAGCTAAGTGTGTCACCGATGTATTGTCTTGGAGATAAAAGTCACTTTAAATGTCCATTTCGCGTGCTCGACTTTCATTTTCAAGAGGATATAGTGTCCGAGGTGGTTTAAAATACAAATCCGTGATCCACAATAGAAAAAGGAGAGTGTGGAATCCAATGAGCCAGCTTGTACCTAAGTTACGGTCAGAGCGAAAAAAGATACGTCCATCACTGCCTCTCAAGTCCTTCACTGTAACGTTCCTCATCTACAAATCTTTCATCCTCGCTCAAATTAATGGGGTAATTGTCACTTTCTCGGTCCGAATCTCTCTCGCTCCATTGTAAACACAGGAAAATTGTGAGGAATATTACCTCCTCTGACGTCACGCTACTTCCGGTACAGGCAAGGCTTTTTTTATCAGCGAGCAAAAGTTGCGAACTTTATCGTCGATGTTCTCTACTAAATCCTTTCAGCAAAAATATGGCAATATCGCGAAATGATCAAGTATGACACATAGAATGGATCTGCTATTCCCGTTTAAATTTTAAAAAAATCATTTCAGTAGGCCTTTAAAGGCACTGCCTTAATTTCACGTCCTCTTCGAGCTGTCGTCATGTCCGCTTTTCATCCATTCTAACAACGTGCCGGCTCAGTCACAAGATATGTGCGGCTTCAGTACGCACACACATGTGAATGCAACGCGTACTTGATCAACAGCGATACAGATTACACTGAGGGTGCCCGTAAAAAAACAACTTTAACACTTTTGGAAATATACGCCACACTGTGAACCCACACTAAACAAGAATGACAAACACATTTCGGGAGAACATCCGCACTGTAACACAACATAAACACAACAGAACAAATACCCAGAACCCTTTGCAGCACTAACTCTTCCGGGACGCTACAAGGTGTGTGTTCGTGTGTGTTGGGGGGGGGGGGGGGGGGGCATGCATCACTGCCAAAGGTGCATCAACAAAGTATTGAGCAAAGGCTGTGAATACTTATGTACATGCAATTTTTAAAAAGTTTCTTTATAAATTAGCAAATCAAAAAATAAAAACATTGTCACATTGTCATTCATTTATAGAATGGAAAAAATGTATTCCGTTTTGGAATAAGACTGTAACAAAACAAAATGTGGAAATAGTAAAGCACTGTGAACACTTTGTGGTGTACGGTATTTTTTTTACCTTTTCATATCAACACATACATGACTATTGAACATACTGAATCGAACTAAATCGTGTTTGTCAATGTGGTCGGAAGGAGTACGAGCACGGACATATGCACACTTGTTCTAACCACAGTTACAGTTCGCTGCAATCTGGCTGTCTAGGAACATGGCGGAGAAGGATGGCTTGTGTCCTCAGATGACTAGACTGACTAGGTTGAATTCATGCATTTTAGTGCCAACAGCAACTTCACAGTATTCATTTATTGCAGAAATGTCCCTCCCCCCAAAAAAAACAACAACTATAATATCAAACCGATCTCAAATCCCAACTATATGTCCACACAGACTGAACACATTTTCCACACCAAATATCATGATGGTCAATAGCATTTCACACATCATTACAACCCATCAATTTTGTTTGGATCAATGAAACTTTAAATATATTTCCATGACTTTTCCAAGACCCCTGAAAAACATAATTTTCCATAACTTCTCCAAGGTCTGTAAATTGCATTTAAATAAATTCCATGACTTTTCCCCGGTTTTTCATGACCCTGTTAAATACGTGTCTTATGAATATCTGAGTAATGGGGTTAGGACATGCACTCACTGAGACATTCATATTTCAAATGATGTCACTTTCACACATGAACAATTCTGGCTTGGAGAAGCATATCAAATGTGTCCTTCCACCTCCCCGGCCTTCATTATCACATGCCTGTTCGATTCAAATTAGGAGGAAATTAAAATGGATGGAAGAATTACTGTCATAGTTGGGAAGGTCCCCAAACTATATTTTTTCTGCAGTGGAAGAAAAAAATGGCGTATGAATTCACAAACGTTTGGATGAGTTCATCAACACTGACGTGGTATTAAATAATATTTCATGCCGGACATTGATGACACAATATAACCAACAAGAAGCCATAGCAACACTTTAAAGTTAAAGTTAAAGTACCACTGATAGTCACACACACACTAGGTGTGGGGACATTTGTCCTCTGCATTTGACCCATCCCCTTGTTCCACCCCCTGGGAGGTGAGGGGAGCAGTGAGCAGCAGTGGTGGCCGCGCTCGGGAATCATTTTGGTGATTTAACACTTTGTGTTTGACTTGAACTCTTGAAGTCCTTAAGTGACGCAAGGGAAACATATTGGAGGTGTTGTCATGTGACTATACAAGACAGGTTGCTCATTGGTCAGTCCATCTGGTTACTGTAGGAAGGGGATTCATATTACTACGATTTACCTGACACATGAAACATGACGAATTGGGGGGGGATACATTATCCACTTCATAGAGGTGTTGAATATCTTAAATTGTGTTTTGTAGCAGTTCCAACTTTTCAGTTGCTATGTAGAGTGGCGCTTTCCATCATTTTCAGCAGACTGCATTGCAAAATGCTTAACATTCCTCTCACGCGAGATCCAACCTGGAATGGGACCATAGGATTTTCTTCCCTACTGTAAACAAGACTATTTAAAGCAGGGGTCCCCAAACCGAATGCGGCCCGCCAGCGTCCAAAATCAGGCCCGCGGGAAGTCCCAAGTATGAAAAAATAAAAAATTAAAAAATTAAATAAAAAAATTAAAATAAAAATGTTGTCTTTTCTTATCCACTTTGTACAGCTTGCTACTCACGATGTCTCCTAGCCGCTCAGGCAAATCATATTGCATTTTCTCATCAATAATGTGACATCATTGCGAGCGCGGAAAGTGCGCTATATATATCTAATAAATATATATATATATACCTGTATCTATATATATATATATATATATATATATATATATATATATATATATATATATATATATATATATATATATATATATATATATATATATATACAGCCCGGCCCGGGCCAAATTGTTTTAACCCAATGCGGCCCCCGAGTCAAAAAGTTTGGGGACCCCTGATTTAACCCTTGTGTGGTGTTCATATTGTTGTTACTCAGCCAGTGTTTGTGGGTCTGATGGACCCGTTGCATTTTGTGGCTTTTAATGCCTCACAATCAAATACTTTTATGTTAAAATACTGACTTATCCCAAAAAACATCTGTAATGAAGTGCTTCGAGAGGCTGGTAAAGGAATACATTGTCTCCAGACTTCCCCCCACATTCGACCCATACCAGTTTGCTTATCGCACTAACCGCTCCACAGAGGACGCCATCTCCTCTGCACTTCACCTGAGCTTAGCACATCTGGAAGGAAAGGACACACACGTGCGGATGTTGTTTCTGGACTTCAACTCTGCATTCAACACCATCATTTGGTGAGCAAACTGGCCCCCCGTGGATTCAGTACCCCCCTATGCAACTGGCTGCTTGACTTCCTCACAGACAGACCCCAGTCTGTGAGAGTGGGCAACAACACCTCCAGTGCCATCTCCCTGAGCACCGGCTCCCCCCAGGGAGTCCTGAGTCCGCTGCTGTTCACGTTGATGACCCATGACTGCTGAGCCAGGTCCACTACTAACTACATTGTGAAGTATGCGGACGACACAACAGTAGTGGGCCTCATCTGTGACAACAACGACATGGACTACAGGGAGGAGGTGAAACATCTGTTTGACTGGTGCAGAACCAACAACCTGGTCCTGAACGTCAACAAGACCAAGGAGATCATGGTCGACTTCAGGAAGCACCAGTCCAGCCACGCTCCACTCTACATCAACGGCACAGCGATAGAGATAGTAAGCAGCACCAAGTTCCTGGGGGTGCAGATAACTGACAAAAGAGCTCAGCAGCGCATGCACTTTTTGCGTCGGATGAAAAGAGCACAGCTCCCTCCCACTATAGAGAGCCTGCTGACCAAATGCATCTCTGTCTGGACTGGAGCCTGCAGTGCTTCAGACTGGAAGTCTCTCCAGAGAGTGGTGAGGACGGCGGAAAAGATGATCAGGACTCCTCTTCCTCCTATCCAGGAGATCGCAAAAAGCCGCTGCCTGACCAGGGCTCAGAAAATCTGCAGAGACTCCTCCCACCCCCACCAAGGACTGTTTTCACTGCTGGACTCTAGAAAGAGGTCCGCAGCCTCTGTAGCAGAACCTCCAGGTTCTGTAACATCTTCTTCCCTCAGGCCGTAAGCATCATAATAATCCCCTCATTTCCCCCAAAAAATGGATGAACTCGCTGGAATAAAAAAGACAATATAACATACATCCATAAACGTAGATGCACATGCAAAAGTGCAATATATTTATCTTTACAGTAATCTATTTATTTATATCTGCACCTTATTGCTTTTTTATCCTGCACTGCCAACCAGCTAATGCAACAAAATTTCGATTTTATCCGTACTGTAAAGTTCAAATTTGAATGACAATAAAAAGTAAGTCTAAGTCTAAGACTCTTTAACACTGGCTGAGTAACAACAATATGAACGTTGCATGGAAATGTATCTGCCAGTTTCTGCATCCCACAGGGATTCTTCTTTTGTGTTTCTGCACCTGCGGTTCCCACACAAGGTTGCAACATTGTTTGTCAACACTGTCTTCGCTCATTTTGTCGCACATTTGACCCTCTGATGTTCTGTGTACCTACACTCTGTCCTCCCCGTCTAGGCCTGCTGTGTGTGTGTGTGTGTGTGTGTGTGTGTGTGTGTGTGTGTGTGTGTGTGTGTGTGTGTGTGTGTGTGTGTGTGTGTGTGTGTGTGTGTGTGTGTGTGTGTGTGTGTGTGTGTGTGTGTGTGTGTGTGTGTGGTACAGAGAACATACATTTCCACACTTCTATTAGCCCCGGGTCCAGTGGACCCCGGACATCTTATATGTAATATAAATGTGTGTGGGGGGGGGGGTGTATGGTGTGTGTCAGTGGCGTGCCGTCACTAGAGGCAGGGGAGGCGGGGCCTCACCTGCCATCATGGAAAGAGAAAAAAAAGAAAAAGAAAAAAAAATTAATTAAATTGTTATATGTATCCAGTGATTATACCAAAGTTATTTTCCATTTAACTTCACCAGTTTTAGATTATTTTTATTTTTATTTTCACATTTGCCGTTCAAATACTGAGAAGAGACGGTGCGGTGATCAGCAGCCAGTTGAGGCACGTCACTCAGTTGTGCCTCAACATGGATTGTGCGCAATGACTCGGCTAACTGCTGGCCTGCTGTGCAGTGAGACCGTGTTGCTATATGAATTATATTATACATTTCCATAGTTTAGTTAGCTGAGGTATATAATGTACAGTGTATTTTGTCAACAACTGTATGTGTGTAACGTATTTTCAGTGCTGAGCGATCATAAATCTGCTGCGGAGACACACTGTGTGAGGCTCGTATCATAACCCCGCCTCCTGGTGCCAAGCATCTCCGCCGCAGAATGCACCCCCGACGGGAGCGCCGCAGCCACACCAACCAAAGCCCACACCCAAACCCTCCACGTGCAAGACCGAATCCACCCAAAAAAAAAGTCACTTAACAAGAAGCCAAAAAGTGCAAAAACAACAATGCTCGCGCTGCAGGAGCCGCGAACGACCGCAGGGACACAACATTAGGTACACCTGCACTGCAGGTTCATATGTTTTTAAATTTGACTGTGACGATACAGTCGTGCCTCACCAGACATTAACCTCACCGCATGCCACTGGTGTGTGTTCATTAAATATGTATTCTGATATATGTTCTTCACAGAAAATGAGCCAAAGCCAGTGAGTCTCAGTTTGAAAAATTAATTAATTGTATCATTTTTCTTTTAATAAAAATCGAAAACGGGTCCCACAGACCCAAACACCACACAAGGGTTAAAGCAAGTACACGTTGATAAAAAAAACAAAAACTGTGAACGTTTCATCAAAGAAAAAAAATCGAGTGTTAAGAGAAATAAATCATGTCTAATTTGGGACAAGTTAGGAAGTTATCCAATGACAAAAGGGGGCGGGGTTTTATAGTGTGGTCATGTGACTGCCAGGCTCAGTTTGATTGGTGAAATGGAATCAAATGTCACTAGTGCTTACAGTATGTTGAATTGGTGGAACAGTCATGTGACAGAAATCTCTCTCACGAGCCAAATGAATGTCTTTGCAAGCAGTAATCAATAACTTATAAATAAATATAAAGATGATATTATTAATTGTAGCAATCAGAATGAAACTCAATGTAACGAAGTAAAAGCACCGTTTCTTCTTAACAAAAGTAAAAAGCATCACAACTACTCTGAAAAGTACAATTTATCCAAAACGTTACTTAAGTAAACAAAGCTGTGTCTGATGTTAAGGATCAATCAATCAAGCAATCAATGTTTATTTATATAGTCCTAAATCACGAGTGTCTCAAAGGGCTGCACAAGCCACGACATCCTCAGCTCAGATGCAACATCAGGGCAAGAAAAAACTCAACCCAATGGGATGACAATGAGAAACCTTGGAAGGGGCCGCAGATGTGGGGACCCCCAACCCCTGGGCGACTGGTGCAATGGACGTCGACTGGATCTAGCATAATATTTAACATAATAGTGAGAGTCCAGTCCATAGTGGGGCCAGTAGGAGACCATCTCGAGTGGGGACAAGTCAGCAGTGCTGAGATGCCCCCAACTGGTGCACAGATGAGTGGTCCACCCTGGGTCCCGACTTTGGACAGCTAGCGCGTCATCTGTGGTCACCGAATCTGTGCCCAGAGCAGAAAATAAACGGCGGAATAACTGGTCTAAAAAGAGGGTCTATTCAAAGGCTAGAGTATACAAATGAGTTTTAAGATGGGACTTAAATGCTTCTACTGAGGTAGCATCTCTAACTGTTACCTGGAGGGCATTCCAGAGTACTGGAGCCCGAATAGAAAACGCTCTATAGGCCGCAGACTTTTTTTTGGCTCTGGGAATCACTAATAAGCCGGAGTTCTTTGAACGCAGATTTCTTGCCGGGACATATGGTACAATACAATCGGCAAGATAGGATGGAGCTAGACCGTGTAGTATTTTATACGTAAGTAGTAAAACCTTAAAGTCACATCTTCAGTGCACAGGAAGCCAGTGCAGGTGAGCCAGTATAGTATGATCAAACTTTCTTGTTCTTGTCAAAAGTCTAGCAGCCGGATGTTAGTGACTTGTATTTTCCCACACATTTAGTCACCTTTACTGTCTTTCAGTTAACAACAGGCCCTTTGGCAGCCCCTATAATGCTGATATGGCCCTCAGTCATACTTGCCAACCCTCCCGTTTTTAGCGGGAGAATCCCGATATTCAGCGCCTCTCCCGACAACCTCCCGGCAGAGATTTTCTCCCGACAAACTCCCGGTATTCAGCCGGAGCTGGAGGCCACGCCCCCTCCAGCTCAATGCGGACCTGAGACTGAGTGGGGACAGCCTGTTCTCACGTCCGCTTTCCCACAAAATAAACAGCTTGCCTGCCCAAAGACGTCATAACATCTAGGGCTTTTATAGAGTGCACAACTGCGCACACAACAAGGAGACGAAGCAGAAGAACGAGGAAATGACAGACATGGCGGCCGAAATGATATACTCATCATGAACGGAGAAGTTAAACAGGACAATACTGCCATCTAATGGATAGCCACTGGAACACTGAAATTCAAGTATTTTTTTTTTTCTATGTAAATAAAATAAAAAAATATATATAGCTACAATTCACTGAAAGTCAAGTATTTCATACATATATATATATATATATATATATGAAATATATATGAAATACTCGAGTTGGTGAATTCTAGCTGTAAATAACCACGCCCCCAACCACGCCCCCCCACTCTGACGGGTCCAATCTGAGGACCTCACTAAAATATCCAATTTCTGCCGTATTTTTGTCGTTATTTATCGAAGTGCTTAAGTCTATTTGAAATGGGAAAAATTGCAAAACATTTTTTTTTGTGCACACATGCTATCATACAAAAATGTTTCAAAACACTTTGAGCTCTTGTTACCGGGAGAGTTTGGCATCAAGAATCAGGCATTGTGAGAACTGGAATTTACATTCCAATTCTGCTATTACCGTCCACATTTTAGATGTTGATAACAATTTTTGATGCTCAGTCCAAAATCGCTGCTACTGAGGCGACTAACTATATCGCCATGCACAGTGTGGATCCGCTCCTCAAAGTCAATAATCCTCCATTGTGGCAAATAAACTGCAGTTCTTACATTTTACTGTCCTTGAACGACTGGAGGACACGGCTAAACATGCTGCGCACGGAGGAAGAGCAAGCGGAAGCAGGCAAGCTAATCGCTAAAATAGCCACTAAGCTAGCTTGAAACAAAAAATAAATAAGTGCTTAGTAAAATTGAAGAAGCGTAGATAGAAGCATGTGACACCAGAAAGTAAACAGATTTTTAAAAGGAAACGTACAAGTATAGCGATAGTATAGAGTGGCCGTGCCAGCAACGTGAGAGTTCCAGGTTCGATCCCCGCTTCTGCCATCCCAGTCAATGCCGTTGTGTCCTTGGGCAAGATATTTTACCCACCTGCTCCCAGTGCCACCCACACTGGTTTAAATGTAACTTAGATATTGTGTTTCACTATGTAAAAGCGATTTGAGTCACTAGAGAAAAGCGCTATTTAAATATAATTCACTTCACTTCACTTATATTTATAAGATTTAGAAATAGGATAATGTAATAACAATTCTCAAGCACGCACGTAAGAGGAAAATGGATCAATCCATAAATTGGTAGTGTCGATACTAAAGGTAACATCAGTATATCATCGATACGAGAGTGTTTAAGTCACTCAATTCATCCATAAATCAATCAAAGTTTATTTATATAGCCCTTAGTCACAAGTGCCACGAAGGGCTGCACAAACCATAACAACATCCCCTGATCAGAACCTAGAGTACATCTTGGCATAGAAAAACTCCAAAAGCCCCAAAATGGTAAAAAGAAACTTTGGGAGGGGGCCGCAGATGTGGGGACCCCACTCGTGGGTGACCACCTGCAATGGATGCCTAGTGGGTGCAGTTATTGAACTATTCATGCATGTGAGACTCCAGTCCATTTGGAGGCTGGCGGAGTGTCGTAAGAGGTTTTCTTCCATGTCGTAAAGGAGGGGTCCATCCCAGGTCATGACTTAGAACATCTAGCGCCTCCTACAGACTGGTGCCTCTACAAAATTTATCCAGGACCACCTAGTAACATCTTTACACAGAAGAGGGCGGCAAAAAGAGAAGCGGCAGGTCAACTGGTCTAAACAGGGGTCTCCGTTGCCAGGAGGGCATTCCAGAATACTGCAGCCTGCAGACTTTTTTTGGGCTCTGGGAATCACTAATAAACCGGCGTTTTTCAAACGTAGATTTCAGAATGGAACGTAGGGTACAATACAATCAGCAAGATAAGAAGGCGCTCGTATTTTGTATGTAAGTAATACAACCTTAAAGTGGCATCTTAAGTGTACCGGGAACCAGTGCAGGTGGACCAGTACAGTTCAAATATGGTCGCACTTTCTTGTCTTAGCCAAGAGTCTAGCAGTCACATTTTTGAACCAACTGTAGTCTTTTAATGCACGGGACACCCGAAAATAGCACGTTACTGTATCTAAGAAGAAACGTACAACAAAGTCAGTATTTTTATTTTCACAAAATCATATTTTTGTTGTTTTTGTTAATGTTTACAAGCTCAAGGAATAATTCCCTGGACACAGGAGGACTTTCAGGGGGAAAACCAAACAATTAAGAAAGAGCTGCAGATTTAAAAGCATAATAGATTGTTTTTGTTTAGTTGTTTTTTACAAGTACAAGGTAATACAGGTCCATGTCACTCATGGATTATTGGAATCGGGATCGGCAGCATAAAATCCTGTGTAATATGTGTAAATATATGAAGTTTTCAAAGATAAAGTGAAACTTTTGTGAAAGTGTCCACCTGTGGAAAGAAACTTTAAAATAATTTATGTTGAAGTTTGAATTATTTATATTTATATACTCATCGAAAATGGCCCTGTGAGAAATGTGTGGTACATTTTAACCTGCCTCCTAAAAGAATCGGAATCGAGAATTGTTGAGAACCGCAACGAAACGAGAAACCAAATAGTCCAAATTCAAACTCTGCCCAAAGCAATGGTCATCAGCTGATCACAGACTTGAGCTCACTTTGAATTTCACAAAATCAATTGAATGTTGTTCAGACCCTACCAGGTCCACTAGCCATGCCATAGACCTGATTGAAAGTCATTTCTGTTAAGTCCCTTTTATTAATTTCATACCATGGAGCAGGTTTCTTCTCTGACTTCTCAGAAATTAAAGAAAACCAACTAAACTCTGCATAATCAAGTGCTAAGAAAAGACTCAGTAGACCAGAGCCCAGACTTTGTAGTTCTGTCGTAGGACTACATGTTTCCTGATGTTGAAGCAACACGATACATTTTTTTCTTACACTTTTCTCTCTACTGTGGACACCTAAGACGTGCCTATGAAAAGTTTTGGCTGTGGATTCAACAAACCTCCACCCTGCCTTTGTACCCAGAAGACCAGTGATGCAGTTCTTGGCACGTTTGACGTTGAGAAGTGAGCCAGGCTGTTTGTCTATGAGGGTTAATAGCTTTGACCTCATTGTGCTGGTTCTCTAATCTGCTCTTAAACAGGTTCAGTTTTTGCCTTCAGCTACTTATTTTTACCTGGGTGACTTCATTTCCAGATTACAGCAATTAGGTCGGTGAGCGTTGTCTTCTATCACGAACAAGACCTTGCTCGGGGGATGCTTCAAAAAGAGGACTATTAAAGCATACTTGATGTCCTAATTGCGTTCGCAGAACACGTAATTGAACAACCTGGGGAGTTTGCGTCACAAAGCTTTTCTTTACAAAGCCGATGTGTCGCTGTTACATACAGTCGGTACGTTTGCACGCACTAAAACAGTCCGAATCTAGGGGTGCCGGAAAAAAAAATAGTTTGAATTGATTCAAAGTGTTCAAGAAACTAATTTAATAAAATACTTTTTTACAGACTTCAACATTTCAAAGATCTATTTGAATTATGTTGAGTCAAGAATTGATTCTAAATCGAATGGTCACCCCAAGAATTAAAATCAAGTTGGATTGTGAGTTGTTGGAAGTCTACAGTCCATTTCGAATTCCCAAAATTGTTTGGACTCTTCAACGGAATGAACGCAATAATTATTTTTTGGACCACATGTACATGTAAAACCCTTAGGCGTGTCCCCAGGAAGACGGCAATTTATTCTTCTTGGTTCGTCCACTATATTAGCATAACGGATGCAAGCTAAACTAGAGATGGGTACATTTCACATTTGAATCAATACAGTACCAATCCTCTGGAAATCAAGACCTGTACTCATTGTTGGTGCTTCTGTGTGTGTTCATGTGTAAATAAATATTCATTGTTGTATATTAAAAATAAAATGTTTTGTATTTAAATTTTAACAGTGGGCTGATAATAATTACTGTGCTGCCCAGTTCTTATTACTTGGTTTCTTACACTTCTGAGTCAAATCTTTGCAAGTGGATATTGCATGCAGTTCCAATTACAAGACATTAGATGACCGTGTGTTGCCGGAACAAAGACGTAGTCTTCAATGTGCCAGTCTTGTCTTTTTGTCCTCCAAAGTGTTTATACTGTAACTAGAGATGTCCGATAATATCGGCCTGCCGATATTATCAGCCGATAAATGCTTTAAAATGTAATATCGGAAATGATCAATATCGTTTTTTTTATTATCGGTATCGGTTTATTTTTTTTAATTAAATCAACATAAAAAACACAAGATACACTTACAATTAGTGCACCAACCCAAAAAACCTCCCTCCCCCATTTGCAGTCATTCACACTCTTTCACCCAAAAGGGTTGTTTCTTTCTGTTATTAATATTCTGGTTCCTACAGTATATATCAATATATATAACAATACAGTCTGCAAGGGATACAGTCCGTAAGCACACATGATTGTGCGTGCTGCTGGTCCAGTAATAGTACTAACCTACTAGGCCAGGGGTCGGCAACCCAAAATGTTGAAAGAGCCATATTGGACCAAAAATACAAAAACAAATCTGTCTGGAGCCGCAAAAAATTAAAAGCCATATTACATACAGATAGTGTGTCATGAGATATAAATTGAATTAAGATGACTTAAAGGAAACTAAATGACCTCAAATATACCTACAAATGAAGCATAATGATGCAATATGTACATATAGCTAGCCTAAATAGCATGTTAGCATCGATTAGCTTGCAGTCATGCAGTGACCAAATATGTCTGATTAGCACTCCACACAAGTCAATAACATCAACAAAACTCACCTTTGTGCATTAATGCACAACGTTAAAAGTCTGGTGGACAAAATGAGACAGAAAAAGAAGTGGCATAAAACACGTCCTAGAAAGTCGGAGAAAGTTATACATGTAAACAAACTACGTTGAGTTCAAGGACCGCCAAAATTAGTAGGACAAAACGGCGCTCACCAAATACTCGAATCAGTGAAGCATGTTTAATACAAACAGTGTGCTTTATAACAATTAGGGAGGTTTGTGTCATGTTTGTCCTCTTACAGAAACCATATTAAAACAAAAACAAAAAATTTTTCCCCTCATCTTTTTCCATTTTTTCATGCATTTTTGAAAAAGCTCCACAGAGCCACTAGGGCGGCGCTAAAGAGCTGCATAGAGCCGTGGGTTGCCGACCCCTGTACTAGGCCTACTGAAATTTTTTTTTTTTATTCAAACGGGGATAGCAGATCCATTCTATGTGTCATACTTGATCATTTTGCGATATTGCCATATTTTTGCTGAAAGGATTTAGTAGAGAACAACGACGATAAAGTTCGCAACTTTTGGTCGCTGATTAAAAAAGCCTTGCCTGTACCGGAAGTAGCATGACGTCGCAGGTTGAAGGGCTCCTCACATTTCCCCATTGTTTACACCAGCAGCGAGAGCGATTCGGACCGAGAAAGCGACGATTACCCCATTACTTTGAGCGAGGATGAAAGATTCGTGGATGAGGAACGTGAGAGTGAAGGACTAGCGTGCAGTGCAGGACGTATCTTTTTTCGCTCTGACCGTAACTTAGGTACAAGCTGGCTCATTGGATTCTACACTTTCTCCTTTTTCTATTGTGGATCACGGATTTGTATTTTAAACCACCTCGGATACTATATCCTCTTGAAAATGAGAGTCGAGAACGACAATACATCGGTGAAGCACTTTAGCTACGGAGCTAACGTGATAGCATCGTGCTTAAATGCAGATAGAAACAAAAGAAATAAGCCCCTGACTGGAAGGATAGACAGAAGATCAACAATACTACTATCAGGAGACACCGAACCAAACACTGGACCTGTAACCACACGGTTAATGCTGTACCGCCTGTCGAAGCGTAGCAATGCTGTTGCTAACGACGCCATTGAAGCTAACTTAGCTACGGGACCTCGTCAGAGCTATGATAAAAACATTAGCGCTCCACCTACGCCAGCCCCCATCTGCTCATCAACACCCGTGCTCACCTGCGTTCCAGCGATCAACGGCGCGACGAAGGACTTCACCCGATCATCGATGCGCTCGGCGGCTAGCGTCGGATAGCGCGTCTGCTATCCTCAAAGTCCTCCTGGTTGTGTTGCTGCAGCCAGCCGCTAATACACCGATCCCACCTACAACTTTCTTCTTTGCTGTCTCCATTGTTCATTAAACAAATTGCAAAAGATTCACCAACACAGATGTCCAGAATACTGTGGAATTTTGCGATGAAAACAGAGCTGTTTGTATTGGGATACAATGTGTCCGAATACTTCCGCTTCAACCATTGACGTCATGCGCATACGTCATCATACATAGACGTTTTCAACCGGAAGTTTCCCGGGAAATTCAAAATTGCACTTTATAAGTTAACCCGGCTGTATTGGCATGTGTTGTAATGTTAAGATTTCATCATTGATATATAAACTATCAGACTGCCTGGTCGGTAGTAAATGATAATAAATGATAAATGGGTTATACTTGTATAGTGCTTTTCTACCTTCAAGGTACTCAAAGCGCTTTGACAGTATTTCCACATTCACCCATTCACACACACATTCACACACTGATGGCGGGAGCTGCCATGCAAGGCGCTAACTAGCAGCCATCAGGAGCAAGGGTGAAGTGTCTTGCCCAAGGACACAACGGACGTGACTAGGATGGTAGAAGGTGGGGATTGAACCCCAGTAACCAGCAACCCTCCGATTGCTGGCACGACCACTCTACCAACTTTGCCACGCCGTCCCCCAGTAGTGGGTTTCAGTAGGCCTTTAACTGTTAATTTGACAAATTTTCATTAATTACTGGTTTCTATGTAACTGTTTTTATATTGTTTTATTTTAGTTTTTATTCAAGAAAATGTTTTTAATTTATTTATCTTATTTTATTTTTTATTTTTTTAAAAAAAGGACCTTATCTTCACCATACTTGGTTGTCCAAATTAGGCATAATAATGTGTTAATTCCACGACTGTATATATCGGTATCGGTTGATATCGGTATCGGTAATTAAGAGTTGGACAATATCGGACTATCGGATATCGGCAAAAAAGCCATTATCGGACATCCCTAACTGTAACTGTTGTACTCATTACACACCAGTTGTTTGATTGTAACTTGCACCCTAGCTGTACTTTTCATTACCACATTCGGAGATGTTGAAATTGCTGTGTAAAATCGCTAATGCTAATCGATAGCATGTTTAAGGCATACCCAATTTAAATTAGCATTGAGCTAGCGCATTTACTGTACTTTCGAGCGATTTCTTCTTGTTTACATACCTGCCAAGTGCTTTAGCCGGTGTTGAGTCTGCAACTGGACGTATCGTTTGAGTTTACGGTAAATCAGTCCCTGGTAGTACATACGAAATTCAATCAGTGCCTATAAAAGCATCACATTCGGTAGCCATCCCTAAGTGTGGCCGTGCAATAGTTATGTAAACCTCACTGACCGACACCTTAAGATGCCTGGACAACGGGGGTGACGGTCCATGGCTTTTAGCTTTTTGGCTAGCGTTGCTCGACTTCACCCTCAGCCAGTGATATTTTTGCAGGGCTGGACACGTGTTCCACGACCTTCCATACTTATACTTGTTTTTGCAAGTTCAGTTTTCTTTCATCCTTTGCTTCCGCCTTCTATTTTTTTCCTCTGGATTCTCGACAGTTGTGTTGATTCTGACTTATTTTGTATTGCTACAGTTTTAGGACTCACACTCTACTTTGTTATACATCTGAAGAAAACGTCATTGCACAATTATTACGACTATAATCTTAAACCTGGATGACTCGCCACAATAACATTCTTTTGGACGAGCCGTGCAGACATGAGTACTTCTTGCGTTCAGAAAACATGTTGCCTCTGTCTCTCTCTCTATCTCTGACAATGAACTTCAGATGTGTATGTAATTGACTGTGGGATCTGAAGACCTGGATGCACCTGTGACACACAAGATGAGACAATTACACACGAGGTCATTAGTGAGGAGAGTCAATGAAACAGCCTTAAAGATCAGGCCCTCCCCCCCAAAATGCTGCTATTTCACTGATAGTGTCCATGTGTGCGCTATTATCACACAGCGACGTGATTGGAGCTTCTTGGAGTCCATACCTGCATCCTTGTTGGAAGAAGAAAAAAAAGCACAGGCACCAAATGATTCATGTTGTTTAACATCTAGTATGGAATAAAAGCACTCGAGTAAAAAGAGAACCAACATTTTCAGTTAAGACCCGAGAGTATTCCTTGGGGCAGCAAAACTGAATAGTCTTCCCGTATGAGTCCAAACCTGAGGAGCAGACAGATGGACAATGTCACAGGAACAAAGAGCATCACGACTTTGAATCCTTCGATGGAAAGTTTTAAAATTAAGTGGAAACAGGCCCCTATTGTAGATCAGCGTCATCTTGTGAGTATTGCTCAATGACTATCAACCAGAATGTTCACAGGGTTGTGCATGAAACCTCAGAGCACATTCATGAAAAGTGTCTATGGATGTTCTCATTCATCCAGTAATGTCATCTCAGGACATTCAATCCATCGCAACTGGACTGTTTGGTTTGTCCTAGAAGACGTTTCGACTCTCATTCCGAGAGTTGCTTCATCAGTTCGTGCTCATAGACTTAGATTCGGTCAGATCTAGTCTAGAGGCTGGTGCCAAAACCCCAAATGTTTATACTCCAAAACCAGGAGGGTGTGCCTGGGCAAGGATGGTTTGGCCCTATCGTAGTGAGAAAAACAATTGTTTCAATGCAAACGAGCAATCCTAACTGTCAATGGCAATGATAGTCGTTGACGTAAAAACGCTTTCGATCGACCACTAACCGCCCAAAATTGTCAGAGTCACCTACGTTAGCATTCCTTTCAGTTGTAAACAAAAGGCACAAAGGAGCATCTGTGACCAGAATGTTTCTAACTGCTGTTATTTGTTGCAGGGTCAATTGCAGTCTTTTAGGAATGGTTGAAAGGACAGTGTTGTATGTGGGAGACAGGTGGCGTCGCAGACCACTTCCTCTGTTCAGAGATGGTTTTTCAACCTTGACCTTGACGTATAAGGCTTCCCTCACTCCTCTTTTGTACCATCCGTCCTCCCTGTCTAGAATTTGTACAGTTTTGTTCTCAAAGGAGTGCTGGTTCTCCCTGAGGTGCAGGTGGACAGCTGAGTCTTGGCCTGAAGAGTTTGCCCGTCTATGTCGTGCCATGTGGTTGTTTTGTTTTCCCAATATATGAATCAGTGCATTCATCATTACACTGGTTAGCATACACTAGATTGTTTTTGTGGGTGTGGGGCGTCCGGTCTTTAGGATGCACCAGTCTCTGTCTCAGGGTGTTGCCTGGTTTGAAGTCTACTGGGATGTTGTGTTGGTTAAAAATTATTCTGAGTTTCTCAGGTAAACCTGATAAACATGGAATGACAATGTTTTTGCGTCTGTCACCTTTGTCCTCCTCATCTATTCGGTTCTTGTTATTTCTGGAACTGGATGCACTTTTCACAAGCGACCAGCTGGGGTGACCACAGGTTTTGAGGGCCTATGGTCTTTCTCTTTGGCCTGTGGGCTGGTGGGAACATTATCAGCTCTGTGTTGTAGGGTTCTGATAGTACCCAGTTTGTGTCCCTGTGGGTGGTGTGAGTCAAAAAGTAGGTATTGATCGGTATGTGTGAGTTTTCGGTAAACCCCGACATGTTGTTCCAATGTGGACATACAGTCCAAAAAAGGCAACTTACTGTCTTTAACTTCTTCACGTGTGAACTTGATGTTTTTATCCACTGAGTTAATGTTCTCGGTGAAGACTTGCACTTCTTGGTTTCTGATTTTCACCCATGTGTCACCCACATAACTGTACCAATGACTTGGTGTTGTTCCCTAAAAGAGCTCTGAGATTTCTTTTTCATGTCCTCCATGTGAAGTTGTGTTACTATTGAGGCGGTTAGTGGTCGATCCACAGCTTTGACAATAGGATAGTTATTTTGTTTCACTAGGATAGGGCGATGCCATACTTGCCCAGGCACACCCTCCTGGTTTTTGGGATATAAATATTTGGGGCTTTAGCACCAGCCGCTAGACTAGATCTGACCAATCTAAGTCTATGAGCACGAGCAGATGAAGCCGGCCCGGATGAGAGGCGAAATGTCTTCTCAGACAAACCAAACGATCCAGTTGCAATCGATTGAATGCCCTGAGATGACGTTAATGAAACGTAATTAAGGACTGGAGTCATTTTGAGATATTTCAGAGCTCCAACCAAAACATTAGCTTATAGCTAGAGATGGACACTTAGTTTTTCCAACCATGGAAGCAAAGCAATTGGAGGCGAAGCAGAATGTGTCGATCGCCAGCCAAGGATGTTAAATTAATGTACAAATGGCAGACATTTATTCATGAAAATATGAAAAAGTTGCTGATGGTGTGTTTGACGGAGAAGCAGCTCTAAGGAAATACTGTAAAGTCCACTCTCCAAGCTAAATGATATACACTATTCTTACTATTACTTTGTAAATGTACTGTAGTTGTTTGTACTACATTCTGATGCATTGTTTTTCATACATTATTTGTTATCTTAAGAAAATTTTAAAATAATTTAAGGCATCTTACATGTAGACAATTATGTTTTGGTTCACACACGAGTAAACATGATGAACCTACATAAATATCATCATAGGTGACACAATTTCTACTGTAAAGAAAGCAAACAACCATCCGGTACACATCTAATATTTCCTTCTGTGCAGGTTTGTTTCGTTACTTATTGTTCTTTGGAGTTTGCTGCCGGCACACTCTTGTTGTGTCCTTTGTGCATTTGGTGAGTACTTCTCTCCTCAAAAGGTGTCAACGACGTCATCCGTCCTCTGTATAGATATTTATAGACCATCATCAGGTCCTCAAGCGTGAAGTGTCACAAGAGTGCGGTGACATCATCGCTCTTCGATTCAACCTTTTTATTTGTTCATTCATGATTTAGTTAAATGATAAATGATAAATGGGTTATACTTGTATAGCGCTTTTCTACCTTCAAGGTACTCAAAGCGCTTTGACAGTATTTCCACATTTACCCATTCACACACACATTCACACACTGATGGCAGGAGCTGCCATGCAAGGCGCTAACCAGCAGCCATCAGAGGCAAAGGGTGAAGTGTCTTGCCCAAGGACACAACGGACGTGACTAGGAAGGTAGAAGGTGGGGATTGAACCCCAGTAACCAGCAACCTTCCGATTGCTGGCACAGCCACTCTACCAACTGCGCCACGCCGTCGAACATTATTATAAAGAAAAGTCCAAGTGAAAAAAAATATTTTGATGCTAATGACAATAATAATAATACTAATAATACATTTGATGTATGAGCGTCTTTCTTGAAACCCATGGACATGGCACAGTGACAGTGCAATATACATGTAAAAAAGGAGTAAGAATTTAAAAAAAAACAGGAAAAGTACTCAAAATATTGAAAGAACATACTTACCTGAGTAATTACTAGGAGTGGAACGATTCGTTTTAAAAACGATTCGATTGCATCATAATACTTCGGACGATATTAGTTTATCCAGAACAAAAGTAAGACTGTTAACAGTTTTTGCTCTATGGTCAGATGTATTATCATCCTGAAAAATGATGTCATCATCCGAAAACATCCTTTCAATTGATAGAATAAGAAAAGTGTCCAAAATGTAAACGTGTGCATTTATTGAAGCTGTAATGACAGTCAACTCATTAGTGAAAGAATGAGCCGCTCTCAGGAGCTCAGTGATTTCCAGCGTGGAACTGTCATAGGATGCCCCCCGTGCAACAAATCCAGTTGTGAAATGTACCCGGTCCTAAATATTCCAAAGTCAACTGTCGGCTTTAATATAAGAAAATGGAAGAGTTTGGGAACAACAGCAACTCAGCCACAAAGTGGTAGGCCACGTAAACTGACAAAGAGGGGTCAGCAGATGCTGAAGCGCATAGTGCAAAGAGTTCGCCGACTTTCTGCACAGTCAGTTGCTACAGAGCTCCAAACTTCATGTGACCTTCCAATTAGCCCACGTACAGTACGCAGAGAGCGTCATGGAATGGGTTTCCATGGCCGAGCAGCTGCATCTAAGCCATGCATCACCAAGTCCAATGCAAAGCGTTGGATGCAGTGGTGTAAAGCACGTCGACACTGGACTCTAGAGCAGTGGAGACGCCTTCTCTGGAGTGATGAATCACACTTTTCCATCTGGCAATCTGATGGACGAGTCTGGGTTTGGAGGTTGCCAGGAGAACGGTACATTGTCCTGTGCCGAGTGTGAAATTTGGTGGAGGAGGAATTATGGTGTGGGGTTGTTTTTCAGGAGTTGACCATGGCCCCTTAGTTCTAGTCAAAGGAACTTTGAATGCTCCAGGATACCAAAACATTTTGGACAATTCCATGCTCCCAACCTTGTGGGAACAGTTTGGAGCGGGCCCCTTCCTCTTCCAACATGACTGTGCACCAGTGCACAAAGCAAAGTCCATAAAGACATGGATGACAGAGTCTGGTGTGGATGAACTTGACTGGCCTGCACAGAGTCCTGACCTGAACCCGATAGAACACCTTTGGGATGAATTAGAACGGAGACTGAGAGCCAGGCCTTCTCCACCAACATCAGTGTGTGACCTCACCAATGCACTTTTGGAAGAATGGTCAACGATTCCTATAAAAACACTCCACAACCTTGTGGACAGCCTTCCCAGGAGAGTTAAGCTGTAATAGCTGCAAAAGGTGGACCAACATAATTTTGAATCCTATGGGTTAGGAATGGGATGGCACTTCAAGTTCATATGTGAGTCAAGCCAGGTGGCCAAATACTTTTGGCAATATAGTGTGTGTGTGTGTGTATATATATACACTTACTGGTTACGTTGGGAAGACAGGCACTTGTGTAGAACATCAGCTTTTGGAGTTTTTATAATATTAAATGAGGAATATTAAAAACCAAAATGGGGCCTTAAACTAAAATCTTGTTTAGGGCCACACAATGTCTAAATGTAATTGCAAGCGCCTAATGACACATTTTTATCTTCCGTGAATGTTGTTAATAAGAGCAAACTTCATCAAATGATCCTCATATTTGGTACACTTCGCTACTTTGTTCTTTCAACTCCATTCTCAGGAATAGTTTGTAGCATCTCTTGAGTCTCACTGTTGGAGAGATGGTGAGAATTGAATGTCAGTTTTCATCTTCATCATCGGTCTCAATGGAACTAAGCAAACAAATTCAGTGCAATGTCATTATGGTCTGTATTCATATGGTGCTTTACTACCTTGAATACAGTTAGTGAGTGTGCCATACACTCACTGACGCATCATTTACCCATCCATCCATCCATTTTCTACCGCTTATATTCCCTTCGGGGTCGCGGAGCCTATCTCAGCTACAATCGGGCGGAAGGCGGTGTACACCCTGGACAAGTCACCACCTCATCGCAGGCATCATTTACCCATCACTACTAAAAAGTAGAGTTGTGTACAGCACAGGTCTGCTCATCTTGGTATTTCGCAATGCCTCAGTATTGTTTGACCATCACTAATATTTATACTTCTTGGTGAAATGGTCCCAGTAAAAAATTTAAAAAATGGGAGTGATCCTACTACCGAATCAATTAATTATTAATTAAAAAATAGGCAGGTTACATGTGAACAGAGAAGCATACACAACTTTCATTGGTCTGTCTTTAATAAGTTTTAATAACAAAAACATTACCATACAAAAGTATATGTACAGTGGTTTATGGAAACTATATCTTATGATTCATATTCTTGATGTAACTAAAGGGTCATGGAATGAAATTTGGGCTTTAAGTGGAGGATCTTTATCACTCAATAATATCAATTTATTTTAAACTAAGGCAGGTTGTTTTCTGGGGAAAAAATATCTAGTACGTTTCAAACATTTGAGGACCATAAATAATACAAATAAATGTTTTTGAATAGCAGTGCAATAATTCATTCAGATGACAAAAATCACAGTTGACTGGGTTGAGATGCTATATAGAACACTTGCAGGACAGCCTGAGATATTCCAACAGATACAATTATGTTTATGCTCTACCAAAGATGAGAAATTAAAAAAAAAGAAGAAGCTAATACGAGATGAAGAGGATTGCACAGGGGTGTCCCGATAACACACGGATATCATTTGGATATCACTATAGGAATACATTGTCTTGCCTGTAAAATCTCCAACACAAGCAGTCCTGCAGCGTGTTTACTAATTTAAAACTTATGATTTGTGCTGATATCATTTGCAAGTTGCACCGATCAATATATCGGCCAATACTCAAGACTCCAATATCAGTATTGTATCGGAAACGAACACGTATCGGGTCACACCTCCCTGGCACGGTATCCCTGCTGTAGGCTGCACGCTCCAACTTGCGGCCTCCTCATGATCACAGCAGTCCGGTGAGGCCATTACTACCTTGCCAGGTAGGACGTCTCCGGGGCTCCAGCGTCCGCCTCACTTTGTGGTAGTCCAAAGGTCATTGGTGGATTTTAGGACTGTGCAACAGGGTGAAAAACTCCCAGACATGCAAGCGTAAAAGAGCCCCAAAACCAGCAAGCACGTCCATGCAAGGCTTCGCTCGCTTGTCAACATTAGCAAGTGCCGTCGTGTGTGTACTGGGACATTATAGGGATGGTGGAATTCATCATCATATATACCGGTATATATATATATATATATATATATATATATATATATATATATATATATATATATATATATATATATATATATATATATATATATATATATATATATATATATATATATATATATATATATATCATCTGAAAATATTTAACAGTTTTGGAGAATCGCCAAATTTTTTTCCTAATCAACCACTCCATTCTTGAAAGATCAATGACTATACTTATTATTACGTCTGTGTTTACAATAATATAGTAAATACTATCGATCATAGTCCAGCAGGGGTGTAACGGTACGTGTATTCACAATCTTGATAACTCACGCAGGTAAACATTACAGATAGGAAGTGTTTATCGTGTCTACTTGGGAAACAAACACAGAGAGGACTCATGGCTGTCGTGATATTGCCAAGGAGAAGCCAGAACTTGAAAACCCTCTCCTGTTTGGGAACACTAAACACAAACAGACAAGTGAATAAGACGAATGTGCTGCCATTTGTCAGTAGAAAAAGAGTTGTAAGTATTAATGCTACACTGTGAGTAACAACACACATAATCATACACACTCTTACAATTACTTACAGCATTTTGGTAATTAGTCAAACTTTGGTTTGCGTTAGCAGTTTGTTCCAAAATGTCAAATACATTTTTCATAAGAAATGATGTAAATCCAATTAATTTGTTCCATACACCCAAAAATATGAAAACAAAACATATTTTATAGATAATTATATTTTTACATGCAGAAAACAACATGAAATGAATGATGAATTACCTGCATCACTTATCAATTTGATCTTGTATATGCATGATATCAATATTATTTAATATTGAAGACACTTGTCTGGAGAGAAGAACCGCAAGTTCTTTCTTGAATTCAACAGCGTTTCTCACCTTCTTTATCAAAGTGCTGGCACTCACAACTCTCTTTGGCTCCACGTTGGACTATTTTGCAGTCATACTCAATTGAAAAAAGAATAAATAAATCACCGACGTGTGGAGTTCTCGATTCCGCAGAATGATACGGACTAGTTTGTGACGTGCAATATTTGACCGTATGAGACGGAACACAAATAAATTAATTATTTTTGAAATATTTGACCTGGCAATTTTCTTTAAGGCAATATTAACTGCTAAAAAATCCCATTTCTGATCCATTTTTGAAAAGGACTGAAAGTGTTCTCCTGCATACTGAAGTGTGATTATGACATATTGTTACACCCCTACAGTAAATATTAGTAATAAACGTAAATAAAATGACGGAGGTTAAACCTGAGGTACAGTATGTTATCATGAAATATATGATCGTGTCTAGTAATAGTCCAGACTTTTGGATGAGTTACATTTCATTATGCATTTTTTTTTTATCACACCAATAATTCATAAAGGATATTAACAGTGAGGTCAGACTTATATTATATATAACTTACTACTCATTCAATGCACTTTCTTTATTTTCATGACTATTTACATTGTAGATTGTCACTGAAGGCATCAAAACTATGAATGAACACATGTGAAGTTATGTACTTAACAAAAAAAGGTAAAATAACTGAAAACATGTTTTATATTCTAGTTTCTTCAAAATAGCCACCCTTTGCTCTGATTCCTGCTTTGCACACTCTTGGCATTCTCTCCATGAGCTTCAAGAGGTAGTCACCTGAAAGGGTTTTTTCACTTCACAGGTGTCATAGTCTTGATGCCTTCAGTGACAATCTACAATGTAAATAAATAGTCATGAAAATAAAGAAAACACATTGAAATGAGAAGGTGTGTCCAAACTTTTGGCCTGTACTATATATATGTATGTATATATATATATATATATATATATATATATATATATATATATATATATATATATATATATATATATATATATATATATATATATATATATATATATGTATATATATATGTATATATATATATGTATATATATATGTATATATATATATGTATATATATATGTATATATATATATATATATATATATATATATATATATATATGTATGTATGTATGTATATATATATATAATATATACATACATATATATATATATACATACATACATACATACATATATATATATATAGACACATACGTACATATATATACACATACATACACACACACATATACATATATAGACATACATACATATGTATATATACACATACATACATATATACATACACACACACATATATATATATATATACATACATATATATATATATATATATATATATATATATATATATATATACGTACACACACACACACACACACACACACACACACATATATATATATATATACATATATATATATATATACATACATACATATATACATATATATATATATTCATACATATTTAATATAATATATACATATAAGTCTGAATGAATGTTAAAATATATTAATGCCGGCATCAGAAAATAAAGGTTGTCCAAATACTTTTAACTGCATTATGTTTGAAAATATGTTATTGATATATATTTAATAAGTGCAAAGTGGTCATTATTCCAGAATCCAGCCGTTATAATCCATCGTTGTTCCTCACTTGTCAGAGTTTTTGCGCGGTCGTCTGAAGCTGGACATGTTCTCGTTCAGTGCGTAGATGCGTCTGGAAAACTCCTCAAACCCGGCGGCGTCCAGCTCGCCCAGGACCTGCTCGTCACATTCCACCGCCACCGCCTGGTCCACGGGGATGCGGTGGTACTCGTCCAGCCGTGTCTCCTCCGTCACGCCCGAGCCGCCCTCGGGTTCTGTTCCCAGGTTGATGGCCTCCGTGCCCATGATCTCCTCCGCCTGCTCCACCGAGCAGCGCAGACCAGAAGCCGGCGAGCCGTTCATGACCCCTGCGTGCTCGGCGGCGCCCCCGGGTGCGAAGGAGGCTTCTTCGGCGCTGCTGCATCTTTCCACCTCCGCTGTTTGATTTCCACTTACTTCCATCGCCGCTTCCTTCTCTTTGGCTGCGGCAGGCTCGGTGAGGTCAAGCGAGGCCATGGCGGCATCGAGAGATGATGACAGGACTTTCGGCGGAGACGACAGCGTTGTCGTCGTGGCCGGCCCCGCCCCCGCGGCGACGTCATAGCCTGGAGGAATGCTCTTGTTCTTGTCGGCCTCGGAGCTCGCCCGCTTCCTCAGACCCCGGTCTGGGGAGCTGCTTTGGCGAGGGCGAGTGACTTCAGAGGTGCCGGGCGGCCCAAGGTGAGACTTGGACGGTACTGGAATGGAACTGGAGACTTGGTGTCGGTCACTGTGGAGGACACACAATAATAAACCTTAAGTATTTCTCCCTTTTAGAGGGCGAGTGACCAGCAAAAGAACGCTGCGATAAAAAAACAACAATATTTGATGTCAGTGTGAGTTCCAAAATAAACATTTGCAGAAGAAAAAACTCCAAAAAGCTGGAAGATATTTGGTTAGAAGTAAGTGATCGTTCATGTCCTTGTTTTCTATTCATAGTGAAGTAAATTATATTTATATAGCGTTTTTTCTCAAGAGACTTAAAGGCCTACTGAAACCCACTACTACCGACCACGCAGTCTGATAGTTTATATATCAATGATGAAATCTTAACATTGCAACACATGCCAATACGGCCGGGTTAACTTATAAAGTGCAATTTTAAATTTCCCGCTAAACTTCCGGTTGAAAAACTCCTTTGGATATGACGTATGCGCGTGACGTCACGACGGCAACGGAAGTATTCGGAGACCGTTGAATCCAATACAAAACAGCTCTGTTTTCATCTCATAATTCCACAGTATTCTGGACATCTGTGTTGGTGAATCTTTTGCAATTTGTTTAATGAACGATGGAGGCTGCAAAGAAGAAAGTTGTAGGTGGGATCGGTGTATTAGCGGCTGGCTGTAGCAACACAACAAGGACTACTTACTTGGATAGCAGACGCCTAGCCGATGCTAGCCGCCAACCGCACGGATGATCGGGTGAAGTCCTTCGTCGCGCCGTCGATCGCTGGAACGCAGGTGAGCACGGGTGTTGATGAGCAGATGACGGCTGGCTGGCGTAGGTGGAGCGCTAATGTTTTTATCATAGCTCTGTGAGGTCCGGTTGCTAAGTTTCTATGTTAGCTTCAGCGTCGTTAGCAAAAGCATTGTTAAGCTTTGCCAGGCTGAGAATTATTAACCGTGTAGTTACATGTCCATGGTTTAATAGTATTGTTGATCTTCTGTCTATCCTTCCAGTCAGGGATTTATGTATTTTGTTTCTATCTGCATTTGAGAACGATGCTATCACGTTAGCTCAGTAGCTAAGTGTTTCACCGATGTATTGTCGTGGAGATAAAAGTCACTGTAAATGTCCATTTCACGTTCTCGACTCTCATTTTCAAGAGCATATAGTATCCGAGGTGGTTTAAAATACAAATCCGTGATCCACAATAGAAAAAGGAGAGAGTGTGGAATCCAATGAGCCAGCTTGTACCTAAGTTACGGTCAGAGCGAAAAAAGATACATCCTTCACTGCCTCTCTAGTCCTTCACTGTAACGTTCCTCATCCACGAATCTTTCATCCTCGCTCAAATTAATGGGGTAATCGTCGCTTCGTCGCTCCAAATCTCTCTCGCTCCATTGTAAACAACGGGGAATTGTGAGGAATACTACCTCCTGTGACGTCACACTACTTCCGGTACAGGCAAGGCTTTTTTTATCAGCGAGCAAAAGTTGCGACCTTTATCGTCAATTTTCTCTACTAAATCCTTTCAGCAAAAATATGGCAATATCGCGAAATGATCAAGTATGACACATAGAATGGATCTGCTATTCCCGTTTAAATAAAAAAAAATCATTTCAGTAGGCCTTTAAAGCACTTTACAAAGTAAAATCCATTATCTTCATCTTTAAGCTACATTTAAATCAGTGTGGTTGTCGCTGGGAGCAGGTGGGCCAATTGTCTTGCTCAAGGGCACAACGGAAGTGACTACTAGGATGGCGGCAACTGGCACGGCTGCTCTACCATCTGAGCCAGCCCCCCATCCCCTGTTCATAAAACTAATTGAAAATGTATGACTTCTTAACTTACTCATGCTTGTCTTTATTTATGAATTTTTTTATTAATTTATTAATTAGGGCCAACATTTTTGTACCGTACTTGAAAAAATTAACTTTGAAACTGAAAAATCAAGTTTTGGTGTTAAATTCAGGAAAAAATACATCAGTGTATTCAAAACAAAAATAAGTGCACACCATTTTTTTCATGGTGAATTATTTAATTTTCTCAGGGTTTCTACAGGTAGCAGCAAATCTAATTTAATGCTTTTTACTGCCACAAATAATGCCCATGTCCGGGGGCATGTGGGTATGATATACATTCAAAGGCTTACAATGGCCCACACACACGCACCCACACATACACACACGCACTCTGGACAAGTCGCTACCTCATCACAGGGCCAACACAGATAGACAGACAACATTCACACACTAGGTGGGAGGGAGCCGGAGTACCCGGACAGAACCCACGCAATCACAGGAAGAACGTGCAAACTCCACAAAGAAAGACCCAGAGCTCTGGGATTGCACCCAGGACCTTCTTATTGTGAGACACACGCCCTAACCCCTGTTCCACCGTTTAGGTGCCCTGTAAATGCGAAAAAGGTGTTTCCATCATGCTTTTGCGAAAAACGTCCCAAAAACCACCTTATGAGAGCACAAAAATGTTATAGCGATATTTGAGAGGTTTTTCGAAATATGAATGTTTCCATTACGAGTTTTTATTGCGATATTTAGGTTTTGCGCATTTCTCAGGGTAATGGGAACACAGCTACTACCTTTGCACATTTCTGATGACAAGACAAAAAGCTTTGTTTTCTGTTGAATGTGAACGCAGACATTTATGAAAATCTTCACTGTGGTTGACTTTTCCAAAAGCTGATATGTTAAGGACAAACGTGTAGACAAAAAGGACGACATGCATAGAATTTTTTTGTGTGTGCGTGTATTAGACGTAGCCTTACGTTTCAAGTGTGGCAGATAGGGTTGATGCTCGAACCCGGTTCTCCCGGGTTGTTCGATAAGAAAAGAATCGAGTCCTTGGACTCGAATCCCTTTTTGAGAACGGTACCCGTTATCGAGACCACTATAGTAAAGAAAAAGAGTTGGTTCTTTATTCGAATCCCTGGGAACGAATCCCGTCCCGACAAGAAGTACCCCGTAGGACATCACAAGAAATGACGTCACGTAGCTCAGTCATTTGTCACGGTGGGGTGCAGCAGTTCGTTCTCCTGGGACGCAAAACTGACGGCTCCGGACGAAAGCGTGCAGGTAGGAGATGATTTCTTTCTCATAAATCATACACATTACAACAGACAGGAACGAAACAAAAGAAAAGTGTGCTGTTCGCACGAGAAGCTAAAGCAAAAACTTACTTGGCACAGGAATACTAGAAGCCAAGGTAACTTTAGCACAGAAATCATGCGCTCGAAAACCAGAATGCCAACGTAACTGTTGCAAATGCAAACAATGAAGCCACGACGAGTGACCGGAAAAGGCAGGCTTAAATAGAGTCTCTGATGAGCAACAGGTGCGAAGAATATATTATTTTCAATAAGGTTGGAAGTATTTCTCATAATTCTTCTTCTTTGTACTTTGTAAGCACTATTCATTTGAACAACCTCTTAAACTGGATCATATGATAAATAAATGATAAATGGGTTGTACTTGTATAGTGCTTTTCTACCTTCAAGGTACTCAAAGCGCTTTGACAGTATTTCCACATTTACCCATTCACACACACATTCACACACTGATGGAGGGAGCTGCCATGCAAGGTGCTAACCAGCAGCCATCAGAGGCAAAGGGTGAAGTGTCTTGCCCAAGGACACAACGGACGTGACTAGGAAGGTAGAAGGTGGGAATTGAACCCCAGTAACCAGCAACACTCCGATAGCTGGCACAGCCATTCTACCAACTTCGCCACGCCGTCCCAATATATCAGTACAATGTTTAAAGGCCTACTGAAATGATTTTTTTTTATTTAAACGGGGATAGCAGATCCATTCTATGTGTCATACTTGATCATTTCGAGATATTGCCATATTTTTGCTGAAAGGATTTAGTATAGAACAACGACGATAAAGTTCGCAACTTTTGGTCTCTGATAAAAAAAAAGCCTTGCCCCTACCGGAAGTAGCGTGACGTAGTCAGTTCACCTCCTCATATTTTCCTATTGTTTTCAACGCAGCTAGAGCGATTTGGACCGAGAAAGCGACGATTACCCCATTAATTTGAGCGAGGATGAAAGATTCGTGGATGAGGAACGTTAGAGTGACGGACTAGAATGCAGTGAAAGACATATCTTTTTTCGCTCTGACCGTAACTTAGCTACTAGCTGGCTCATTGGATGCCACACTCTCTCCTTTTTCTATTGTGGATCACGGATTTGTATTTTAAAGCACCTCGGATACTATATCCTCTTGAAAATGAGAGTCGAGAAAGCGAAATGGACATTCACAGTGACTTTTATCTCCACGACAATACATCGGCGGAGCTCTTTAGCTACTGAGCTAACGTGATAGCATCTGGCTCAAATGCAGATAGAAACAAAATAAATAAATCCCTGACTGGAAGGATAGACAGAAGATCAACAATACTATTAAACCATGGACATGGTTAATAATTCTTAGCCTGGCAAAGCTTAACAATGCTGTTGCTAACGACGCTGAAGCTAACTTAGCAACCGGACCTCACAGAGCTATGATAAAAACATTAGCGCTCCACCTACGCCAGCCAGCCCTCATCTGCTCATCAACACCCGTGCTCACCTGCGTTCCAGCGATCGACGGCGCGACGAAGGACTTCACCCGATCATAGATGCGGTTGCCGGCTAGCGCGTCTGCTATCCAAGTAAGTCCTCCTTGTTGTGTTTCTACAGCCAGCTGCTAATACACCGATCCCACCTACAACTTTCTTCTTTGCAATCTCCATTGTTCATTAAACAAATTGCAAAAGATTCACCAACACAGATGTCCAGAATACTGTGGAATTATGAAATGAAAACAGAACTTTTTGTATTGGCCTCAATGGGGGAGCCATACCTCTGTTCTACTGGCTACGCCACACGCATACGTCATATCCAAAGGAGTTTTCAACCGGAAGCTTAGCAGGAAATTTAAAATTGCACTTTATAAGTTAACCCGGCTGTATTGGCATGTGTTGCAATGTTAAGATTTCATCATTGATATATAAACTATCAGACTGCGTGGTCGGTAGTAGTGGGTTTCAGTAGGCCTTTAACTTCTTTACTTAATCCATTTAATCATTTAATTCCACATCATTTTAGCTGTTTGCAATTTTATCAAATCATCGAACTTTAATATTTTTGACTCAATAAATAAAGTGTTTGTATGGTCTCTATATCCAACATTATGTATCAGTCTAATTGATCTTTTTTGTAACACGGTTAACGAATGTAGCGCACATTTGTAGTTATTTCCCACCACATCTCTGCACAGTAACTCAGATATGGTAACACTATAGTAGCGAGCAGTAGAGAATGTGAAGTGATTTGTTAAACCAAATATTGTGTGTTTTTTTCCATATACAACAACCTATCTGGACTCGATAAGAGAATCGATAAGGAATCGGTTCGATAAGAGGATTCGATAATAGGCTCGAACTCGATAATTTCTTATCAAACATCATCCCTAGTGGCAGACATGTTTGGCTGAAACAGATAACAGACATGTGGTCTGAAACTGTCGTAAAGCAATAAATTTACTTCAACGAGATCATCCATTTTCTGCTCTTTCTACCACACTAGACTCTTCTTCATGGCAGCATTCACAGAACTTTGAAGGGTTCAAAGGTGCTCTTAGAAGATTCATGTTGCCACCAACTTGTCTCGCTCTTTTTACACAGACAACTTTCTGTTGTCAGCCCACACAAGGAAAAAAAGGCCCCCTGAGTTTGACCTGTGCAGAAACCCTGCTGAAGAGAGCATGACAGAACTCACATCGGACGATTGTGAAGAAGCGTGGAAATGTTGCCTGACTTTTATGAGTGACTTGTCAAACATCAAAGTGCCTGTGAAGCAGTAACACAGAAAAAAGGCGAACCAGCGTCCTCTGCATTGGACATTACTTCTCCGTCTACTTCTTTGTCAGTTACACATTTTGGTTCTAAAAAAATATATAAACAATGACGCTCAAACTACAAATATTTTTACCGCCCTGACATTATCAGCATTTTGCAGCATGCTAGTAAAGCATACATTGACAATAATATGAACAGTACATACGTACATATATATATATATATATATATATATATATATATATATATATATATATATATATATATATATATATATATATATATATATATATATATATATATATATATATATATATATATATATATATGTATATACATGGTAACACTTTAGTATTGGGAACATATTCACCATTAATTAGTTTCTTATTAACATGCAAATTAGTAACATATTGGCTCTTAATTAGTCATTATTAAGTACTTATTAATGCTTATTCTGCATGGCCTTATTATACAACCAGTAAGCCATTAAGTAAGAGTCTTCCCTCAATAACATCAGAATTATTGCCTATTAGTAACCATAACCCTAACGCCTTATATGTTCCCCTAGTGTCCAAATAACTATAAATTAAGTATTTGTAACTCAGAATATGTTCCTCATACTAAAGTGTTACTATATATATATATATATATATATATATATATATATATATATATATATATATATATATATATATATATATATATATATATATATATATACACATATATATATATATATATATATATATATATATATATATATATATATATATATATATATATATAGTAACACTTAAAGTGCGTAAGCCCAAACAACGGTCAGGACCCGTGCCCCCACCCAGAGGCGGAGGGAAGATACCATTTCGTCTACCGGATTAAAGTCCAACGTGCAGGTTCTGAGCCGCGGGGCAACAAGTATTGCCGCCCCCGCCCGTGGCCTCTCACTGCTGGCAATGCCAGAGTGGAAGAGAGTCCAGCCCCTATCGAGAGGACTGGTTCCAGAGCCCTTGGTGTGCATCAAAGTGAGACCAACTAGATCCACCCGGAACTTCTCTACCTCGTGCACCAGCACAGGCTCCTTTCCCCTTAGCGAGGTGACGTTCCACATCCCAAAAGCTAGCATCTGTAGCCAAGGATCAGACCGCCAAAGGACCCTGCAGCCCAGCTCACACAGCACCCGACTTTTATGCCCCCTCCTAGGAGTAGTGAGCCTAATCGAGGGGGGACCCACGTTGCCTCTTCGGGCAGTGCCGGGGCCCAGCAACCAGGCGCTCGCCATCGAAGCCCCACCTCCAGGCCTGGCTCCAGAGGGTGGCCCCGGTGACCTGCATCTGGGCGAGGGAAACTTTGGTCCTCAATTATTTGTATTAACAGAAGTCTTTGAGCTGCTCTTTGTCTGATCCCTCACCTAGGACCTGTTTGTCATACGAGACCCTACCAGGGGCATAGAAGCCTCGGACAACATAGCTTCTAAGATCATTGGGACACGCAAACTCCCCCACCACGGTAAGGAGGCAGTTCAGGGAGGTATTTTCATTTGCACTTTAATTTTATTGACAGTTTAGTAAACATGTACATCCATCCATCCATTTTCTACCACTTATCCCTTTTGGGGTTGCAGGGGGTGCTGGAGCCTATCTCAGCTGCAATCGGGCGGAAGGCGGGGTACACCCTGGACAAGTCGCTACCTCATCACAGGGCCAACACAGATAGACAGACAACATTCACACTCACATTCACACACTAGGGCCAATTTAGTGTTGCCAATCAACCTATCCCCAGGTGCATGTCTTTGGAGGTATACATATTATTTATTATTAATTTAGTTAGAATGTATTAATTTTAGCGATGTGTTATTGGGGACGGCGTGGCACTGTTGGGAGAGTGGCTGTGCCAGCAACCTGAGGGTTCCTGGTTCGATCCCCACCTTCTACCAACCTCGCCACGTCCGTTGTGTCCTTGCGCAAGACACTTCACCCTTGCTCCTGATGGGTCGTGGTTAGGGCCTTGCATGGCAGCTCCCGCCATCAGTGTGTGAATGGGTGAATGTGGAAATAGTTTTAAAGCGCTTTGAGTACCTTGAAAGTAGAAAAGCCCTATACAAGTATAACCCATTTACCATTTATTGTATGTAAATTTTTTATATAGGCTCCAGCACCCCCCGCGACCCCGAGAGGGACACGTGGTAGAAAATGGATGGATGGATCATTTTTTATGAGTCCCTTCTTTTGCAGTATCTTTGAATAATATTCATTGTTGTAATCAGCCTGACCAAAGCTTGGATCATAATCATTGTCATTAACACATGCTTTCATATCATTTGACAACATTCATCCAGTTAAACTGTAAGTAGATAGATATAATTATTGAATATTAAGAAAATGTATTAAAGTGTTAATATTTGAGTGGGCTCTGAAGTGGAAAATTTGGGCCACGAGGTCAAAAAGGTTAAGAACCCCTGGGTTATTGTGTCCTATGATGTGTAGTGTAGCATGTTTAGCTATTCCATGTCCTCCAATGATATTGATACATGTAAGAAAGTTACTGTAATTGCCACCATGAAAGCGAATATTACAAACTGTATATTGTCCTAGTCAAATTTGCTGTACACAGCTAGAATTTATTATCAACATGCATTACCACGATGATAGGACTAAATGCTATATCGGCGGAAAAATGATATCATTTATATCATGTATATCATGCAACCCTAGTTTTTTTTACTTATAATTACTTGTGGTGTTTCAATATCAACGCTAGATTATCAGCAGGACTGAGTGTGAAAGTTCCTAATAACCAACATGTGTTTGAAGCACACAAATGGCAAAGTCTTGATTCTTAGCAGAGGACATGGAAATTAGTATTGAATGACTTTTGTTCCTGTTCTTAACGTCTCAAACACGCAAGCATAGACATAAACACACACACACAAGCATGTTTTCATCTCTACTATCTTTGGGCCTTTCTACTTCCCATTAAGAGGGAACTTGAAGACGGACAATTTACGCGTTCCAGCTTTCATGGCTTCTCTCTTTTCAAAACAAAAGATTATTCAATTAATGTGTGTAACACACATTGGCTGTCCTTGGGAGAGAAACGGACATGAAAGACGTCTATTGTGGGAGTGGAACTGCCACCTAAAGGGTTTTATTGAAGGGTTAACAAAGCTAAAATTAATCAAGATGGCAGATGTGGTTTAAGACAATATTAATTATTCTTTGACTTAATTAATTTTAGGAATAAAACGATAAATTGTATTAATCATAACCGCAGTAAAACTTTGGTTTTAACTAATCTTATGGAAAAAACAGTGATTGATAACCGTACATTGGAGCTTTGTTGACACTGCTGCTTTGGTGACTGCTGCTGATTTGCTGATGTCACTTCCTGTTTGTTAGGAAGTGCTTTTTTGTCCAAGAATGAGACAATATGAAATGAGAAAGAAAAACATAGTCAGGGGTTGTAATCTCGCTAAAAGGATGGCTCGGCATCAAGTATTTGTCTCTGCGGTACAAGGAGCTGGCTAACTTTTGCAGAGAACAGGGCTATACCTTTGTAGATAATTGGCCCTCTCTCTGGGGAAAACTGGGCCTGTGAGGATGGACAGCCTTCACCCTAACCGGGAAGGCGCCATCACTCTTGCTGGGAACATAGACTACTGGTTGAGTCTCACTTGACTGCCTCCACTAGAACAGGCTCGGACACCGGCGACTATAGAGCCTGTTAGCCCAGGTGAGGAGTCAGTTAAGATAGAAATAACCAGCGCCAGGCTGGAAAATCCCTGCACACATAGCATTTCTTGTAGCGTAATACATCATTATATACACAATGTTTTTTTTGAGACAGTGCCTGAGGGGGATATGCATCCTACTGAGGTAGCAAATCATAGGGTAAAAAAATAAACCGCAGTGTCTGGCAAGTCATTTTCAGATTCTTACCGTATCAACTCGTAGATGTGCTCGAAATTATTCGAAACACACTACGCGAGATTGATGTAATCTTGTTAATATTATAACTACGGATTCCATTGGTAAAAATGACCCCAAACATTCCACTATCTATAACAGTGGTTCTTAACCTGGATTCGATCGAACCCTTGGGGTTCGGTGAGTCGGGCTCAGGGGTTCGGCGGAGGTCAAAACACACCCGACTCATCGTGTAAATAAAAACTTCTCCCTATCGGCGTATTACGGATACGGCAACAGCAGAAGTCACACTGATTTGCAGGTGTGTAATTTGTTGTGAGTTCATGCACTGTGTTGGTTTTGTTCTTTGAACAAGGTGATGTTCATGCACGGATCATTTTGTGCATCAGTAAAAAAACATGGTAACACTTTAGTATGGGGAACATATTCACCATTAATTAGTTGCTTATTAACATGCAAATTAGTAACATATTGGCTCTTATCTAGTCATTATTAAGTACTTATTAATGCCTTATTCGGCATGGCCTTATTATAACCCTAACCCTCTAACCCTGGCCCTAACCCTCTAACCCTAACCAAATAACTCTAAATTAAGTCTTTGTTACTTAGAATATGTTCTCCTAGTGTCCAAAAAACTCTAAATTAAGCCTTTATTACTTAGAATATGTTCCCCATACTAAAGTGTTACCAAAAACATATAACTTTGTCTTGAATTTGAAAAAAAACCAAAAACATTTTATTTTTCACTAAAGAAGGATTCAGTGAATGCGCATATGAAACTGGTGGGGTTCGGTACCTCCAACAAGGTTAAGAACCACTGATCTAAAATATGGGCTTTTAACATATCAGATCAATGTCTCTTAAAGCGTTATTAGTAAATAAGGTTATTAGAAAATAAGGTTATTAGAAACGACGAACGTGGCGTTATTGGTCTCCTCTTAACTATATAATTTCACATTTAACTCGTCCGCTGAAAAGGAGTGGAGGGGTGGCACTAATGTCTGATGTAAACCTTAATCTTAGCCCTAGCCTAAGAAATGAATATAATTCATTTGAGGTTCTTACTATGAGGTGACTGCTCCATTATCGCTCCACCTTGCTGTCATTTATTGCCCTCCTGGGCCTTATTTAGACATTATCTCCAAATTCTCAGAGTTTGTTGATGACCTAGTGACTCATGCAGATAACAGTTATTATGGGCAATTTTAATTTTCACATGAATAATCCTGCGAGCCAGACTATAGTTGACAGTTGTGGTCTTACACAGATAATATATGAATACATCAACGTTAATAAGATACATCTCGTCCTAGACAGGGGTGTTACCGCTTCTAAAGTTTTAGTACTACCGTACACCAAAGTAATGTCTGATCACTACCTCAAGTAACTGATTTAACTGGTTGGCAACCCAGCAGCTCTAGAGGCTCCCTGGAGCTTTTTCAAAAATGTATGCAAATGGAAAAAGATAAGAGAAAAAATATATTTTTAGTTTTAATAGGGTTTTTGTTGGAGGACACAGATGACACAAACCTTCCTAATTGTTAGAAATCCCACGGTTTATATTAAACATTATTCATTGATCAGAGTATTTGGTGAGCGCCGTTTTGTCCTAATTTTGGCGGTCCTTGAATCACCGTAGTTTGTTAATATGTATACCTTTATCCGACGCTGCCACAGAAAGACCTGTTTTATGCCACTCCTTCTTTGTCTTGTTTTGTCCACCAAAATCTGTATGCTGTGCGTGAATGCACAAACGTGAGCTATGTTGATGTTATTGACTTGTTGGAGTGCTAATCAGACATATTTGGTCAGGGCATAATTGCAAGCTAATCGATGCTAACATGCTATTTGCTAGCTGTAGGTCTACATTGCATCATTATGCCTCGTTTATGGGTATATTTGAGCTCATTTAATTTTCTTAGTGTAGTTAATTTAAATTTGCATATCTCATGACATATAATCTGTATGTAAAATTGGCTGCATTTCTGATAGTTGTTTGTGTTTGTGTGCCATGTTGTTCTAGACCACAGGAAACCTTACCCAGCTTGCAAAGATAGTAACAAATCCATTAGAAGAAGACAGCCTGCCGTTTCCTTTAACTTGGACACACACATCTATACCTTTGGCCATTCTAACCCAGTCATTTCTAGAGGCTATCTCACCCTTTGAGAAGCCTCCGTTTTACTCATGTTTTCCAATGTTGTAAAAATGTGTAAAATAAATATTACTTTTAAACATTTCTGTCAACAGAGATTTGCGTCAGCCTGCGACATATTTTGTCATTTTGATAGTAAGCTATAATAGCTAATACCGACATGTACATCATGTGTTGCTTTCATTATAACACTATATATAGCTTTTAATTTTTTGCGGCTCCAGACAGATGTTTTTTTTTGTATTTTAGGTCCAATATGGCTCTTTCAACATTTTGGGTTGCAGACCCCTGATCTAGGCCATAAACTCTGCTCGAAAAGAGGAGAGTTTATGTCCGCCGTCCAGCATCGCATTGGCCTAGGCTGGGCAGCTTTTAATAACAATAAAGCAGCACTAACATCAAAAAGGATATATCATGTAAAATCGAACATCCTAATTATTTTAACCCAATGTGGCCCCTGAGTCAAAACATTTGGAGACCCCTGGTTTAGTGTAACTGCAGTCCACGCACCATGGGCGGCTAATAGTTAAATATTTTATGTAAATCTTGAATTCCACTAGAAAGAACAATAACTACAATAACGTTGCAAACACAAAAATGACAGCACAAAAAAACATATTGGAGAACATATTGGCAACTTCCTGTAAGCAAGCTGTAGTGTCTCTGACCAGCTCCTGTGGAACTCAACAGTGTCAAAATATAAATTGTTTACATTTAATTGTACATTTAGGGTTTTATTACATTATTATTATCTATTACATTTATTAGAGGTGGGAAATATTATCGATTCTCCGATTCATCATGATCAGAACATGGATGAATCTAAAATGATGGACAAACGTCCAAATATCGTAAGTAATGCAATGCAACCTGTTGGCGAATTTTACGTCATCTTTGGTCAAGCTACGTCATTCGTGTGTGCAACACGATCAATGTCCAATTATTTTCTTCCTCCTCCTAGAGTTGTTTTCTATCATCTGACCACCTCCTCTACACAACATCCACGTCACAAACCCATTTCCACACTGATCTGTGGCGTAGTAGTGACTTCCTTGTTCATTTAAATAATCAGATCAACTTCCTTTGTTTTCACTTTATCCAAATTCGTATGTGACATTGAGGCCACATTGGGGCCACATTAGGCCCTGTTTGCGTTTATACTGGAGTCTGATAAAGATCACATGTTACTTATAATTTAAACAGTCAACTGTTAAAAATCAGATCTCGAAAAAATCCAATTTGCTCCACTTTGGCCTGCAGTGTAAACGTCATTGTTGACCACCTTCCTTTGCTCCCTGGTCGATAAATTGTTGATGACTTCAAACTTTTTCTTTTCTTTCTTATTCCTTCTTCAAATATTCTTGGTGTTAACTGGGTCAACCTTCACTCTTTCTCTGTATTCTCTCAACCTTTCTTTTCCACTTTTTTTTAAAATTTGATTTTAACACGGCGTCTTGATTCTTTCTCTCTGAACTGTACAATTACAGATAGAAACCAGCAGTACATTAAAAACATGCTTATTTACTTTAAATAGATTATTGAAACAATGATTCTTGAAAATAGTCACTTATTTGAAGACTTTGTGAATACAATTATTTCAAAATGGTGGGATTAAACTACTGTCCATTTTATTTTGTCACTACTGAAATGATCGTGTCACCACAGGAGCGACAATACTGCATATGTCATTAACCAAAGGAGGAGCCTTGTAGACATTGAGTTTGAGACCCCTGGACTACAGTATACAAACAAAATCCACAAAAGACCACTGAATAAAGTTGATGAATTAATTGGAGTATTTGATCTTCTACCAACCAACCAGCAAGCATTTAGACCCTAGATTTCATACACTTTTTCATCAATGATTTTCTCCAAAACCATTTATTGAATTTCCATTACCAAAAAAGATTATTTGATCTGAATGGGACCACCGCAAACTAATAATCGTAACACTAATAATGCATTATTATGTACATAATATTGTACTTGCGGTACTAATTGGGCTAAATCTGGGACCTCAACTCCTACATTTTGTGCTACAGTATCTCATGTGTGGCTCGTATGACATTAACCTTCCTTGAATCCCAAGTAAAATTAATCTAAAATGCATGGTGCCTTAAATACACACTTAAAAACATATTTTCACTGTTAAATTCCAACTTATTTAGTCTTTACTTTTTCTCCATTTGAAAAAATCAATTTGGTGGACATTTTGTTTGGATTACTGAAATTAAAGATATCTGTGATTTCCATGACCTTTCAAAAACTTCTGAAAAAAAAGTGTTTTCTGTAACTTTCCGAATAGCTGGAAATTGTCTTTTTTTTTAATTACACGAAGCCTCTCACCCCCATTCTGTCCTAAACACATGCATGAGTCCTTCTATTTAAACCTCTCCACTACCAAGGCAAGACCAACAAGCTGTCAAAGGGCCTTTGAGGACAAGATTGTAGACCTACGCAAGACTGGAATGAACTACAATGTCACCTACAAGAAGCTCGGTGAGAAAGAGACCAAGACAAGATAACAATCACCTGCACTCTGTGTAGTAAATATGAAATGTTAGTCTTAGGTTGTGAACATATTGTACTTATCATGAAGTTATATATGACTGGCATGCGTAGGGTAAGAGGAGACAAACAATATAACTTTTCCAAGCAAAGTACGACGAATTCTATTTTCTTTCTGGAGTTACCTATGTTTATCCTCTTAAGAAACAACGTTGCTCTGCAATGGACATTTTGTTTTCGGATAGTTAAAACAAAATAGATACAGCACCTGAATTTTATGACCAATGCTGAGGTGTCTTTTTCTTACCATTTGACAAGCAAGCCATGTTCAAGAAAGTTCTTCAGGTTGGGCAGTGTTTGCTGCAGGTCTGGGGTGGTCAAGCCATGTTGATATCTGAGCTGTGAGAGAAAAGAAAACACATATTGACATGAACTCTTACCCACCGAGGAAGACATTCCTTCCCAATGACACGTTCCATCTTTCACATCAAACTATGACTTTTCTGCAAACACAATGGACATCCTTCCCTGATAACGCTTGTGTACAGCATTCAGTAAGGGTGTTGGGGGGAGATGTAAGAGGCAACTAAAAACAAATATAGCAGTAACACATCTGGATAGAATGAGAGTAAAGGTGAACATCAGAATATTTTATCTTTCTCCCCAGACTAAGGGAGGTTACAATCGCAGCACAGTCATTTTACCAAAATAAATATTGGGTGTAGAGTTTTGAGGACAAAAAATAATTTGTTCAATTTTGGAATAAGGCTGCAACATAACAAAATGTGGAAATGACCTATCACATTCCAATAATGTAATAACCTATAAGCTAAGTATCCTGCCTTCCTTAAAGGCCTACTGAAACCCACTACTACCGACCACGCAGTCTGATAGTTTATATATCAATGATGAAATCTTAACATTATAACACATGCCAATACGGCCGGGTTAACTTATAAAGTGACATTTTAAATTTGCCGCTAAACTTCCGGTTCGAAACGCCTCTGAGGATGACGTATGCGCGTGACGTAGACCGGGGAACACGGGTATGCCTTCCACATTGAAGCCAATACGAAAAAGCTCTGTTTTCATTTCATAATTCCACAGTATTCTGGACATCTGTGTTCGTGAATCTGTTTCAATCATGTTCATTGCATTATGGAGAAGGAAGCTGAGCAAGCAAAGAAGAAAGTTGTCGGTGCGAAATGGACGTATTTTTCGAACGTAGTCAGCCACAACAGTACACAGCCGGCGCTTCTTTGTTTACATTCCCGAAAGATGCAGTCAAGATGGAAGAACTCAGATAACAGAGACTCTAACCAGGAGGACTTTTGACTTCGATACACAGACGCCTGTAGAGAACTGGGACAACACAGACTCTTACCAGGATTACTTTGATTTGGATGACAAAGACGCAGACGTGCTACTGTGAGTATGCAGCTTTGGCTTCTAAACATTTGATCGCTTGACCGTATGTGCGCAACTTTTTTTTGCGTATGTACGTAACTTTTTTAAAATATATAAGCTTTATGAACCTTGGGTTAGGTGAACGGTCTTTTGGGCTGAGTGATTGTGTGTGTTGATCAGGTGTTTGAATTGTATTGGCGTGTTCTATGGAGCTAGGAGCTAGCATAGGAGCTAGGAGCTAGCATAACACGTACCGTACCGTACGTGCGCGTCACGTACGTAACTTTTTAAAAATATATAAGCTTTATGAACCTTGGGTTAGGTGAACGGTCTTTTGGGCTGAGTGATTGTGTGTGTTGATCAGGTGTTTGAATTGTATTGGCGTGTTCTATGGAGCTAGGAGCTAGCAGAGGAGCTAGGAGCTAGCATAACAAACACGCAGGTGTTTTTATGCAGGATTAATTTGTGGCATGTTAAATATAAGCCTGGTTGTGTTGTGGCTAATAGAGTATATATATGTCTTGTGTTTATTTACTGTTGTAGTCATTCCCAGCTGAATATCAGGTCACCCCCGGCTCTCACAGCATCTTCCCTATCTGAATAGCTTCAACTCCCCACTAGTCCTTCACTTGCACTTTACTCATCCACAAATCTTTCATCCTCGCTCAAATTAATGGGCAAATTGCCGCTTTCTCGGTCCGAATCTCTCTCACTTCATGCGGCCATCATTGTAAACAATAGGGAACTTTGCGTATATGTTCAACTGACTACGTCACGCTACTTCCGGTAGGGGCAAGCCTTTTTTTTATCAGATACCAAAAGTTGCAATCTTTATCGTCGTTGTTCTATACTAAATCCTTTCAGCAAAAATATGGCAATATCAAGAAATGATCAAGTATGACACATAGAATAGATCTGCTATCCCCGTTTAAATAAAAAAAAATCATTTCAGTAGGCCTTTAAGCACACTTGTACACGAAGGCAGTAAGTTCAACACCTTCCGCTCATCAAAACTCTGAACACCAGGTTGACTGATGGAGGCCAGGTTTATTGATAATTGAAAGGGTAAAACTGTAAGACACATACATTGTAAATGTAAATGCATGAATTAAATGAACTTAATAATGTCATATCACAGACCACAGATTATAAAATATTCTATTCGAATTAAATCTAAGTTTAACTTTGTCACACACCACTGTATGTGCTGTTTTAATTACTAATTCCAGTGACTTTCTACTGTTTAAATTGTCTTAAGTGACAGTGCAACAAACGTCCACTAGATGGCGGCAGATGACAACAAATGAAAGTTAGCCGACATGAACAGGTAATGCAATCAGAGATCGTCTAACATCATAAAACACACACATTTCACAGCTAAATATGACTCATTGTGTACTATAAACATTAAATATAGATACATACCAACGATGCCACGAACAGCATAAGATGTGATAGTTGTTTGCTGAGAAACACGAGGAGTGAAGCGGAGTTGTGCGCACCTGTCTGAAATCTTTCCGGAGTCTAAACACGTGACCTATCTGCGGGTTTCTTAAAGGTACAGCTCACTTAACAGAACCAACTGAAATGACTTGGAAATAACACACACTGAATAAAGAATCTTAATAACTGAGGCAGAACACTAAGTCTTTTTTCTAACATGTTGCAATTCTCTGTGTTTTTCTAAAACATAATTTCCAAATTAGAGATCATTAGGTTTTCTTCACATTGTAGACTGATTTGTTCATGAATTTAAGAGCAAATGTTCAACATAACCAAATATGACAAATTAAAGTTACCCTAGACTTAACTGTACCTGCATGATGATATCTCCGGCAGCACTTTACTAAATATATACAAATACAGAGTTTGGTAGCCATTCCGAAAAACATTGGCTTCCAACTTCATTTGACTGCATAAAGTTGGTCACCTTGACAAGATTGGCAAGTTTAGAAAGTCTTGGCTGAACATTTAACAACAACAACAACAAAAAAAACCAAACATGAGACAAGACACGGTTGTTTTGATTAAAAATGGGAATATAATCATATCTATATTGACTTTGAAAGTGTGTGTTCAATTAAACTGTTTCAAGATATAATTTATTCAAAACAACATTTTGAAAAAGAAACCGGCTGAAGGACAGATGCTGTTGTGAAATGTGGGAATTATTTATTGTCTGTGAAGAAAGCTGTGGAGGCTGTCATCACACGGCTCAGTTTGACGTCAGTCATACTGTGCACGTGTAGGTCAAGTACAGGTTAACATATTAACATTGTTTTTGCTGTCTAAAATACACCTAAATACTGTAGTAATATTGTTAGATAGCATCAGAACCTATTGAGGATTAGCAACATATAATGCCAAAAATATTTTCTAAATAGATTGGACATTTTTCCCATTTATTTAATTTTTTTCAGTTTTAATAATTACAAGCTATTCATTAACCTAATGTTTAGAACAACATAATATACGTTTTGAAAGTAACTATGTGAGTGATTACAAATATGGGTTTTGATAAAATGGGTTTTGATGAAATGATAATGTTACCATACAGTACGATATCAAACAGAATTTAAATGGACTTTGATTTAGGTAGCTATTTCATAAAATGTATGGTTTTCTTATTATTATAGCAAAACCTGTCCAATATTGACATTGTGTCTCGCAAACATAAAAAACAAATCAAGTACATTTACAGGAATTGGTAATACACCCCAATTTCACCCCATGCACGGCACTGTGGAGGCCCTGAGTAGCTCCTTCAGCATCAGACTTTTACATCTACAAAGCAAAAAGGAGCGCTACCGCAGGTCCTTCCTACCCGCAGCTAAAATACTTTACAACGCACCTATGTGATTACTGTGATCTTTTTTCTTGGTGTGCAATACGGGTGTTATAATTGGGTTTTTGTTTTATTTTTACCTATACATAGTGCAATCGTTAGTGCACTATGAGTATTATTTATTACCATTTTTTTGTTTTCCATTACATTTTACTTCTGTTACTGTATGTAAAAACTTGTACTGCATCAACATAATTTTCCCCATTGTGGGATGAACAAAAGTCTATAAATCTACCTATGGTATCTATATCTATCTATGTATGGTATCTATATATAATATATATACATATATGTTAGTCAGTGCATCTGGAAAGTATTCACAGCATTCAGCACTCTACAGACAATACCTCATAAAGACATTGTGAAAAGTTAAGTTTTTATTTTTTTGCTAATCAAAAAAAATTCCATGCACATAAGTATTCACAGCCCTTGATAAATACTTTGTTGATGCACCTGTGGCAGCAATTACAGCCTCATTTTGAATAATAGGCTTGGCACACCTGCAGTTTTACCCCATTCCTCTTTGCAGCACTTCTCAAGTATCATCAGATTGGATGGGAAGCGTTGGTTTTCATCCGGGATGTGTCTCAAATGGCCCCCAAAATCATTTTTGGCTCCTTGTTTTTTCTGCATCGGGTAAAAACGGTCTGCGTAATTAGCCTAAATAATGTACGCCTTGTGCCGAGCCCACTCCGCTCTGATTGGTCGACACTCCTGAGGACTTCCTCAATTTGCCTCTTAAATAAAGTTCAATAAAGTTAACAATCCCTCACAACTAAACAAACAGTTTTTTGGCCATTGCTGAACATGCTAACAATGTGTAATTGTTGTACACAGTAGAGCAGCACAAAAAAGTATTATTTCCAAAACAAAACTGGGCAAGGGGCTGACCAAGAGCACTTACATGGGAATGCCCATAACATGTCGAGTGATCCAAAACTGCTTACAGGGCTCACTTCCAAATGCATAAACCTACATTTTTGATGCTTTGGCATAATTTAACAAGACTATCCAACACGGCTTCAACATTTATAAGTCAAAAAAGAGGAAACGCATTATAACGGGGAGTGTTATTTTATTGTAGCTGGAACTTATCGATGTGTTAATACATTCATTTTGATTGCAAATAACTTTGAATGAGTACTATACACACAAACGCACAGATGCAGATCTGAAAATGTGATATGATTTAATCCAGGTTTTACAAGTCATAAAATCAAATGCTCATAAAAAAGTCCTCGAAAATGTCTATGTAGCCATTACAAAAATAGTCCAATAGTCCATTTACATTTTGTGACTTGGATATTAACTAAATATTAGTGATATTGTTATTATACGCGCTAAAGCAGACAAACTATTTATAGCGGTGCCGTGATCCCAATCTTGTGTCTCTATGTTTACATCATCCAGTGCTCTGCTGCTTCCTCGTTTCCTTGCTCCCTGTAAATGTATTCAATCTAGATCATACATCATGCATCTCACCTGGACAGAAGAAGTCTGAGTAGGTATTTCGACAAGTTGGGACACTATGACAGCCATTTAGGATCTGGAACTGCCGAGGAAGACACAAAAAGCGCTTTTTCCCCGGATCCCCAACTCGTTTCTTTGCAAGGATTATGAGACATTTTTCATCTAAATGGGAATATATGAACATCCTAGCAGTCAGCATCCTAACAGCAGAGGACCTTGCACGGTAAGAAATTTTTTATCATGTTTGTTGGCTCTCATGAACTGCACTACGAAGAAATCAGTGATGAAGAAAACAAACAAACGTGATGCAGTTTTGAAACTAATGCACCGCGTACACTTAAAGGCCTACTGAAACCCACTACTACCGACCACGCAGTCTGACAGTTTATATATCAATGATGAAATCTTAACATTGCAACACATGCCAATACGGCCGGGTTAACTTATAAAGTGCAATTTTAAATTTCCCGCTAAACTTCCGGTTGACAACTCCTTTGGATGATGACGTATGCGCGTGACGTAGCCAGTGAAACAGAGGTATGGATCCCCCATTGAAGCCAATACAAAATAGCTCTGTTTTCATCTCATTATTGCACAGTATTCTGGACATCTGTGTTGGTGAATCTGTTGCAATTTGTTCATTGCATTATGGAGAAAGAAGCTGAGCAAGCAAAGAAGAAAGTTGTCGGTGCGAAGCGGAGTATTTTGCGAGGGAAGTCAGCAACACAACACAGCCGGTGTTTAATTGTTTACATTCCCGAAAGATGCAGTCAAGATCGAAGAACTCGGACAACAGAGACTCTTACCAGGAGGACTTTGACTTCGATACACAGACGCCTGTAGAGAACTGGGACAACACAGACTCTTACCAGGATTACTTTGATTTGGATACACAGACGCAGACGCGGTACCGTGAGTACGCAGCTGCGCTTCCAAACATTTGATCGCTTGCCCGTACGTGCGTGTCACGTACGTAACTTTGGGTAAAAATATAAGGTTTATGAACCTTGGGTTAGGTGAACGGTCCTTTGGGCTGAGTGATTGTGTGTGTTGTGCAGGTGTTTGAATTGTATTGGCGGGTTATATGGACGGGAGCTAGGAGCTAGCATAACAAACACCTAGGTGTTTTTATGCGGGATTAATTTGTGGCATATTAAATATAAGCCTGGTTGTGTTGTGGCTAATAGAGTATATAAGTCTTGTGTTTATTTACTGTTGTAGTCATTCCCAGCTGAATATCAGGTCCCACCCGCGCGCTTCCAAACATTTGATCGCTTGCCCGTACGTGCGTGTCATGTACGTAACTTTGGGTAAATATATAAGCTTTATGAACCTTGGGTTAGGTGAACGATCCTTTGGGCTGGTTGTGTTGTGGCTAATAGAGTATATATATGTCTTGTGTTTATTTACTGTTGTAGTCATTCCCAGCTGAATATCAGGTCCCACCCACCTCTCACAGCATCTTCCCTATCTGAATCGCTTCCACTCCCCACTAGTCCTTCACTTGCACTTTCCTCATCCACAAATCTTTCATCCTCGCTCAAATTAATGGGGAAATCGTCGCTTTCTCGGTCCGAATCGCTCTCACTTCTGGCCGCCATCACTATAAACAATAGGGAACTTTGCGGAAATGTTCAACTGACTACGTCACGCTACTTCCGGTAGGGGCAAGGCTTTTTTTGGTCAGATACCAAAAGTTGCGATCTTTATCGTCGTTGTTCTCTACTAAATCCTGTCAGCAAAAATATGGCAATATCGCGAAATGATCAAGTATGACACATAGAATAGATCTGCTATCCCCGTTTAAATAAAAACATTTCATTTCAGTAGGCCTTTAAAATGATCACAATATGTAAATATTAAATATTATTATAAATGTGCCTGTTGCTACATTACATATATACTTACATTATGTATATAAAACCCTAATGGAGGTGTTTGGATGTTATTTTAAGGGCTTTATAGGCAAAATTGAGCGGCTCCCATATGCTCCATTGTAAGCGGACTTTTGATCGAATTTATTTAATATTTAGAATGCATTAAAAAAAATCCACCCGTTGTCATGTCTTTCATAATGATTGTGAACAACAGGCACAATTCCAAAAACAAGTGCAGTTCCCCAAACCCCTAGCCACACCCCACACCACCACACATAGATTTCAGGCTGGGGGGAAACACACAGCCTATCTTATGTTTACACTGGTCCAAGTTCCTCTACACAGGAGCATTCTACTATACTTAAGGACATACTGCAGAAAAGATGATCAAAGATCATTCATATGAGAGCACTCTATTACTTTTAGGAATCCGCTACAAAAATGTTAGGTCCTCTCAAGTTTTGAACTGAATTCGGGGGCCGTCCTGATTTTTTTCCCGGGCTGCCAGTTGAATAGCCCTGGCCTCCAATCTACATCTGATCATGAAGATCACAAAGTAAACCTCATGGCTGTGGACCAGAAAAACACCTGGCTTGCCCTGGAAGCTGTCATTGAGTCCAATGAGCCCCTGATTGACTTCCCTGGGGTTTGTAAAATCTATATGTGCTATTAAACCCCCCAACAGACAGAAGTGTACTGATTATATGTCAATGAATAATTGCACTTGGCATAGGTCAGTCATGAAAAGTTACTGAAAAACCTGATTTAGTGCTGTTATGTTTTAACCTTTTGACACATGAAATTCAACATGGGTATATTTAGAATCCCGGATTCGCCATTTTGCCCATCTGAAAACAGAATAATGTGCTTTGTTAGCGAGGCTCTTCTCATCCTCCTTCAAATCATCAGCAATTAACCTTAAATTGTCTGCAGCCTACATTCGTGTTCTGATCTGAGGTTGATTGACAGTGACACTCGGACGACGATAACATGTTTTGTTAAGTCTTGTACAGAACTCGGCATAAACAAGAATAATGGATGTATGCATGTAGGAATGTGCACTGCTATATGGCAAGTCAATCATTCAAGTCCTCGCGGTCATACCAAATGAGTGCTCCACCACACATCCCAAGTGGGATTCCAAGCAGTGAAGGTGTTGAGACAAAAAGATGTGATCAAACACGAGGAGACCAGATCCGTTTCACTATGTCATCATGTGAAAAAGCCAGTGGGTGTCCCAGCTCCACCCTCTCTCCGACAAGGTCTTCTCACCTTTCAGCTTCCCTCAAAGGGACAGAGGAATTTCTTACCACAATCTGTTAGCCCTTTGACAAAGAATCCTGCGAGCAGCTTGAAAGCGCACTTATGTGAACATACAAACATGCATGGAAACATGCTAGCATTCAATATTAGGATGAATGAAAGGGAAACTCTGAATTACAGGTAGTCTCAATTGGAATGCACCAAAGCATTTTGTGTAATCTGGTCTACCCTTTAACACTCACGAGTCTTTCCCTGGATTCCGTTTTTGTGTACCATATTTGAGTTTGAGTTTGAATTTGAGTTTATTTATATATGATTATTGTAAATCAGGAATTATACAATGATTCTGTGTCAGACTGTGTCCTGAACACATCAACTGCCATGTCGACAACAATACACTCCCTCATGATGCTGCAAAACATTCTGGTTAGCACGTTGGAGTCTGAATTGTACCCCGAGAGTCACTTTGCGGCCAGCATCGATTCAACTCCAACTCTGAACTTAATCTGCTCCATTTGTGGCCAGCAGTTTTTTTTTTTTATTGGTCTTTGGCACGTTGTAAAACTAAAACATTAGACTCAGATCACAACATATTGAAGGAGGATTAAGGCCACGCACAAAATAATAAAAAGGCTGTGTATATTACAACAACTCATGATTTAATTTGATTAAGGTTCTCGGGATGAACATTGGGTTCAGAATGGATTCAACATGATTATCAATTCAAAGCGCATCTGGTATTATATTACTTTGGATATAAATTATAATAAAAACTTTTCAAAACAGGTTACAGAAAACTCCTCTTGGCTGCGGATGTAAATGCACAGCAAGTATGCCCAGAGATGGCCTAAAAATATGTTTTGAAAAAAATCTCACTTAAAAATCGTTATTCGATTCAAAATACGTAAACGTACGAATCGTGATTTGGATGGGAATCATTTTTGAAAAAAGTTGAAACGTTAGCATAGCATGCATATGTTGTTTATCTAACGCAATGCACCCCATATTTTCTGAGCTCACGGACTGGCTTGTGTTCTACTACATTTAGTAGTACATGGTAACTACACTCCCCTCCAAAAAAACAAACAAAACCCACAGATCTTTGAATACATTTTTTTTTATTCTTATTTTCTTTTTTAGGGTATATACTGTATGTTGACTTTGTGCATGAAATATGGAACAATAAAAAGTATTTCCCAACTTGTCGTAGTCCATCCATCCATCCGTCCTCTACCGCTTGTCCCTTTTGGGAACGCGGGGGTGGGGCTGGAGCCTATCTCAGCTGCATTCGGGCGGTAGGCGGGGTACACCCTGGACAAGTCGCCACCTCATCGCAGGGCCAACACAGATAGACGGACAACATTCACACTTACATTCACACACTAGGGCCAAATTAGTGTTGCCAATCAACCTATCCCCAGGTGCATGTCTTTTGAGGTGGGAGGAAGCCGGAGTACCCGGAGGGAACCCACGCAGTCACGGGGAGAACATGCAAACTCCACACAGAAAATCCAGAGCCCAGGATCAAACCCAGGACCTTCGTATTGTGAGGCACATAAACTAACCCCTGTGTATTTGTTTTATTTTTTAGGGTATACAAGTCGACTTTGTGCAATAAATATTGGAACAATAAAAAGTCTTCTCCAACTAGTCTTAGTCTACCAAGGAAAATACATTTCGCACTGTGGCCTATTTCTCCAACAAATCATAGGTTGTAGTGCAAGCACATTTTCTGAGAAAGTTTCGGTGTCGTCAAACTCCATCAAAAATCGGAATCTTTGACTGGGTTTGGAAGTTAAGAGAATATGGGACTGTGCAAAATCTTCCTTCTGAAGGTCTGATGGACACTTATTCTAGTCAGAGGGTGCATGCTAGGACAGAAGAGAACATTGATGCTGTATGTGACACAGTGGAGGAGCTTCCGTGGGGGCAGTGATTTAGTGTGCACCCTGTGTCCCACCCCAAATTTCATCGGCTCTTGGCGTTGTCAGTCAAGCAATTGCAACCCTCTATTCTATCACCAACCAGATTAAAATAATAAAACACATTGTGTTTTTATTATGGCAGAACTATGTTAAAAAAAAGTGGGCCTTTAATCAAATGTTTTGCAAACAGGATGTGACAGGGGACGACTGCAGGTAAGACACTCCCACGGAGTTTGCGTACATTGTGATTGAAGTGTTGCAGCCTCAGGTTAAGAATAGGGTGACTGCGGGACAGTCATGCATTTTCAATACTTTTCACACATACCGCAAATTGAGACATCCTGCATTGCTAACGGTCGGCCTCTCGTTTCGAAATGTGTGTTTTGTATGGGTAATTTTGCACTTATTAAGTGGAAGGCACAGTGTGAAGAAAGCAGTGAGGGGCGGGCTGCCTAGGCATGTCAATCAAACTACTACGCGGACGACCACATAATATGCAAATCAGGTCAGTATGGCATTAGCGTGTGGAGCACGAGATTTAGCAATGGAAAAAAGTGATACAATCACTATCTGTACAGCTAAAAAAGTAAATGCAGCTCGTCAAAGACTGACAAACCATATATTTCTGGGTGAGTGTGGTAAAATTTTGAGTGAAATTTGCTCCAGTCATTTATCCATTTCACATGCAGGTGAATATGACGTGAAGCTGCCATGCGAGGCTCACAAAAAATGTGTTGCTCAAAAGGGAGCTTCCCAATCTATGCATACGTTCTTTCTAAAACACAAACACTATTCAAACACAGATAAAGTAAGGGCTGCTGAACTGCTGTGAAACACTCCGTCATGTTTCATGGACAAAACTTAGAAATAAAAAATAGCCAGGTGCTGAAACAGCATTAATTTTGGTAATATGGACAAAACTGAAAAAACATTTTATTTATAAGTTGTTTTTTTCCGGGCCATTTTTTTTTTGTATTTTAGGTTTTATTAAATATTTTATATAGTGCTTTTACTTGGCATTGTCCAGTGATGCAGATAATTTTCTAATGCCTTTTAATGTAGTTAATCTATGTAAGCTGACTGAGTTTTATTTTGTTCAAATATTCAGCCTATTTAGCCAACTACAGTACATGTATCTTAAATTAAACTTCTACCTGAATATGTGCTTTAGTAGAACAAACACTTAATTTTAATGTTTGGAATTTTACCTGCTGTAATGCAGTTTTCTACCAGTACAATTTCAATTAAGATAGTTGAGACTTATTTGTTAAAGTTCCCTTCTGTAATGCTTTGAATTACAGGGAAATATTTATACCTGGAACATAATATCTGCAATGTTTTTTAAGAAACAGCTTTTTTCTTCAGATTTTTTTTTTTAATTCTAGTTTCAAGCTCTGTATTGACATTCTACACTGTAAAGCTCAAATAATGAATCAGGAGAATACTGTACATAGTCCCAGACTAAATTGGAAACTATTTCACTTAATAGACATATCTCCAACAGGAGAAGCAGTTTCATTCATTTGCTTTATTAGTTATAACATCAATGTGCATGAGAGTTTCATGCATTTTGAATTTTTTTTACTTTTTCACATGAACGGCTTTTGGCTACAAAAACTAATTTGGCATTTTAGATAGGTACATATAAATTTAGATTTTCCTTGTGATTCATGTATCCAGCCGCAAAACACCTGAGCCTTCCAATGCAATATACACACAGTTTTCTTTCATGTTTTCAACACAGTCTATTACAGTTTCTAAATTTGTCATTTTATTGAACTTTGCCCAGTATTTCTAACTTGTGTTCAGGTTGGTCCTGTGGGCAAGACTGTGCCGTCATCTGGTCAGGCATTGAGGTCTAGTCTGAGCCATCAATGGTTTCTGTGTTTTTTTGGTGGTTTTTACATCATTCCATGGTTAGCTGGGCTTTAAAAGAGTTCCTACGGTCCACTTATTTCTGTCTTGAGTCGCTTTTGATCAAATTTGACACTGGTTGTAGCTTTGGTGTCTCAGACATATGTTCACTTGCTGTCGAAAGAAACTGAAGCCCACTGCCTGAGCGCCGTATTATATTGGAGTTCTGGATTCCAAGGTTGATTCCTGATAGCCTTAGCTTGAAAACAATAAGTCCACTGTATGTTTTTATCTTTGCAAATACACAGACATAGTATTTTATTTGGTTTACATGGTTAGAAGAGGTGCAAGAAACAAGATGAAGTGAGAATGGACAAATGTGTGTGTGTGTCTAAAACACACGTTAGGGTCATTTTCGGTTTTATTGGACAATGCCCAAACTACTGCGCCAAGGAGGGCCAGCGAGGAGCACAAAAGCACATCTGCAGAGGGACCATCAAGAGAGAACATGCTAGACTTTGTAGGGAATGGTCTTCTCTCCAGCGCCGTTATTGCTACTGTGTGTACTTACTCCATTTGTAAAATAAATTGTTAATCTGCAATTCTAGTCCCCTCACCTTATTCAGAAAAGCCATTAGAAACAAAATATAATTGTGCCCTTTAATTGGGGAGTTTTGAACATAAGCAACGGAATGCCTTGCAGAAAGAAAAGTGCAATCTTAGAGAAAGCGCTTAGAAAAGACTAGATCTGATCAATCTAAGGCCCTGTCTACATCAATCCGGATAACTCCGTAAACGAATTAGCTCTGTATGGACTCATTAATCGTTTATAAACAGAGTTCGGAGAGGAAATGACGTCAGGGAAAGAACGCGCCACAGCCAGCTTCATAACAACCGGTTTCCACTCGGAGGTAACCACTACAAAGATGGAGGCGAATCATCCAGACATGTCTGTCTTTCTCCTTCTTCTACATGTACAGACGATTGGAGAAATCACACATGGATACCTTAAGAGAAAGAAACGCTTAATTGCAGCTAATTTGGATACAACACATCTCAGACAGCAACATAGCAATGTAGAGCAACGGTTTTAGATAAGGCCTGGAAAAACGGCAGCCTGGTGGGATATGTTTGTCAACGAGTGTGTTGTGCCAGAAGAATGGCAAGAGAACTTTCGAATGTCCAGGTCAGCTGTGATTCTACTTAGCGGAAAACTTTGTCCATTTGTCAAAGGGGAGACAACAAGAAGGCGGGCTCCCGTGGATATGATAAAAAAGGTAGCGTGTGCTTTGTATTACCTGGTCGACCAGGGAATACTACGGAAAACAGCGAATGCATTTGGACTGGCAAAGCAGACTGTATCCATTATTGTCCGCCATGTATGTAGAGTGATTACGTCAACGTCTACTTTTGTACTCCATAACTACTGTGAAGCCATGAAGTGGTCGCGGCTGTCGAGTACGACCGCCAATTTCAGCATCCAAGCACAGGCAGGATTGCAAGAATGAACAATGAAGGTGAAGGTAAAAAAGTCAAGAGTGTCCTGACCAGATATCTAGATTGCTTGTTGTAAAATGTTCTTTATTACATTGTTTACTTTCACACTTCCATTAAAGAGTTGATTCATCTATGATGGCTCAGGTGTGATTCACCACAATAGGGCTAGTCTAACAGCTGTTGCTGGTGAGCAAGCAAGGTTTACTGTTAAAAGAAATGTGGCAATAAATGATAAATAAATGATAAATGGGTTATACTTGTATAGCGCTTTTCTACCTTCAAGGTACTCAAAGCGCTTTGACAGTATTTCCACATTCACCCATTCACACACACTGATGGCGGAAGCTGCCATGCAAGGCGCTAACCAGCACCCATCAGGAGCAAGGGTGAAGTGTCTTGCCCAAGGACACGACGGACGTGACTAGGATGGTAGAAGGTGGGGATTGAACCCCAGTAACCAGCAACCCTCCGATTGCTGGCACGGCCACTCTACCAACTTTGGGACGCCGTCCCCACAAAAACATAATTTCATCACTGGAGTATCAGACCATAACATGACACTCACCGCCAGAAACTGTCAAAACCGCATTATTTTAATAAAAGTATTCAGATAAAATAAAGATGATCATCCCCAAATCAAAAATTCAGCAATTCTAACAAATTTAAATATATTGACTGAAAACACCCAAAAGGAATAAACAAATTGGATAGGTGTTGTGAAATCATGAATTGTTCAATTGTAAAAATAAGTACAAAAATACACCAAAAACATTTAGGATCAACAGAGGAAAGCTACTACAATAGGCTACATTGAACTACCGGTTAAGGATACACTTCCAGGTCAGGTGACTATGACGTAATATATGCGCGTCTGCCATTTCCGCGCATGCGTACTTGGTCGCAATGCGCCGTCGGACGGAGGGGGGAAGGTGTCTTAAACGATGGCATTGTGTGTGTGTGGACAGGGATAAGGTTAGGTGGGTTATATCCTGTATAACTTTAGCCGGCTTAGTGTGGAGGCAGCCTAAGTCTATGATCATGAACTGATGAAGCCTACTGTACTTGGATGAGAAGCAAAACGTCAACAAACCAAACAGCCCAGTTGCAAACAATTGAATGCCTGAGAATTACCGAGACGCATACAACGTGAAGAGACTTCTCAGTACAACCAGAAGAGAACATACCAGATAAGAACGATAGCCACATTTTTGGAAGGAGGATACAGCTACACGATTTTTGGGATAAATAGGGCACTCAACGACTGTAAAATGTGAGCTTGACTGGGCTCCACATTAAAACAGGTTTCATGCCAGGAGGAGTAGAAAAAGATCAAATGGATATTGCCTCAAACTATTGTTTCATTTTCTTACATTGCATTTGGAATCTGGTAGCAATCAGCTAGCTAGCATTATTAACTGTCATATATTTTTCACTTCATTTGGAAAATCCTTATAAGCAGTACATTTTATCTTTTACGCTCTTTGCTCAGCCCTTTTTTCTGTGGTAATGCAACACAGGTGTAGTGTTTTTACAGTCTGTCCGAGTCCAATTTGAACCACATTGTTCCGTCCCATTACTTGTTGTTACATTTTGTGGAGTATCACGTTGCTGCCAAACTCAGTCAACAGATTTACATAATTACGAGAAAGGTTGCGTGAGATCAGGAGGAAATTCAGTTAACGAGAGACCAAGAAGCCAAGGTTAGTCCTCAGTCAGTCATAATGAGCTCTCCCAGGTGTTGATTGTTTGGTATTTTAAAATGCAAATCATTAAAGAGTTGTCATAATTGTGAATGGCAGTGGGATCAACTGGAAGAGGCACAATCATGGAAGGTTACGGTGACCTCAGGGCATTGACCCTCATCAAAGAGAGACGCTGGAGCTGAGCTCTGGTAATCCGACACCAACGCAAACTTGTCCATGTGAAGTCACAACACTGGGAGCCACTTCCTGTTTGGAAGACTGGCTTACCACACAATCATAAATCCACTATGGCAGCTTATTTAAACCCCAAACGTCTCAATGAGCCACTTCTTGGACAACATGTCAAGTTAGTCTTTAGTAGTCTTAGTTTTAAGGCATTAGGGATGTTTGTGGTCACCAAAGGAGGCGCTGGGTGCTCAAAGGATCAAAACCAAGAACAATTGAAATCAATTTATTTGGTTCTTGCTGCCCCCCCAAAAAACAAACAAAAAACAAAACAACAATAAAAAACACTGTTTTACCATGCAACATGCGTGTTAAAAGTAAAAACTAACATTTCGATTTTTAGACAGCATGGAAATCTGGGACTTAAACAGCATGACACAATTCTTGTCAATCTGAGCTACTTATTGTTTAATACATTTCTTTCAGCATAAGATTGTGTTGTTTTAACATATGATGAAGTCAAATACAATGGGTTGTTACTCTTCCAGTTTGTTGAAAGATACAATTTATATGGGACAAAAAAACATGAGTACATTACTTCTACTTTATTTGAATATCTTGAGTCCATCATGGCTAACTACATCCCTAACAAAACAGTAACCAGAGAGCCTGAGATTAAAGTCCAGTCATCCTAAATATCACAAAGTTCAAAGGGATTTTCAACAAGATCCTGCTGCTATTTTACCAGGATAAAATATGCAATGTTAAACTGCAGAGTAAAGGGATTTCTTTTGGTTAGGATACATGTATAATCTGAAAGAAAGTAAGTCTTCCACATGGCCCTATATTTGTATAGCTATTCTTTAAGGTTTTTATTTGGGTAAATGTAGTTTATTTAGACAGAGCTGAGAAGAGGGTTATGAGCATATTACATACATGAGAAAAATAATTTGTGTGAAAGCCCATTCATTTTATGGCAGATTTATTTTAACACAGATAATTTTTAAATTGAAATAATATTGTAATAAAATTAATAAAAAGTAAAAATAAACGGCTTTGAGTAAAGTATTTGATCCTTTCCCAACCAGCACAATTCTAACTCCCGGACCAGTTATGTGTCCATGAAGCATACAATATGGTTCCGGTCCCTTGGGAAAGTAGTTCTAATCTCAACTCAATATGTGGATAAAAGACACCTGTCACACAAAATGCTCTATTCAAATTAAACGTATCCACCATTATGGACAAGACCTAAAAGCTAAAAGTGGTGCAAAACTCTAGCCAACACAGGACTGAAATGGACTATAAGATCATGAACAAAAAGCTTGGTAACAAATACATTGCAATAACTCAAAAAATTTAAGAAATACAATATAAAAGTCATTGCTATGAAACTCAATGCAAGATTACCGAGACACAAGATCATGTTTATCCTGATGATTGTGAGAAAAGTGAAGGTAGGGATAGGTACATTTTACATTTGAACCAACATGGTACCAATTTACGTTACCTGGGAATTGTTACCTGTACTAAATGTTACTAAATGTTAATGGATTAAAAATGAAATCGTATTATTTTCTATTAACGTTTAACACGGTCACCAACAAAAGCATTAGTAACAATAACCCCCAACGGCCTGTCTGAAGTTTAACCATCAACACCTGAGTGCCTCACACAAGACTTAGGAGATCGTGGTGTGGTCAGATCAGACCAGAATTTAGTTATTTGACATAAAGTGGACTCCCAACTAAACCCCCAAGAGAGGCTAACCTCGACTGAAAGCCCACAACAAACTATAACAAAAAATCTTTAAACAGAACTTGCCAAATGTGTTTTAACAGCCCCAATTCTGTGACCGATCAAAATTTGAGGTATAAAAGGGGTCGCACTAAACAGTCACATGCCTCGACTGTTATGAAGACTGAGGAGGCATCCAGTCGACACGCACACCCCACATTTTGTATTGGTATTGATAGTACGATGGTTTTAAAAGTGAGCTCGTCTCACTTTAAAAACCATGCAAACAATGCACAATTATTCCACTTAAGTCAACTTTTGGGTCCATGTCATCCTTATTGTAGCAAATTGGTGTCGAAACAACTAACAGGGAATTCCTTTTGGATACAAGCTGGTCACGTTATACTGTTGGATCTGTAATTCAGTTGTCCTCCATGATGCTTCTGTGTGGTGGAATGGATGGGACAGTATTACCTGGCTGGTTTGTGGCAGCATTCACGCTTTTACGACACCTGGCTTTGTGTCGAGTAACTACACAATCAGTAATATATTTTATTAAAAAAGTTCAAAATGTCAGTTTCTATTATTTATCAATTATTGTCCAGCCCTAGTAAATTTTGTGCTGAGCTGTTCAAAAAAGCACACTGTTTATTAAACAAACATTTGCATACAGAAAACACATAATCTAGTCCAGTGTTGATGAAAATAAACTAAATTTGTTAAAGATTAAAAACCTCAATCTCCAAATATTTGTCATTAGTTTTGAGTTAACTACAGACAAAATGTGATTAATCACAATTTAGGGTTTGAATCGTATGACAGCTACGGTTAAAATAAATAATAAATCAAATTTAAAGGTAAATTCCGATGCCCCTCAAAATCCTCCCCTAAACAACAGCGATTTAAAGCTACAAAGTCTGTGCTTCGATGCAAACTGGTTAACCTTCTAATCCTTCTCAGCCTCAGCCGGAACACTGAAAATGGGTCCTACAGCAGCCCCAAAACATACAGTCAACAAAGAAAGAAGAAGCACATTAAAATAACAAAGTAACTTAGACCGTGCCGTGTAGAAAATCTGTTTCAAGTTGCCATACAACAGCGTCAAAACCACACCACTTGTTTGCTTTGTATTTGAATACTCAATTCATTCAGTCGAATCCAAATGATCGTATAACCTTTATTTAATTTGTTGGATGATATTCTCTTTGTTAAAATCAACCTACTTAAATAATATTTAACTTGAGTAAAAGCAAAATGACAATAACAGAAATAAATCATCCTGACTAAAGTAGTTAAACTAAATTAAGTATGTTGTACAACACACTTTTTGTCTATTTTCCTATTAAGTCTTCTATTTCACTGCTTAAGCAATGTAGTGCAATGGCCAAATTCCCATGTGGACTGTTATCTTGGTTATTTCTTTGGAATCAGATAAGGAGAGGCTCTAATCTGCTATTAGACTGGAAGACCCACGATCACAAGGTCCACAAGCCTCGGTGCAGCACACAGATCTTGACATGTTCGCACTGGAAGATATTAGCTTTTGTGCTTTACTCCCAGTAGTTGCTGTCCAATAGATGACAGAAATATACATGAGCAAATTTTATGTAAGACATAATAACACGCTCACTTCCCCTGCACCACTAAACACATCCTGAGAGTGTAAAAAAACGAATACAGCTACTAACTCGGGATGGGAATTTAAAGTGGATATTTTATCAAAGGTAGGAAATACCACTAATATGCAACAACATTTGCACACATGTCATAGCTTTAAAGGAATGTTGCGTTTCCAATCCACTCCAAATTAATCTCACTGCAGCAGCAGCAGCACGTCTTATGTAGGTAACTAACTAACTAACTGACTGACCAACACTGCCTGTTATGTTAGTGCAGCCTACACTCCATCTGAGAGTGTTCTCTAAAGCTGGAGTCCAGTAAGACTGCGAAAAAAGATTCCTGAAAAAAACAATGTTTTTTTGCAAAAGAATGGCACATTTTATAGCTGGTGATTGCAGAATTGTGCAATCCACAGTTCCATCACAATTGACTGTTTTTTGTGTCACAGGCTGATTACAGGCAAAACTTCGGGTTATGGGCCTCCCCACTGCTATTTGGCAAAGCGAATGTCACAGTGAACCTCTTTGCTTTTCCAAGCACATGGAGGAAGAAAGTGAGATTTAACGACAGTGCTTAGAAAAAAAAGTAGATGATATTCATTGAAATAAAGAAAGAAATAATAAAACACATGACGGTTGGAGCATAACACTGCTAATCTGCATCATACTGAAGTCGATAACGTCAGCCAAGTATATTAATTAATATACATAAAATATATATTTATACACAAAAATATATATAAACATATTATCTAAACAGCAGACATTAATCCAAGAAAACATGGAGAAGCTGGTGATTGTGTGTTTGACGGAGAAGCAACTGTAGGAATCCACTCTCCAATTATTACATTACTTTATAAAAACTACTGTAGTTGTTTGTACTATATTTTACTGTATAGTTTTCATACAAAATGTGTTATTTCAAACTGTTTTTTATTTTTAAAAGGCTTGTTATGTGTTAAAATGGTGGAGGGGGAAGCACTGATTACATTGATTTTAATCCCATTCAATGGGCAACGAGGATTTGAGATACGAGGGTTTACAGTTACAAATTCCATCACAGAACCAATTAAGCTCGTACATTTAGTTATTACTGTATTAAGTCTGAGTACCAGCAGTAGTGCTACCTCAGATATAAAATTAAAAAATACATTCTACACTTTTTCTTAAATAGGATGTTTTTTTACAAAAATATCGGAGGAAAGAATGTAGATTCATACAGCATTTCTGAAGCTAAGTCTATTATTATTATTACAATGTAATGCATCACACATTGCCAATTGTTTCATTAAAGCACGTCCGAAAAGGAGTAGGAAGAAGCAGAGTTTATCTAATCGTACCCCTTTTCATACCATAGCAATTATATCCAGTTTCCTTGTTCTCTGTAACAGAACAGTGAACAAATAAATAATAATAACCTAGTAAGCAAACAAATATTAAATACATAAATAATCTTTGTCTCGATAAAGACAAAGAAAAAAAAAGGGTTCAAGATGTTCATCATAATTCTTGTTCTGTGTACTTTGTGAACACTTGTAGTTTGAACAGTCTCTTAAACTGAATCATATTGGTGCTTTGTTTGATTTCTTTGGTTAATCCATTCCATAATTCAATTCCACATACTGATATGCTAAAGGTTTTAAGTGTTGTACGAGCATACAAATGTTTTAAATTAAAAACATTTCTAAGGTTATATTTCTCCTCTTTTGTTGAGAAGAATTGTTGTACATTTTTGGGTAGCAGCTTTTAGTTTGCTTTGTACATAATTTTAGCTGTTTGCAAATGCAACAAATCGTTGAATTTCAACAATTGTGATTTAATAAATACAGTGTTTGTATGTTCTCTATATCCAACATTATTTATTATTCTAATTGATCTGTTTTGTTGTCTTATAAAATACTAGGTGAATCGGTTTTATTTTTTCAGAGCTCCTTAAAAAAATATTAATTGGACAAACATGTTTTTCATTAGACTGGAGATGCGTATATTTCTTTCCACTCATTTCATTAATCTATTGTTTTGCATACTCCCTTGCAATAAAAAAATGTTTCTACAAGATTTCCCTTCTGTAGTTACATCGATTTTGTGTTGTATCTTTATCAGAATATTATGATTACGGCTATTTACCGTATTTATGTATGCCCAGCGTCAGCTAACAGGGACGTTGGGCCTCAATGTCACTGCATTAAGAACATTTATCAACGTTTAACACCTTGTAATTTTATCCACATATTTTTAACTCCTATTGCCAAACGGGAGAAAAAAACAACATTTAATTAGTCATTTGGGTCTTTTTTGCCAAACAATGATATAGCCCTAACAAAAACAGTTGGGGCTATATCCCATCGCAGAGGTTTCATTTATAAAGAAAAAAATGTAGATATTTGATGAGCAAGGAGACTTCACTCGTATCCTGTCTCCTGGATGACTAATGGAGGATGACATTTGGGGGTGATGGAAAAACACTAGCTAATGAGGTGATACATTATTTGGTGGGTTGGGGCGTCGGAGTGACCGATGTACAGAAAAGAGGACTACCACTGAGGTTATCTTCATGAATTTAAATTAGTGGAAAGTGACAGTAAGTCTGAAATTATGATGAAATTATCTTTGCTTGAGTTAGATTCTGGTTTATAATGAAGCCCAAATGGTAGAGAAAAATGATAGAGCCTGGATGCTTAAATACGTATTCAAATACTGACCAGATGGGGTCGGCAAGGCTTTATCGTGAGAGCTGTTAAATGTCACTGACACACAAAGAATTAGGCTCAGGGTTTCAGTCCAAACTTTTATCTGACAGATAGTTTGATGAATTAACAAGAATAACACGATTTCCCAAAGTGCCTGTCATATTTTAAATGATGAGTAGCCGCGCTGCAAGTCCAGAAAGCCCCCAAGCAGTGCACATTTCTTTTATGTGTGATTAATAACGAATGGAAGTCTTTGAGGATTGTTTGACATAGAAAGGCATGACCATGATCAAATGTGGAGATAAGAGAAAAATTACATGCCCAAGACTGACTTATGTTTGCTGTTTCCTTTTATCTACTGGCAAGTTCTCCTTTGTTTTGTCTTTACTATGGTTGTACCCAACATTGTACAATTACCAAACTGTCACAGCAGAGAGTTCCAGAGATGCTGAATTTATGTACAACATGTGGTGAGGGAATAGGAAGAGCGGAGGCAAAACAAACATGAATCGGCTACACATTTAAACCAGCTGAAAATTGCAGACGCCGTAAGTAAACAATGAGGCGGTGTGCTCCGTTGTATTGGCAAAACAGCTCCTTAGTATAGTGGAAAGAGACAATCGTTGGGAGGGTGGGAGAGGGGTTGGGGGAGATGTCAGGACGTTGATATGCCTTTCTAGTTGTATCACAAATTGACATCAGATTAAATCAGATAAATAAGATATGATCATATCTATTCTGTTGCTTGATTAATGATATATAATTATAAAATGAGTTTGTTATAAGAACTTGCTGAGAGTGATCACATTACATTAAGTGTGTTCAAATCAAAAAAATTAATGATATGTGTTTTTTTCTTTATAGATATTACACTAATTTGTACTGGCGTCCCGATCAGATATAGCTATTATATATTAGTCCTATAGCAGCAAAAACTCAATAATCACATGATATTTGCTTGCATCTAAAATATCCGATAAAAGCAGTCCTGCGCCATGTTGACTTGTGCAAAGTTGGACAGCCAGTTAACATCTGAATGCACACAACGTTGGTCTGTTCTTTTATTTTAGTCAAGCCTTTTACAAAAGGTAAAGATGGTAGGCTATAGGAGCTAGCAGCTACACAACAGCTAAGAACACAATAGCACACAAGCTAAATATACTTAATCAGTAAGGATCTGAAATTTCCAACAACTCATAATTCAACTTGATTCCAATTCGTGTGATGACAACATGATTCGGACTCAATTCACACTGATTCGCAAAATATAATTTGGTACATAAATTATTACAAAAAAATTTCAAAACAGGTTACAAAAGTTCCTCTTTTGGTTGCCGAGATATCACAAATACACAGAGCTAATAACCACAGATATGGCCTCAAAAACACATTTTAAAAAATTAATTATTGAACATTTTCAATTAATTCAGAATGGTGATTAATTTGATTCTCCTAAACTCCTAGTAATAAATGTCTTTAATTGAAAAAAACTGCAGTCTATGATAGGGCTGCACCATTAATTGAAATCAAATCGACATCAAGGTTTTAATTAGTGCGATAAATAACCGCAAGAGGCTGAGTTTTATTTATTTTTTCTTCTCGCCTTCACCGACATTTGAGTGACAGACATGTTCGGTAATCAGAATTGTTGTGCCTCAAGTGTATTCGTCTTGCGCTTCAATAAGAAAGATGTCTCACTCTGTGTATTGTTTTCAGCACCTAAGCGCAATTATTCAACAGTGGAATTAACTGAACGAAGTGAGCCTTCTTTTCAGTCTTTCAAAATCTTTGTCTGGGTGGGCAGAAAGCGGGGCACCAGTTTTACACACACACAGGAAACTTGTGAGAAATGCCGCAAAGTAACACAAATTATATGATAACAAAGCCAAATGTCCCATTGTGGTAATATTTCAGCTTCAAATTGCATGGTAATAATATTACGCCTATCAATATGGACGACGGACAAGCAAGAATGCCTTCATCACGTGATGGCAATAAACAAAAAGACAACATCCAACCTCTTGTTTACAACTGGGAAAAAATGCACTTTAGGATGTTCAATATTAGTTACGTTTTTGCTTACAGAAATGAGTCCAATTTGTTTTTACATTTGCTAATTTGTATTAAGAATAACAGTTATTTACCTTCCAATTAGAGTACAAAGGAGAAATAAAAGTTTATATCCTTTTAAATGGTTACTTGCATTGCTATTATATATTATGATTTTATTAAATTATAAAGACTGTATAGTTTTTATAGATTATTTCTTCAGTTTAAGAGCTTGATGTAGACAAACGCTCAGAGTCTAAAGTCAGAGCCTAAAAGTAACAGGGCATTCCTTCATTTTTTATTGTCACAGTTTTATGCATTTTATAGATACAATTTTAAAAAAAATAGCAAGTCGAATTGCAATCACAATTTTGGAGTGAAAAATCGCAATTAGGTTACTTACACAGACAAAGTCATCAAGCCACAAGGGTATTAGAACATAGAGTAACAAACGCATCATCATCATTCAACCTACTGCATCTGGAGCTTGACTTAATGAATTATTGTGACTACTAAGTGTTGCCAAACACAATTATCACTCCACTTCAATTGAATTCAATGGTTCTCACTTATTTTATGTCAGCCCCCCTTTAAAACATTTTTTTCCACGCTGGCAGCAGCAACTCATGGAAAAGTAGAAACAAAAAATGTTCACACACACACTCTGAATTGAAATCCTAATTAAAACCTGACTATATTTATGTATTTATTTATATCCCCATAACCTATACACTGAAGGGTTATGTGTATATAGTATACTTTCTAAAATTTCCTGGTTGAGCCTGTTGATTAATTCGAGCAGTGCTGCCACTTAGCTGGAGGCTTGTGTATTGTTCAACAATGTAAAAAGACGCTAATACTGTAAGTCCCTTGCCTCTCAGCGCCTCTGCCCCTTTATTTGACAAGCATTGACTTTATTAGAAAAAACATAAGTTCATTCCATATGGTTAATAATAAACAGGTTAGTGTTTTTCATACCTGCCATTCTTCTTCGTTTGACAATTTTCACTTGATCAATCCTTTTCTAACATTCCACACTTCAAAATAATACATGTATGTATGATTTGTGCTGATATCCAATCAGATCAATATTGTTATCTACCAATACTCAAGGTTCAGACCGATATCAGTATCGTAGAGGAAAAAGTTGTATAGGGACACCCCTGGTTTTAAGGTCAGCGTTCGGTTTATTTCGGGTAAAGGAAGAGAATGCATAATAAAAACAGTATTTTTTGTGTGTAAACAGCTTTTTACTATGAAACACAAAAAAATATAAACTGCTGACCTACTTTTACCATCTAAATGTTTCACTAATGTTATGAGTGATCATTCATAGTCTCGTCAAATGTGGTCTTCTTCCTCCTCAAACTGCCTACAAGATACACCTAGCAGCTCCCAATAACAAGCACAAATGAAACTTTTTGAAATGATCCAGTCTCCCTCTTACACATAATCACTCACTCTTGTACTTAGAGTAAAATGTGCCTCTTTGTGGTGATGGACTAACCACCAACTGTAAGCCACAAAATGTGGGAATCCAATTAGAATAATGTAAGTGTTTCATAAAGTCATTGGTTGTTATGCAGTGGAATTCCCATCAATCCTGGGAACTGTGGCATAATCATAGCACACTTGAAACCACAGAGCACTGACATACACTTACAACTGTGGCCTGAATCCATCTCGTAAATAGAACCTCTGTCACAAGGCCAGATGGGATTGACGACAAAGACCAATGTCCTGTCTCCTTTGTCCAGTTCAGTCATTGAAAATAAAATGATCTGTTTAATGGTTAAAACAAACAGCAACATTTCACACTTGGCTAAAAGTTGTAAATATCTGTTTTGGGAGAAATATCCCCCTTGTTTTTGTTCAACAATGCATCATCAGAACTCTGGCCTATAAAAGTATATGGAAAACAAGGACTGCACAGTGTGGTAATGAAAATGAAGAAACATAGAAGTGGTATTGAACACAGGTTTGGTCAACAACAAAAAATTGCATGAGATATTTCAGGGTAGACACCAGAATTAAGGGTGTTATCTCAAGACTATATACATACTATACATACAGTACATTTTTAAGACGTAATTCCTATGGTGGCGGTGAAATTACAGGGCAAGCAGTCAGTAATGCCTAAGGTTATGTTAAGGCATACAACACAGTATGCTTCCATGCAGAGAAAAACATGTTTGACACACATGAACTTTTTCAGATTGCCAATTCAAACCAATGTCATTTTGGTTGTGATTGAAAACGCCCTTTGGGACTCCTGCAAATGCATGTATAGTTGTCCCTAAATACATCGCCCTTTGTATCTCTTTTTTGTATCGCCACATTGCAGATTTAAAAAAATACCTGACTTTTTGAAGCATATTCTTCAAGTTTTTGGCCTAAATTAAGTGTTAAATTACATTTTATTTGCGTATTATATGTATTACAGTGCAGTATTTACCTTATTTTCTATTAGTTATGTTGTGGCGATATTGAGAAAATATACACCAAGCAGAGTTCCGTTTCCGAGTTAAGGGTTACATGCTAACACCAACACAGTGGCTAATCTTATTGCTACTCTATTTTCACTGCGACAATCAATTTAACTTGTGGCAATGTCGAATGACGACGGCTGTAAGTAATGCCGGACCTTCGGCGCACTGTCCAGTCAAAGTGTTGTTAAACTTTTTTGATAAATATTATTTTCAACATCATAATCACAGCTTTGACGTGATCGATGGAACAACAAAGGCAGACACGCAAAGCTAACATTACAGCTAATGTTGGTAACTACTACAGTCAAGATGACCAAATTTGTTCACAATAACTAACGGCGATGGTTACAGCACTCAAAAACTGGTTTGAACTTAAAGTATTTACCAAGGATGTAAAGAAGTATTTCCACATAGTGGCCATGTTGTTATAGCCGGGCGACGGTCATACCAATGACGCTTGAAGGATCTTCTGGGCGACTGGTAAAGTACAGTACAAACTCAAAGCTACCATATTGGGTGACATGGTGACTATATGGCTGTTATTTAATGTTTAGAGGTTTCCAATAATAAAAAACATTTAAAATGTCATACATAGATTTTTATTTTCAAACAACGAAAATAGTTGATTTATTATTAATAATCATATTTCGCGAAAATCCTCTCAATTCACAATTAACCGTGATAAACGAGGGACAACTGTACGAGGGATGGGCAATATGTTCTAACATCTTTATCACAGCTTCCTGCGATAAAAATATATATTGCAATATATTATTTGGTATATAAATAATAGTAGAACCATTTTAAAATAGATTAGAAAGGCTCCTAGTTTGGCTGCTGACATATGCTCTAACATATTGCGTAATTTACGGTTGTATTATTTTATCAAAATTGTTATTAATCTACTTACTAATTTACAGTTAATATCTGGTTACTCTCTATTGTAACATGGTTTTATCTACACTTCTGGTAAAATGTAATAAACACTTATTTGGTTGTTTGGATACTTTACATTAGTTTTGGGCGAACTAAAAAAATGGGTATGGATCCAATTTTTGATCACAATTATAGTAAGTCAAAACACAGGATGGCGGTGGTAAAATATCAAAAAAATGTTTTAATTATTTTCTATTATTGGCTCGGATATACAGTAAATTATTTGGATTTTGCCCTTAAAACCTTTGTGTCCAGGGACCTATTTCCTGAGTTTGTAAACGATAACAAAAACTTCAAAATATTATAGATTTGCACTGTGATGGGACATTAGCCGTTAGCGAGAACGCTATATTATGTTGAGGACAAAGTCATTCTCTAGTCACTGTCAAGCTAAAATGTGTCATCAACATGCATTATTGCAATCAAACTATATTATTACAAGTTCTATCGTCGGTCAAATTTATATAGTGTATATCGCGCAACCCTACCATGTACAAACCCCCATGAATATTAAACATGCAATGTATTGTAATGTGATTTTTAGGGCGACATTTCCTCAAATATTTCAGTATTTTTGAGTGCATCCATTAACACGAACAATTTCATACCAAATTTGTTGAAATGACCAGAGTTCCTGAAAGTGGACAGCAGACATACATGATTTTTTTTTTTAATTTCTTCTTGACTCTGTCTTTCACTGGAATGTACTGATAAGTGAGTCATGAAACATAAGACTGAGCTGGACACAGAGAGAAACCTGGAATGGTTCAGTGGTCGAAGAGAAATCCTGCTAAAGCTGTGTCAAGCCTTTCCCTCTCAGAAGTAGTGAGAATGGTAATAAATGCTGTAGACATTCCAAGATAGAGCTCTCTTCCATTGCTTGAGGCATCAAATCGGATCACTGTTGTGTCTTTTCCAAAATACATACAATACTGTCACTGAGAACTAATGTAATCATGTTTTCTACGATGATTTAATACTTGAGAGGATATTTGAAATGACGAGATCTTCAAATCAAGTCAATTAGTTGTGGAAAATAACGACGTATACAATATAACTATTAAAAACACTGTGTAGTACTTAACGCTGAGACCTTTATATGGCAAGCAACTGGTAGGAGGATTCCCAACTGTGGAAAAACTCTGTTCAAGATGATTGTTTCACTTTCTCATGGCTTAGTTATAGGCAGCGTTCCATCCTAAACATCTGTTATGATGAAGAAAGCGAATGTGATAATGGATAGTTTTCACTAAGGTACTTTAACAGTCTTGGTTAGAGGTAGAGAGGGGAGTTGCAAAATGTACGCTACTGTATTTACACTGTTTGGATTGTTTTGTATCAAAGCAAAATCAGTGTAGCGGACAGCCACAAAAACACAAGCTTGTCTTTGTAAACACACAATATCAAGCTAGAATACTATGCTGTATGGTAGCCATCATTGTGATACACCATTTGTATTTTTCCAGACTGGCATTTTGCAAAGTTGTACAGTGGAATCTCGATTTACTAAACCCTCTTTTTGCAAACTTTTTGATTTACGATCTTTTGGATCAAGCCAAAAATGTCTCTGTGCACAAACCATGTTTCGGTGTACGAACGCTTCATTTATTCATTGTGTTTGCCGCTTGAAGCTTGAAGGTGCAGTAATTTTGTGGACATTACTTCCTGGGCAGTACAGTACATACAGGCCACAGCCATTTTAGAGGGGCGGAGCCCCCAATGTCACATCCTGTTTATGCCGTCCGTTACTCGGTCGCCATTTCTCAGTGCTTCAGCGTGTGTTTTTTTTTTCGCCATTCACCAAGATTTGTCTATTTCTTACTCAATATGACTCCAAAAAAGCTAACAAACATGGTTGGAAAGAAGGAAGCAATCACTGTGGACTTAGACTTAGAGAGAAGAGGGAACCCCAGAAGAAGAGAGACTTCCCCTCGGAGCACACTGCCCCACCTCCCTGCCACATCTTCCCTCTGCCTTCCCTCCCTTCTACGACTCATGTCTCTGCCTTTGTCTTCTTTTGTCGGTTGCATGCCACATTCGCTGACAGCAAGGTAAAAAACTTATTTTTAAAAATTATTGTAGGAACATGGTTGTTAACGTTGCGCTCATTGACAGTTTAGCTTGCCGTTGTTGTGTTGTTTTGATAATAAAGACATTGTTGATCCATTATGCCCTTGTTTGCTTATGGATATACTCTAGTGTCTTCAAAGTGTGCATTTCTTTACAAAAATATGGACTTTTGTTGAGGCTGGAACCAATTATTTATGTTAACATTGTTTCTTATGGGGAACTCTGCTTGACAATATGAACTTTTAGATTTACGAACCATGTTCAAGAACCAATTAGAATCGTAAATCAAGGTTCCACAGTACTTACAAGAGCACCAACAACTTTCCAAATAACTCAAGGGAGAAAAAATCCCTCAAGTTAACAAGGTCCTGTTTTGCTTACTGTCATATCCACTAACTAGTCCCTCCAGGACTTTGCTGCTTTTTTGCTGTGGCCTAAAATGACTGAATTCGTGAAAACTTTTTGGAAAGTTGCGGAAAAAGTTGCTATGATTTGAGTCTTATTAAAAAAACTAGTAAAGTGATTTCATGAATTTGTTATTAATGTTTTAAGTTTGTCTTGTAACCTTAACCTCAAAGAAATACAACACAAAAACTATATTGATGGTTTACTCCACACAGACTTAAAGGGAGACTTTAGATGGCAGTAAAATCACAAACTCAAAGCTCATTGTCCAATTAATGTACTATCTAAAATTAACTATAACTAATAGTAGTAATAATTAATTATAATTACAGAAAGAAACACCACCAAAGGCTTCTTTATGGTCTGCTCTGTCATCCACACAATGCAGACATTCTCAAAGTATCTTTTAGGCTTAAAAAGTGTTTGTCTTCATTAAACATTAATCTATTTTCCAAAACAATTAACCCCGCACATTGTGAACTGTTGAGTGATTTATAGTGTGAATATTGGTTTGTAAATGAGGGCCGATGAGAGATCATCGGTGGCCTAGTGGTTAAAGTGTCCGCCCTGAGATCGGTAGGTTGTGAGTTCAAACCCCGGCCGAGTCATACCAAAGACTATAAAAATGGGACCCATTACCCCCCTGCTTGGCACTCAGCATCAAGGGTTGGAATTGGGGGTTAAATCACCAAAAATGATTCCCGGTCGCGGCACCGCTGCAGCCCACTGCTCCCCTCACCTCCCAGGGGGTGAACAAGGGGATGGGTCAAATGCAGAGGACAAATTTCACCACACCTAATGTGTGTGTGACAATCATTGGTACTTTAACTTTAAAACAATATATAAATACTCGTAAACTAGAAAGTAAGGATGTCAGTGTGTTGCTAAATGTTTGTAAACTACATTACCCAGAAGACTTAGTGCTGAAACCGGAAGTAGAATAGGATAAAATAGACTGTAATCATCCCACAATGGGGAAATTATGTGGCTGCAGTGCAAATACAAAAAGTCCACAACAAACCAGGTGAAAAACCCACATGAAAACAAGAGGGAAACATCAAAGAACATAAAGAACATAAGAGACACTACGTGAAAGGTTGTCAATTATGCCCCTTTAAAAGTTGACATTGTTGTCCCTGCTTCGTCTACACCAGGCGTGCCCGGACTTTTTCTGCAGGCGAGCTACTTTTCAATTGACCAAGTCGAAGGGATCTACCTCATTCATATATATTTATTTATTTATGATCGAGACGTTTTTGTTAACAAGTTGTGTTTAATGACAAAACAAGCATGTTTAACACATAGATTCCTTTCTTTCATGAAGACAAGAATATAAGTTGGTGTATTACCTGATTCTGATGACTTGCATTGATTGGAATCAGACAGTAGTGATGATAACGTCCACATTTTCAAATGGAGGAGAAAAAAAGTCCTCGTTTCTGTCCAATACCACATGAAAGTGGTTGGTTTTTGGCATATTCGCGAGAGTCTGTTGAAATAAAAAGTGTTTCTCTCCTTCCTGTCGGTAATTTTTTCTTAATAATGAGCTCGCAGCAGCCAGTGTCATCTCACAAGACCCTCCGGTGCCGTGAATGTCAATCAAGTGACAAAAGTGACGTCTTGGTGAATATTGATGATCGGTAATTTTTAGGTCTATTTTTTTAATGCTTGGATGGCGATTGACTGACACACCCTCCCCGATCGACCGGTAGCTCGCGATCGACGTAATCGGCACCCCTGGTCTACACGATAGTACAGTTGACGTGCGCGTTTGAGCACAACTCAGAGACACATTTGATTGATGAAAATGACATTGATTGGCCAAAACGTGTTGGGAGGTGGAGGGCATTGGACAAAGTTGCCAGGATTGGTTGGATTTTCGTGAATTGCCGCGATCGCGACATGGCTAATTCCTGGAGGGACTGATTAATTACTTAAAAACAGTCGACTCCCCAATGACTTATAGCCATGTTTTTAGGATGTACTCACACAAACAAGGCCTTTCGCACTATGTGGGCATTACTTCCCACCTAAAGTCAGACACATTTGGCTATTGTGAGTGCTCTTAACTGTGCTCATGTTCAGTTACCTGCTTTGGCATGACTGGAAGAGGTGGGCCAGGGCACGGCTTGGTTTAATGCACACACACATGGTTTTGCAGTTTTGTGGTGTAAAAACAGCTTTTAAATGCAAAGGATCGTCACCTCTGTCAACACCAACAGCAGTCATTAAAATATAATCTCTAATTAAAATTGCTAATTAAGGATGTTTCTTTAAATTTGGCCATAGTTCAAATAGTTTTCATTAAACACAAGCAAAGACATTGAACAGGTGTTTTATTGTTTGTGCTATGGCGCCATCTTTTGGACGAGTTCGCTCACTGCAGGTCCTGCGGGTGATCGTCTACATACAGTATTTTCTTCTGTTTAGTGCTTTAAAACGTAAGATCCGTTTTGTCTTCTAGTCATCCATAGCGGTTCTACTCGTATGGATTGTTCCTTCATCGTTCCAAGCAACGTTTGTAAGTTTAGCAGTATAACTAAAACTATTCATACTTTCTGAACTGCCCCATGTGTTATATCTGTCGGAGACAGTTTGGAAACAATTAAGGTATATAAATAAACATTTACAAAAAAACCCCACTAATTTCACAATGTATATACAGCCAGAAGTTAGGACACACCTTCTCATTTCAATGTGTTTTCTTTATTTTCATGACATTGTAGATTGTTACTGAAGGCATCAAGACTATGACACTTGTGAAGTGAAAACCCTTTCAGGTGACTACCTCTTGAAGCTCATCTAGAGAATGCCAAGAGTGTGCAAAGCAGTCATCAGAGCAATGGGTGGCTATTTTGAAGAAAGTAGAATATAAAACATGTTTTCAGTTATTTCACCTTTTTTTGTTAAGTACATAACTCCAAATGTGTTCATTCATAGTTTTGATGCCTTCAGTGACAATCTACAATGTAAATAGTCATGAAAATAAAGAAAACGCATTGAATGAGAAGGTGTGTCCAAACTTTTGGCCTGTAATGTATAACTGCTGCTTATAGTCCAGTACGGTTAATATATGGCAAAATACATTTTTCTCCTAAGATTTAGTGGGTGTGGCTTATAAACACCGGTGTGCTCTATAGTTCGGAAAATAAAGTACTTAAAATAAAAGTAATATTCCACAAAGTCAGGGACATTTTATAAAAGATGTAAGTCTCAGCACCAATTATCACTATGAGCGCTAGCTAGCAGAAGCCAGGAGAGGCAGGGGGAATTGCACCTAAGACCATTCAGGGTATGCATGGCCTAGAACTGTGAGAACACCCTTACAGACCTGGAGTTACCACTCCTAATAACAGAAGGTGCTCTGATGTATGCCTCGGACCACCAGTATGGCACACTGCCTGAATATCATAGTGTGAAATTGCCTAAAGATCGTAGAAGACTTTTCTGAGTACCCAGAAACAACAATGAACCCTGAGCTGACCTGCTTGGCCGGCAACAGATTTGCTGTGTTTCGGTTCCAAAGACTTGGCTTCCTGTGCCTGAGGCCCACAAAATATGATACATCATGCTTAGTGACTGAGAACTAATTGTGCTCAGCCCCGACTCCGAGGAATCTGGATATTGTGTATAGCATTGGTTGTCGTCTAATCAGCCCCATATGGCTATTTCACAGCAAAAAAGCCTGCTAGTGGATGAAGCAGCGGATAAAGAAAGGAGGCATAAGCCAAAAAACAAAGTTGTTGCTGCAGTTGGACTTTTGGTTTAAAATATTGTATTTGAAGGAGGAGGCCAGGCATAATTATTCAAATCATGAGGTTGTCAAAGACATTACTTTCTCAGTAAATGGAAATTGTTTTTTTTTAAACAAAGAAGTTACCCAATAATTGCTAGTGACTCACTGAGGTTGGAACAGTTTACACACTATTTTCTGATATTAAAAGTAGGGTTTCAGTCCAAACACTTACTCAGGCTTTAATTCTAATTGAGCAACACAACATTCAAGAACAACATGAGACCATTTTAACACCTGGCATTCACTCTACTGAAGTATTCTCTTAAACTACTAACCCCCATCTTAATGATATGACCCAATAAAAGCACACTTCATATCAAACTTGAGCTGCTTAACCAACTGTCATTCTGATCCAGTTTTTTTGGTGTATCACTGTCATACACAGCAACACAATTTAATTAGAGATGGACTAATGTGGGACCCTGAAAAATGTATCCTACCAGGTCAAGCTGAACTTGTCTGAACCAAGATCATTGCTTTTTGTCACAGATCAGACACTGGACAAGGTGTTCAGTAGCTGCATGAAGCTGAAGATGGGGGGGTCAAAATGTTGCTGCAAGTGGCAATAACATCTATTTGCTAAAAGCCTACGTTCAATTTGTAAAAATATACAAAAGCCGAATAAAGCTTGTAGTTCAAGAAAAACAGAGTGTTCAGCCTCTAAATTGTGAATGTGAGTGTGAACTGTTTTCGTGTGAATGTACTTCGCCTCTCGTACAAAGTCAGCTGGGTTAAGTTTACAAAAGAGAACAAGCGGTAGCAAATAAATGAATTATATTCATTTTATTTAAAGTGAGGGTGTAACAAAGGTATCGAAATAATGTCCTATTTGAGTTTACTTGATATTGTACTTGGCAGTACCAACACATTTTGGTTTGTACTTATAAAAATATAGATTGTTATCCCTTCCCTAGTCAAACGTGTTCATTTAAACTAAAAATACAACATTTCTTACCAGGCACTATTTACAGTGGTACCTCACTTTAAGTTAGTAATATGGCTGCACCAAACAATTGTTTCTTAAATTAATTAATTAATCTGTAATTTTTTCAATTAATCTGTATGTTTTTTTTTTTTTACTGTTTTAGTGTAGTGGTACAACACATTTTACAAATGAATTCCTTAAAAATACACCAAACAATTGTCCTGTATGTAGAAACTTTAAATGCATGTTGTTCTGTTGGGGATACAAAAGTAAACTACATGAGAGCTGTTTTATAAGGATGGGAATCGAAAACCGATACCTGGAAATCATTTGCAGGTTTTGTTAATGATTCCCTTATCATTGCATGTGGGAGCGTGCATGATGTCACCATGCATGGTGTCCATCGTGGCACAAACGCTGGAGAATAATTCACGAGAAAGAACTAGAACAGGGCAACTGTTAACATTTTACCAGAGGGAGAAATTACTACCAGAAGCATTAGCACACACAGCATGTGATAACTATGAATTACACATTTTCCATCCCTTCCAAGCTAACGCTTAGTTGTAAAACCTCCTATTATTAACTGTAACATGAAATAAATACTTCTCATGCTTTACATAATGAGACAGTGTCTGACTGGTTCACTGGTTGCACGCCTCCTCCCTGTCTCAGAAGTGTTATTCACAGTGGAGACACGTTAATTACGGTAGTCAGGTTGCGTATACAGTACTTTCTAATTGAGCAGATATGCTTATTTTTCTGCAAAATAATGTTTTTTTTCCCCCCAGATTTGATGGCTGCAAAATGGCACAATGCAGTTTTATCGGACTTGACCTGCTTGTATTTGTAATTGGCGGAAGTAGTTTTACTAACTTTTGAGTGGTCAACTCATACACATTTTTTAAAATAATCATTTTAATTTCTATTTGAAAAATGTTGAACTTGTTACTGAACATTCTTAGTAAGTAATTGTCATTTGTCACAGAATAATTTGGTGTATTTTGTTCATCATTACGGTGGAACATTTATTTTATTATTAGATTTTAGTTATTTTCAAAACAACTTTTTTTCTAAGGACCCCCGGCTCGGGCACTCAATTGAGCCTGTAGGCCTCCGAAGACCTCAATGTTGTGTTTGTACACTCATGTTTCCTTTAAACAACATGTCTTAAACTCAAGGCCCGGGGGCCACATCTGGGCCATCACATTATTTTATGTGCAAAAGCTTAGAAATAATAAGACACCTAATCGTTCTTGCTAAATGGAAATTCAATTTTGACAGAAAATAATTGTAATGCATGTAGCTGCAGTTTTCAACTGAGTATTATTTTAATATTTGATGCAACAAGCCATCTTTTTTTTGGTTATGTAACTTTTTTTTAAAATAACTTCTACAACAGGTGATCTTTGATGACTTTTTAAATGTCTGTGCATTGCACTTGTACTGCTGTAAAACGTCATTTCTAATTTGCTCTGTTTATTAGGCACCTTGTTTGGATTTTGGGCTATGATTATGACACTGAACTATGACTTTATCCCCCTCAAAAGACTTGTTTTCTACTGTAGCATTTAGGGATGTTCTATTCAGGTTTTTATGCTGCCAATTTAAAACAGTCTTTTAAATTGAATCATGTTAGAACAGGTTTATAACTCGTCCCCTAAGTTGTTCCACAGAGTGACTCCACGCACTGAAATGCACATTGATTTTAAAGTTGTTCTAAATTCAGGCAAATATAATTTGTTGTTTCTTCTTAAACTGTAACTATGGTGAGCATCTCTATCCTGGAATAGGTTCTGTATATTGGATGGTAGAGAGTTTTGGGATGCCCTAAACATAATTTGAGCAGTTTTAAAGTTGATCACATCATGCAGTTTAAGTTGCTTTAACTCCATGGATAGTGGATTTGAATGATGTCTGTAGTGAACATTGGACACAATCCTAATGGCCTTTTTCTGTAGAGTGACTAAAGGCTGTAGATGGGATTTATAACAATTTCCCCAGACTTTAACACAATAGTTTAAATATGACATAATAAATGAATGATACAATAACAGCAGAGCATTGGTGTTCAATAAATGACATCATTCCAACACCTTTAGCAACTTTTGTCCTCAGGTAATTTATATGAGGCTTCCATGAGATATTGTCATCTATTACCACTCCTAAGAATGAATTTTGTTGAACATATTCTATTGGTGTATCATCAATAACAATCCTGATGGGTATATTACTTTTGCGATTGCTAAAGAGCATGATTTTGGTCTTCTTTAAATTCAGAGACAATTTGTTGGTATTAAACCAAGTTTTTAACTTGATCATCTCCTCAGTTACAGATTAATAATCTGCCACATTGAATGTGTGTTGGCGAACTGGTCTAACATTGAAAGTGAATTATAAAGATGTATTTTTTATTGAATAATATGCCCTTTTTTTACCTTATTGAATGTAATGGATCTCCACTTTCTAGTGTTTTCGAACCCTGATGTATTACCACCATGATGTGGTACTTCATTATCCATGTGGCACTGTTACTAACCTGATAACTCATCCCTAACACGAACATTCAGGCGCAGATGGAAAGCATAAGACAACCCTTTGAATGAAAGCTGAAATTTCATCCTGCAAGAATAAGGATGCCCCTTGAAGTTGCCCAAGCAGTGCACCCCACTGTGTCAGAAGAAGAAGAAAAAAGATGAGCAAGCTATTAGAAGATCCCCTTTAAGGTAACAATGTGGTTAACAGCTTCCATTATTTACTATTCATCTACGTTGTTATTAAGTTAAATGCTGATGGAAATATCACATGCAGATGTCAAACCATTTGGGTAGTATTAAACTACAGTGATTAGTAAATTACATCATAAAACAGTGTTATGAAATGTGTTGAAAGAAAGTTTTAGCTTCAAAAAAACTATAGGTCAGTTATCCTTCAAGTCTGGAATCCAGCGTGGTTCTGGCATAAACCACAAAAGTCTGCAGATTATGAGCAAATGAAACATTGTATATGTATGATATGTATCATCTGCTAAGCATTGCCTTAATGCAGCATGTGTGAGGCTATTTCTCTTCAAATCATTTTTAATATTTTGCACATCAAAGGCAGAGAAAGGCACATCTTCACAGAAATGCAATTCAACAAAGGAGGACATTTTATAATTCATAAGTCTGAGTTAACCAAGCAGAAATGTTAGGTTCTCCATTTCTCAACCATGGACATGGAAAAAACTAAAACAGCATGTTCAAAGATGGCCACTATATAGAGACTCATAAGAAATGCATACACATTTCTAATTCAAAGATTAATGCACAAAAAAGTGCAATGTGGTCATTAACAGATGTTATACATTCCGGTACAGTGATATAACTGTTTGTGAAATATACAGCTTGTTTATTGCACAACCCACTTTTCTTCTTTCTTTTTTTGTAATTGAGTTTTTGTTGATGTCCAGTCTCAGAGATTCCTATCCATTACATCATATTTGCATACATCATACATCTATTGTTAACGCTAAAAGTCAAAATAAAATAATACATAAAAAAAGAAAATACAAAAAAATAGAAAAGAATATGGGCACGGCGTGGCGCTGTTGGGAGAGTGGCTGTGCCAGCAACCTGAGGGTTCCTGGTTCAATCCCCACCTTCTATCAACCTCGTCACATCTGTCACCCTTGCTCCTGATGGGTCGTGGTTAGGGCCTTGCATGGCAGCTCCCGCCATCAGTGTGTGAATGTGTGTGTGAATGGGTGAATGTGGAAATGGGTGTCAAAGCGCTTTGAGTACCTTGAAGGTAGAAAAGCGCTATACAAGTATAACCCATAACCCACTATGAACGCATAGTAAATAAATAAATAGAAAAAAACTATGAACATATAGGGAGTGATCTCTTTTACACAGTACAATCACTAATTCGAGAACATTAATTCAGGCCTATGGGGCGTGACATAATTGATCCAGTTTTCCCATTATGGAGTGAATTTCTCCAATTTATAATTACCGTATTTTCCGCACTATAAGGCGCACCTAAAAACCTCCAATTTCCTCAAAAGCTGACAGTGCGCCTTATAATCCGGTGCGCCTTATTTATGGACCAATATTGAGCCACAACAGGTCTCGCAACTACAGCAACTACGCCGACTTCATTTTCCCCCTTCTACGGCTGCTTACCGTAGAATAAGAAGCGCTTCTTCTTCTAAGGGGGAAAATGAAGTCGGCGGCTGCTTACCGGAGAAGAACAACTTCTTCTTCTTCTACGGGGGAAAATTAAGTTGGCGGCTGCTTACCGTAGAAGAAGAACTTCTTCTTCTACAGTTTAGGTCTCGCAACTATGGGACTTCATTTTCCCCCCGTAGAAGAAGCTACGGGGGAAAATGAAGTCCCGTAGTTGCGAGACCTAAACTTTATGTAAAGACCCAAAAATGGCTCCTATTAGGTGTCAGGGCATGGACTGTAATGCAGTTTCCTGCGTGTGTTGCTTTCCCGAGATGCAAACGAGCTGAAGCGGACATAGCGTGGAGGTAAGGACATGATTTTATTTTACACTAACAAAGCTCAAAAAGTTATAAACAAAAGGCGCTCACAGCGGAGGTAAAAAGACTATGAAAACAAAAGGTGCGCAAATAGGCAGAAATACAAAACTAGACTATGAAACAAAAGACATGCACGTGGGCACAAAACTATGAACAATAAACAAAAACTTACTTGGCATAGAAAGTTCAGCTGGAACTATGGAAGCATGGGTAAAAGTTATCTAGTGAAGAGAAGGTGATGTTGCCAGGAAGACAGCCTGGCAACTGGGAGCTTAAATAATAGTGACAGCAGGTGCGTGACTCAAAATGTGAAAGCGTGAGACAGGTGTGTGTGAGTCCAAACGTGGAACAGGTGAAACTAATGAGTAACCATGGAAACAAAACAAAACCAGGAAGTGAAACCAGGAACTAAGGAAGTCCAAAACTAACAGCATAACTAAACAAAACATGATCCGGACCATGGATCATGACAGAACCCCCTCCTCAAGGACAGATACCAGATGTCCAAAACCAAAAAAATTAACAAGAGTCATGGGAGGGCGGGAGGGGGACATGGCGGTGGGTCGCCAGACCACGTGTCCCCGAATCCACCGGGGCAGAATCAGGTGCCGGCGACGCGTAGACCGGCGCTGTACCTGACTAGGTGGGCGACCCGGGAAGGGCCACATCCGTGGCCGACGAGGAGGTCGGCGCACTTGGCGTGGCGGACGACCAGGTAGCGGCCATATCCGTGGCCGACGAGAAGGCAGGCGGGTTGTCGTCGTGGCAGCAGCAGATGACGCAGGTGCGGGTGCAGCAGACGAAGCAGGCGGCGAAGCTTGGCCTGGGGCGTCAGGCGGCGAAGCTTGGCGTGGGGGGTCTTGGTCTTGGCAGCGTGGGTCATGGTCTTGGCAGCGTGGGTCTTGGTCTTGGCATGGGGGGTCCTGGCGGCGTGGTTCTTGGCGGCGTGGTTCTTGGCTTGGGTCTTGGCGGCGTGGTTCTTGGCTGCTTGGGGGGTCTTGGCATGGCGGTACTTGGCGGCGTGGTTCTTGGCGGCGTGGTTCTTGGCGGATTGGAGGGTCTTGGCTTGGGTCAGGGTCTTGGTCTTGGCTTCGGGGGTCAGGGTCTTGGTCTTGGCTTGGGGGGTCAGGGTCTTGGCTTGAGTCTTGGCGTGGAGCAGCTACTGGCGGCACTTGGCGGCGTGGAGCAGCTACTGGCGGCACTTGGCGGCATGGAGCAGCTACTGGCGGCACTTGGCGGCGTGGAGCAGCTACTGGCGGCACTTGGCGGCGTGGAGCAGCTACTGGCGGCACTTGGCGTGGTGCTGCTACCGGAGCTTGGCGTGGTGCTGGTACCGGTGCTTGGCGTGGTGCTGGTTCTTGGCATGGTGCTGGTACTTGGCGTGGTGCTGGTACTTGGCGTGGTGCTGGTACCGGTGCCTGGCGTGGTGCAGGTGGCCTAGCTGGGGGTTGCGGCTTGGCAGACCGAAAGACCGGTGGTGGAGGCCGTGCTGGAGGCTGTGGCTTGGCAGGACGATGATGATCCACCCCCCCTGAACAGTTCCCAGCCCTAGCCCCCCCCCCAAGGAGCGGATACCAGACGCGCTCCCCGCTGTCTGGAACCGTTTTTTGGGGTGGGTGGAGGGAGGTCAGGAGGGGGGCAAAACCCTCCCCTCTAAATTGTCCAAACAGTCTTTCTTTCCTCCCCACCTGGGCTTTTGTGGGTGAAAAAAATTTTTGAGACTTGGCCGTGGCTTGAGTCTTGGGGGGCGGGGCATGAATTCTGGGTGACTGTGAGGGACTTGCTCTAATGTCCAAAATCATGTTCTGATAATGTTTGATCATAGAAACAGAGTCCTTTGTTGAGGGCAGGTGATCGAAAGTAAAAGAGTTCAAAGAAAAAAAATCTTTAGCTGTGATGTCATCCTCTGGTGATGGCGTGACGTCATCCTGGAGCAGCGGGGCTGGCAGCAGCCTGCTTCCGCCCGGAGTGGGAGGAGCTTGCGGGAGTGACGCGTCCTGCCGGCTCGGAGAAGCTCTTCCTGATGGCTTCCGCTTTTGCCGGCGCTTCCGTGAATGGAGCGACGCGCCAACGTCGTCGGGCCACACGGAGCTTATCGGAATAAGTTTTCCGCTTGGACTCCACATGAGGTCTTGATCCGCCATGGCTCCAAGTGCCTCCCACTTTCCTTCCTCCATCGATTGCCAGTCGTTTGCGGAATAGCTTTTTGCTGGCAACATAATGTCAGAACATGGACTATGATGCAGTTTCCTGCGTGGGTTGCTTTCCCGAGATGCAAACGAGCTGAAGCGGACATAGCGTGGAGGTAAGGACATGATTTTATTTTACACTAACAAAGCTCAAAAAGTTATAAACAAAAGGCGCTCACAGCGGAGGTAAAAAGACTATGAAAACAAAAGGTGCGCAAATAGGCAGAAATACAAAACTAGACTATGAAACAAAAGACATGCACGTGGGCACAAAACTATGAACAATAAACAAAAACTTACTTGGCATAGAAAGTTCAGCTGGAACTATGGAAGCATGGGTAAAAGTTATCTAGTGAAGAGAAGGTGATGTTGCCAGGAAGACAGCCTGGCAACTGGGAGCTTAAATAATAGTGACAGCAGGTGCGTGACTCAAAATGTGAAAACGTGAGACAGGTGTGTGTGAGTCCAAACGTGGAACAGGTGAAACTAATGAGTAACCATGGAAACAAAACAAAACTAAGAAGTGAAACCAGGAACTAAGGAAGTCCAAAACTAACAGCATAACTAAACAAAACATGATCCGGACCATGGATCATGACATTAGGAGACACGCTTACGACGCAGAGTTTAAACTCAAGGCGATCAGTCACGCAGTAGAACACGGGAATAGAGCAGCAGCGAGAGAATTTAACATTAACGAATCAATGGTGCGGAAGTGGAGGAAGCAACATGATGACCTGCGCCAAGTAAAGAAGACTAAACAGAGTTTCCGAGGGAACAAAGCGAGATGGCTACAGTTGGAGGACAAACTCGAACAGTGTTGAACAGAGAGCAGCAAGTAGAAGTGTCAGTAGAATCACTATTTGTTTTGTTGACATTCCCATTAGCGCAGCTCCATCTAATTGATTAAATTTTAAGATTAAAGTACCAATGATTGTCACACACACACTAGATGTGGTGAAATTTGTCCTCTGCATTTGACCCATCCCCTTGGGGAGCAGTGGGTAGCAGCGCCGCCGCGCCCGGGAATCATTTTGGTGATTTAACCCCCAACTCCAACCCTTGATGCTGAGTGCCAAGCAGGGAGGTTATGGGTCCCATTTTTATAGTCTTTGGTATGACTCGGCTGGGATGCATAACGTAACTCCAGCCTCTACTGTAGTGTCTATACTATGCGCCTTATATATGAACAAAGTTTTAAAATAGGCCATTCATTAAAGGTGCGCCTCATAATCCGGTGCGCATTATAGTGCGGAAAATACGGTAATACATGCCGTTATCTTCTCCATTTTATAAATGTCCATTGTGATTTCCATAAATAGATAAAAAAGTGTGTCTGGGGGCCGGTATATCTATTTTTAGGAACATTAATGCAAAACCTCACAATAATGATTGAAAGCCAAAAACGTTATGACAGTCCGCCTTAACAAACGGAATGGAATTTGAATTTTTTTTTACTGAATGAGACACCCAGAATGTACATGAAAATAAAGAATGTGGGATTTACAATATTAACTATGAATGATGAAACACCAAATATTGACACATATTTTACAATCAACCAAAACGCAACCAAGATGCAACAAACAGTGAAAAAAACCCCACGTACAATCTGAGATATCTTATAGTGACCATAGTAAGTAATTAGATGACCATAGTAACTAATTAGATGACCATAGTAACTGTATATGATGCAGATTCCAAGCATTGAAAGACTTAGTATAGTTGAAGACTCCTGGTCATTAGAAAACATCACTGCACATAATAATGGCAGCTGCACTTTAAATCTTAAACATCTTATTTGGGCCAGGTTGAAAAGCTCAACCCCCGGGCCTTAATTTGCCCAGGTCTGCACCAGTAGGATATTCATTAAGTGTTTATCTTTTTTCAGCCAATTCTGAGGTATACGTCCAAAAAACAGAGTCTAACTTTCAAGGGGTATTTCACATTTGAAAATATCCTGTAGAGCTTTGTGTATCTCTCTCCAATAATCCTTTATGGCAGAGCAGTCTCAAAAACATAGCAGTGGTTTGCATTTTGATTCACACATATTATCCAGCAGGCAGAGGAGCTGTTATCATAATGAGACTTCTGAGAAGGTGTAATAAAAAATCAGATCAAACTTTTCCAACCAAACTCCCTCCACTTCAGTGAGCTGGTACACATCTATTGATATCTCCATATTATTGTCCATTCTTCCTCAGATAGTTATCCTTCCTTCCTTCTCCCATTTTGTTTTAATATATGAAGTTTAATATGACTTCAGATTCAACAGACCTTTATACAAGTATGAAACCAATAATTTCTGAATTATAGGCTTTTGTAAACAGTTCAATCAAACATATGCTTGTCTTTGTTACATTTTTCACCTTCATATTAACAATGCTGGAACTGCAAATAGACAGAAGATTGCTTTTCCAATAAATGTGTCCTTTTAATAGTTTCAAAACTGAGCATTTAAACATTTTTTTTTTTACCTCTTTTCATATGATTTGGTTTTCGACAACAATCTTCTCCATAATTTTGTCCTTGTTTTCGTATTTCATCACAGTTATTGTAAATCCAAACATTATGCAAAACAAACTAGTCTGTATCGGAATGGAATGCCCAAACAAAGAATCCAACGCATTGGTGTCAGTTTCTACACTTTTTTTTTATTTTATTTATTTATTTATTTTTTTTAATCGAGGATGACTGCAAAATGGGGCCAAAGAAAGGAAACGAGTAAAACATAAATACAGTATTGGGTTTACAATTTTTGTGAAATTCTGTGCTTTTTGAGGTTATGTTTACACGAAACAATTAGTACACTGATAATAAATTCATAAAAGCACAAGTTGATTTATAGTCACTGGAAAAAAACAACTTCAAAACACAGCAACTATTTTAGAATGCAACAATCCCAAAAAAGCCTGCCTACATTTACCTTAGAGAGCGAACTACCCTTTTGAGCTGCTTTTCCGTCAAACACCAATCAGCAGCTTCCCTTATATTTTCATGGATAAACTATTAGATATTATTTCAACATCCTGGCTGGCGTTACGACTCATCCTGCTTCAGTATAGTGCAGACTAGCAGTGCTATGCTCCAACTGCTTCACCAAGTTAGCTTGCTAAAAAGGATGCAACAATACTCGGTATAATACCGGAACGTTCGGTCTACACTGCACAGGACAATCCGCCGTTATGGACCACTGTCCTGTGTTTGCGTGTGTGTTTATGTACGTGAGTGCTTGTCCACGGTCGTGAGAAAATGGTAAATGGGTTGTACTTGTATAGCGCTTTTCTACCTTTTTTAAGGAACTCAAAGCGCTTTGACACTATTTTTCAGATTCACCCATTCACACACACACATTCACACACTGATGAAGTTCCTAACGACGTAATTAATGTCCAATCAAGGTTGAGCCTCTTCCCCTTCACACAGCTGTACGTGGAGCCCAAAAGAAAATGAATAAAGAAGTATAGCCAGCAATTTGCATAGAAATTGAAACAACATTTTGAAGGAGTCGCGACTTTAGTGAGAAACAGTTTCATTGGCTTTCACTATGGCACACGGGAACTTTGCCCTCAATGCGGACTTGCAGTCAGGCGCAGAATGTCAATGTGACTGAACTATTGGGCCAAACTGGGGAAACAAACTTACCAACTAAGTTAATTGGAAGAAACTTGCAATTTGTATATCTAAATATTTTTAAATCACATTTTGTTTATGTGTTTGCTTTGTTTAAACTTTTCAGATATAACATGTTCTTAACCTCATTTCAATTTTTTTGTTCAAATCATTTTTGAGTTTGTAGATAAAAACTGTTAGTTCCTGAAACGATTATTGAACGTGTTTTATGTGTTGGGACACATTATTTAAAACTACCTCAAATTCAAACTACACTTTAATGTATGCTCATTAAATGTAAGATATGGTATTTGAGCTTTAAAAAACTCAATCTGTGTCGCGGCTTGCCGTTTGCCAAACCCTTGATGAGAAGCACTGATGTACACAAGTATTCAAAGAATACAAATAAAAAATAACCATTTGAAAGTGTTGGTTAGTAAACGTGAAAGAAAAGTCATATAGTATCCAGGACACCACTGATCAGTTTTCAATGATCAACAAAATAACAAAAGAACTTGGAGAGAAAAAAAAATGTAGTACTCTTTACACCCTAAAAAAGTACCAATACAGAACTGAAACCGTGGCCCCAAAACCGATGTACAGACCAGACCGTACTGTGCGTTATCTGTACCATGCACCCCTAGCTACACACACGGTCATGTTTTTGATTATGTATTTATTTAATTCAATGAATATAATCCACTTCTTCTCAGCACCGTCCTTCACACTCACTTTCTTCCTTCCTTAATTGGAAAAAAAAGTTATGTCCATCTCTAGCTATAAGCTCATGCTAGCAAGTAAATTGGATGTTTTGGCTCGGATTTTACGGGGTTCACTGTGACATTGTCTATGCCAACCAGCAGTAGGGAGGTTCACAATTAAAACATTTTACTCGCAACTTAAAGCATACAAATTAAACGAGACAGCTTGTATCTCAAAACACTCGCAAGTCAAAATAGTGTTTTGTGTTCATATTTTTGGGTGTCAGGATTCATTGGATTTACATGATTTATTTTGGGAAAACATTTTTTTGGTTTTCGCCTGACTTTTTGGAAAAGATTACAACACTGATGGACCACTGGATTGCATGTAAATGACAGATTATGGTATATTCATTAGTGCAGTTTTTACACAGTTGAACCACAGACCACAAAAAACAAAGATAACCAAGGAGCTCAATTTTGCCACCAAAATCAAGTATGATTTCTTTAACCATGTTTGATTAACCCTTCAGTACCTTTAACGAACCTGAACATGTGCCTCATGGCTTTTTCCAAGTTCCCCACACGTAAAACAAATGTGTCAGTATCAATTTTCCATCAAAACACCACTGGAGTCACAATCAAAAATACTTTTAAACTCAGGCAGACCGTATGAAGACAGCTTCAACTTCACATTGTCAGCAAGTATCAGTTCTTATGAATGTTAACACGTGCATACCAGCAGTTGGCCTCATCTACAACTAAAAATCTGACGTACTGTCACCTTGTATATGCAGAACTTCTACCTCTAAACTTACGTAATCACCAACTATACCTTTTATCTAAGCCAGGGGTCTTAAACTCAATTTGCCCGGGGGCCGATAGAGGCAGAGACTGGGTGGGCCTGGGCCGCATCAGGTGTTCAACAAAAAAAGCATTGGTTAAAAAGTTTAATCGGCTCAAATGTCTATTTCTTAACAGAAAATAAGATGAAAAAATAAAAAACGAATTAAGAATTAATATTCATATAATATTATTACAATTAATATATTATAATATAATATATATTTCCGGAGAACAGCTGTCGCTATGTGACTGCAGAGTAAATTTGGCTACATTGAGTTCCTTACATTTCTTTTATCCCGTCCTGGCCCGCAAATGGCCCCCACGCCGCGATTTTGAGAACGATAATCTGGGCCAAATGACGTTCTTGGTCACTGATAACAAGAACTTTTTGGACACTGAGTCAAAAACATTGCAATTCTAATGATTAATTTCAATTGATTGCAATTGCATAGAAAGTGGATCAAGTTTCAAGACATGTAATTAAAAAGCAAACAAACAAAAAAAAACCCTCTACTTCTTGTATGCAGTTGCTCACCACTAGCCCTACACAACAAGGTAGCAGTACAGCGACAGTTTGTAATGCGAAAGTATGAAAATTGTCCTCAAGTTATAACTGGCCACCCAAAAAAATCAATATTAGGACATTAAAAATCAATATTACATTGTCAAAAAAAGTATTGCAATAGTTTGCCATACTTAATTGATTTTCCCCAACCCCTATCAAATACAGGACAATATTTACACCGACAGAGACACTGAAAAGGTGCGTTGTTGTTTGTGCTATGGTGCCATATTTTGGACGACTTGCTCACTGTAGATGCTGCAGGTTAAAACTGTACTTCCTGTTTTGTTCCTTGAACTGGAAGTGTAACCGTCCATAGGGTTTCTGCTCAAAAGGGTTCTTCATTCATCACTCCAAGCAACTTTTGCAAGTTTTACAATATAACTAAAAGATTACATATTTACTAGACCATCCCAGGTTTGATGTCTGTAGGAGTGTTTTCATAAATATTTGTACGTGCTATCGTAATGTAATCAAGCTAGTGTCGTTGCATTAGCAAATATGCTAACACATTTACAAGTGTCTGTGTTAGTATTATTAACTTGCAATGGCATTCTTTTCTTATTGTTTCAGTTTTGTAAATACACCAAAATGTCACCGTGGAGTTATTGACTCTGTTTAGCTGACTGGACAGCTAAGCTTCACAGCTAGTGGGTCCACGACGATGACTTCTGTTTTGTTTGATCAGCCGTTTTACTGCTGTGTGGAAGGCAGCATTTCCCGGTGCGCTCTATTGCCCAGAAAATACAGTAATTGCATTCAAAGTCTCCAAGGCAGACGTGTATTAGAAAACGTCCAGTAAAAATTGTGTCCACATAATTCAACTTACTGTGTCATGAATGTGAACTTCATTAATTACTGTGGCTGCTAAATAAACATCAACCACTTCAACTCAAGTTAAAGGCAGCATAAGTTCATTGCAGGTGGTTAATAATAAACCGATTAGTGTTTTTTATACCTACAGTTGTTCTGAGTAATTTCACTTGACCAAGCCTTTTGTAAAAATCCACCTTACAAAATAATAAAAGCATGTATGATTTGTGCTGATTGTATCGGGACACCCCTATTGTAAACTTTTAAAAGTTTGAATCCTTTTTTAAATGTCACCTGTTACAACAAACAAAACATAAACCAAAGGGCAGTGTGTACATGTAAGACTAATTATTCCTTTTTAGAGAATGCTGAAAGGTTGTTTTGAAATGTCTTTTAACATTGTTGGTGTTGTTTGCTAATTTCTGGCGACACATTAAGCACACGTTAGGCAATGTCATTGACAGTGAAGGAAAAGGAATCTGTTCATGCAAAAATAAACTGTATTTTCTTCGGAATTTTTTTCTTTTTCTGGATGAATTCATGATTAGCTTAACGCGGTGGTCACATATTCAAGAAGCCGACATCTCCCTTGCATACATCTCTTTCAGCACACACACACACACACGCCCACACACACACACACACACACACTCACCGAATCCATTTCCATGCCCCTATGCAATCACTAGTCAGACCTCAGCCTGTACACATTCATGGCCTCACAGACAGTCAAAAATTACAGAGCTTGTTACAGAAATTCACAATTTCCCAACTGCTGTATGAAAAAAAATACTTCTGCGATGGAGTCACAACAAGAAGGCTAAAGAGCCACATACAACACATCAGTTTAGGGAACATATAATAAGTTTTAAATAATTTGTATTATTAATGTGATATTCTGTCAAAAACATTTAATAGTTTAACTTTCTGCTGGCTATAATTATCTTTTTTTCCCCCTCACATGTTTCATGAGGTTTGTACTCATGAGAAGTTTGTGCGCTAGAAGTGTGTTCATATGTCACCTGAGCGATGTTCTTGTTGAGCAAGTAGACGCCATATTCAAAATGGAAGCGCTCTCCTCTGGGATACAAAGGGAACCTGTGAACGACAGGAGAAAAATAAAAAACATTCGGGACTTCATCTCTTTTTGGGCTGATTCATGGTCTGCAACAGGAAAAGTTGACACATTGACATCAACACTTCACATATTCATGCTTACATAGCTATAAACAACATTTAAGCTTTAATCGAGTTTGTTGCTTGTAGGAGTGTAACAATTCGGTATAGCGGCGTATCAATTTACTAAAGAGTAAGTCTTTAAAAGCAGACTATTCTGAATTTCCCAGCTCAACGAGGAGCACAAATTTTGTGCTAAAAGTTATAACCATCCTGCAGCAATATCCCGCGGATATCATAGGTGACTGTTTTGTTATAATCTTATTTTGTCTATGAAACATTTAGCATTTGTGCTCCATGACGACACTAGGAGAATGGCCGAGTGTTTTACTATAGCTGGATCATTTGACCCGAAGCTGTTGCCAGTGGCGGCAAGATTGAAGTCTGCCATGATTAGTGTTCGCAAAACACAGAGCAAACGCCTGTGCTCTCGATGCTGCTGCTGCTGCTGTTGTTAGAAATCAATGTGCCAAGGAAAGAAGTTGCAGTAATACTCAAAATGATCAAAACACTATAAATATGACATATTATCATGAATGAATGGTTGTTACTACCTGGTTACAGCATGTACTGTACAGTATATACAACGATATTGGTGGGTTTTTTTGACACCTCTGTATCTGAAATTAATAAACAGTGACCCAAAAAAACAAGGTGCAAACTAAACCGTGATTATTGCGTATTATTACACTCCCAGTAGCGAGTTATTCTTCCTCCAATGGATTCAAAAGTATGTTGAGCATTGGTGGTGTATTCTGTAATGACTTCTGCCTATTGTTGAAAGCTCCTATTCTTGTAGCCTGCAGCGTTTACAAAAGGAGTACTCTTGCAAATGTTTGACAAAGCTATCTCTACAGCTATAAGCTCTTCCCACAAATGCCACCTCCATACCTTGCTAAATTGAAATATCAAACTAGTGATGTAGGAGTCCAAACAAACTCATATACAATTTCCCCCAGTTATATAGTGGGAAAATCCCATTGGTGCCAGCCAGATGTCTTGGTTAGGACCACACAATGGGTGTCTGAGGAATATGCTGACAACCAGAGGGGGTAAATTCTCTTTGAAAATGAATTTAGTTAGGGCCATCCTTTTCTGTTATTGCATGTCTGTCTCCCCAAATCTTGCTCAGAGGGGGGCCTAAATCATAAAGGGATACGAGTAAAGTAGCTCCTCAGATTGGGTGAGGCTTTGCAAAAAGTATCAATGTTCGCCTTTGATGACTGTCATTAATATCCAGGAATATCAGAATTAGAATGCATCACCATAACCTTGAAAGTACCACAAACTTGATTCAAAGTGCATAAGCATAGGCATATTTCTCAACGATACTTTGACATGGTCACAAGAAGACAGAGGATTGAAGCAACAACAGTTTGGGAGTCCATAACTCCACCACCTGAACCCCATCAAATATATACTGTATTTAGCTAAATGGTTATTTAATGTTTTGTTTCTATCCTCAGTATTTATAAGCCTACTATGCAAATCAAGAACAGTGTATTTGTAGTGTACATTTGACAAAATCAGCAGTATTTACTGTTTTTATGCTTTTGGATAAATTAGTTCACTGTTGTCCTATTTCTACCGATTCTATGTCCCTTGGTTTTCCAATAGAACATAAGCCAACCTCTTCATTGGCCTTTGGGACAGTTATGATAGAACCTTTAAACTCTGAGAAGGAAACACATGATGTGATCAGACAGAGCTGAGGCCAATTTTGTTGAGCTATGCGCATGCTGTCAAACTAAAATTCTACTTCAGTTAAGTGGAGACTCTTTCACACAGATCCGCAGATATTCTGCTAAATGGGCACATTAAAACCAGGGATGTTCTGGTCAGGGTTTCATGCAGCTGATTAAAGGTGGGAATCTTTGGACAACTCACGATTCGATTATGATTACGATTCAAGAACAAAGATTCCTATTAGAGATGCATCTGTAATTTACGTATATTGATGCAGTTTTACATGTATTTTTGTTTCACTAAATAAGTGTTTATCGCTTGCAACTTTAAAAAACAGTGCATTTGTAATACAAAACAGTTGAATTAATAACACATTTATTAAATGAATGGAAATGTGTGTAAACCTGGATCATAAGTGCCATAAAATAAAGGAGATGGCCGGATCTCTCTGTGAGGTGTCTCAGTGCAGTCAGACAAATTTTAGAACTGTCTACATTACTTTATTTACAATAAATACACTGATTATCGATTATTGGCATTTACTAATCGATGTGTCCGAATTGCGATGGATCTAAATATAGATTTCTCCCACCTCTAGTGCTGATTTTGATCATCCATGAGTCAGATCTGCAGATCTACAGATATAAATTCAAACTATATGCTAATTTGTATTAGAAATAGCAACAGCGGATGGATGTGCATGTACAACAACAAGAGGTTAGAGAAAAAGAAGGACTACAGTGTCGGACTACAATGACGGACTTGCGCAAAGCCTTTTGGGTAAATTTATACCATATATGGAGAGATCCGCTAATGTCACAATCTTGAAAAATGTCACAATTGTCACAAATGTCACTTACTACCTTAGGAATCGGAACATTTTTAAATCGCCAAAAATTGGAGCAAGAGGACGTTTTGTAGTTTTCTTGGTATGTTTACTGTTTACCTGTGCTTGATGCTCCTCCATATTTAACGTAACAACAGGTTGTATTTGTCTGAGACCACGTGACCGCAGCACATGCAAACATTTCATAAAAGCTTTATATTTCCTGACAGCGGCAGCACGGTGGAGACAGGGGTTAGTGTATGTGCCTCGCAATAAGAAGTGCCTGGGTTCAACCTCTGGCTCGAGGTCTTTCTGTGTAGAGATTGCATGTTCTCCCTGTGACTGTGTGGGTTCCCTCCGGGTACCCCGGCTTCCTCCCACCTCCAAAGACACGCACCTGAGGATAGGTTGATTGGAAACACTAAATTGGCCCGAGTGTGTGAATGTGAGTGTGAATGTTGTCTGTCTATCAGCGTTAGACCTGCGATGAGCTGGCAACTTGTCCATGGCCCGAATGCAGCTGGGATAGGCTCCAGTCACCCCCGCGACCCCAAGAGAGACAAGAGATAGAAAATGGATGGATGGATGGATTTCCTGACTGGCCAACACAAAAGTGCACGTGTTAGCCGACATGTGTGGCCATGTGTGTGAAAATTATGTCTCCATATAAGAAGATACTGTTGAAAATATCCATTCAGAAGCCCGACATCCCATGTATGTGTTAGTGTGTGCTCTCCCCTCAGGGTCCGGGTCCTTCGCTAATCCTTTGTGAGAGCAAATAGGGGGCAAGAAGCCCCTATTAATATGACCTATAGGTGCCTGAGGCTGTGGGAGGATATAGAAGAAAATAACCAGAACTGCATGCACATTTGACATCACACAAACAACAGTTTTACACTGCAGATTCAAATGCCAGGTGAGGATTCAGATGTTTCTGGCATCTTAGAAAATGGATCATTTAGGATTTAGAAGGCATGTTTTTCAAGATAAGCATGTCTATGCACTTCATCTCTGCTGTTTGCAATACTTTGTCTGACAGTTTGATAGCCTGTCTGGGTGCTTCCGGTTGGCATACAAATACACACACAAAACACCACCACCAACAACAGGGACGAGTAACAACACTTGATTCCATAATGGCACCAGTGCCGACGTGAACCGTAATAACCAGACCGAAAAAAGGAAGCTATCTGAATAATTGCATGTTCTGAAACATTCTCTAATTTGCTGCTGTTTTTGCCGCAGTAATTGCAACAATTTGTTGTGGATTTTATTTCATATTGTTGAATGTGTTATTTGTCACTACCTCTGCCAAGAGGAGGTTATGAAACTGTTGCCATTAGTTTGTTTGTCCTTTAGTTAGCTAGCAAAATAACGAGAACGTTAAGGACGGATTTTTATGAAACTTTCAGCAAATGTTCAAAATGGAACAAGTAATTACCGTATTTTTCGGACTATAAGTCACAGTTTTTTTTCATAGTTTGGCCGGGGGTGCGACTTATTTTCAGGAGCGACTTATGTGTGAAATTATTAACACATTACCGTAAAATATCAAATAATATTATTTAGCTCATTCAAGTAAGAGACTAGACGTATAAGATTTTATCGGATTTAGTGATTAGGAGTGACAGATTGTTTGGTAAACGTATAGCATGTTCTATATGTTATAGTTATTTGAATGACTCTTACCATAATATGTTACGTTAACATACCAGGCACGTTCTCAGTTGGTTATTTATGCGTCATATAACGTACACTTATTCAGCCTGTTGTTCACTATTCTTTATTTATTTTAAATTGCCTTTCAAATGTCTATTCTTGGTGTTGGGTTTTATCAAATAAATTTCCCCAAAAAATGCGACTTATACTCCAGTGCGACTTACATATGTTTTTTGCCTTCTTTATTATGCATTTTCAGCGGGTGCAATTTATTATCCGGAGCGACTTATACTCTGAAAAATACGGTAGAAACAAGTAATTCGACTTTGGGCCTGAGCTGGGTCATTTCTACTATGTTGTCTTACATTTTATGAAAGACAGTGGATGATCAGACTTCGTTCCGCATGAAGTCTTTCTACAAATCATACAGAAATGCTGTGTCATTGTGTAATGGTCGCAGGTACATCTAATTAGGGCTGGGCGATATATCGATATACGCGATATATCGCGGGTTTGTCTCTGTGCGATATAGAAAATGACTATATCATGATACTCGAGTATACGTTCTCACGCAGTTTCTTTTAGCTGCTGGCATTACACTACAGGCTCTCCTCGCTCTTTCCCGTGTCTCCTTTTCACAGACAGACAAGCGCACCTTCTTACACACGTCACATACTGTCACGACATACGCGCCCTCGGGCAGCAAAGAGGTAGCAGCATGGGTAACGTTAGCTGTGATGCTAGCGGTAATACGAGAGAAAGAAGGTGTGAATCTGGTAACAAATGAAGGAATAATTAATTCCCCCAAAAAACAGCAGGGGTCTGGCTTCAAGTGGGAATATGTCGAACAGACAACCGTAATTTGTCAAGTGTGGGGCGAAAGCGTTGTTATAAAAAGTAGCATTACTGCTAATATGTAGCATCATTTGAAAAGTCACCCCCTCGAGAATGAACAGTGCTTACTCCGCATGTCAACATCTCCGTTTGGGGCCACACCAACAAAATGCAGAGGCAACCATTTCCACATCAACACCGTATGAAAAAAAAAACGACAAGGAGATAACGTCCGCCGGAACCTACCACATAGCGAAGGACGTACACAATTTGATTTCCTATTATGCAGCTCATTTTTATTGGACACTTATTGAAATATCTTGTGGGACATCATGCACAAAAGTGCACTTTATTTGTTTTAAACTATTGTAGTGGCGTTCTGTACAAAAAGTGCACTTTAATTTAGTGTTGTTTTGATTTGTCATCTTGAGTACATCATGCACAAAAGTACACTCATAGCTAATTTTAAAATGTCTCTGACAATCTTGCACGTTCTGTTTTGAAATGACATGAATGTTTGTGCCACTGCTTAATAACTGTTTAATAAATACAGTTTTGGTAAATTGACTTAGTTGTGATTTCCCTCTCTGCATGAAAGTTTAAAATAAGCATATATTTATGCAGTACAAACAAGAATGTTTTAATGTAGACACATAGAATCATCATACTGGTGTGATTATATGCATCAAGTGTTCATTCAAGGCTAAGGCAAAATATCACAATATATATCGTGTATCGCGATATGGCTTAAAAATATCGAGATATTAAAAAAAAGGCCATATCGGCAAGCCCTACATCTAATTACACGAAGTCCTTTGAAGTCACGCGACAGCCCCGCCCCTCAGGTGTCTGAGTATGCTATGTGCACAGTGGCGTAACTAAAAGTGTATTGGGCACACAACATAGACAGACAATGGGGCCACCCCCAGTAGAAAAATCATAGTTTTTTCAATATGCGGTGGTGTCGAGCAAGCATACTTATGAGAACGTTAGCGTGCTAAATTAGCTGTTTAGCTGATTTTGTATGCTTAAACCTAATCAATCACAGACTTTACTACTCAGTGCTTGCGACCAAATGTGCTAAGAGTTAACGGGCATTAGCACATTAACTGTTAGCATACTTGTGAGAATGTTAATGTTTTTTGCTAGCTTTTCTAATATTAGCATGCTAACGTTTTATGCTATTTTTTTTGTGCTAATTTTTATGTTTTCACCAACATATACTGCATTTTGGTATTTCTTCTTACCCAGTCATGTGCTAGCATTATTACGCTTTTGCCAGCTAATTTTAAACTTTTTTTCTCTAATTCCACTGCCCCCGGCCAGAGGTCCAGGGCAGAGATAGCAGGCCCATCAAAATTTCCGCAGGAATTTTCTAGTTTCATTCATATTATGGAAGTATTTAAATTACTAATCTGTGGAACTTGCTTGTCACAAAATTCTGTTAAAATAAAAAGACAGTTTCAATTCTTTAGGTACCAGTTTATGTACCTATTTGGCACTGGTATTGGTTTTGATTATAATAAAATGAATGTTTCACCACACACATGTAAAATAAACCGACCGATGGCCCAATTACAAAGTTATGAGTTAGTTTAATTGATCTGCTCCACAGCTCTAAGCCCTGTCTTCTCAGTGTTTACAGCTCTCTCACTCTCTTTCCATGTGTGTACCTGTATGTCACAATGACTTATATCAAACAAGAAGGAAAGACAAAACGTGCAACATGGACATGATTAAATCCAATATTCGAGAGAAATTTAGATTTTTTTTTAAAGAAGAAAAGTAAAGTAAAACTGTGGCAATATGCAAAGACTGTAAAACAGCACTTAAGTGCAGTGGTGGCACGACTAAATTCAACACACACCTGGTAGAAAACAGAGAAACTGGTGATGAGAAGGATAGTACAGCAAGCTCGAAGACACAACAGGACAAACACATGGATATTCAAGGTTTATATGACGCAAAACATTGCCATAACTCAGCTCGAGCCAAGGTAATTAGAGTGTCAGCCCTGAGATCGGTAGGTTGGAGTTCAAATCCCAGCCGAGTCATACCAAAGACTATAAAAATGGGACCCATAACCTCCCTGCTTGGCACTCAGCAACAAAGGGTTGGAGTTGGGGGTTAAATCACCAAAATGATTCCCGGGCACGGCGCCGCTGCTGCCCACTGCTCCCCAAGGGGATGGGACAAATGCAGAGGACAAATTTCACCACATCTAGTGTGTGTGTGACAATCATTGGTACTTTAATCTTTAATCTTAATAACGTCTTCAATAGCCATTTCCCTTGTTCGTTGTGGAGAATTGGGTATTTCGGGATATAATACATTAGAGCTTCGGTACACGATACTAAGTCGACAACAATTTAGCAACAAATGCATGCCGAAAGATAACTCAAAGACAAGGACATGGTTGTGTATGTCGTGTCAAAAGCATACTTTGTTCTCTCTCAAACTTATTTGTTGGTCTTTGTAAAGTAAATTTGAGGGTTAACGGTATCATATTTACGGAATTGATCTAAGATTTTTTTATAAAGTAAAACAAAAGTCTACTTTGAAGAAGGAAGTGTCACAGATTGCTTCATGTTGTATCGACTCTAGTCAAATCCTACAAAATCGAATCGAATGGGTACATTTGAAAATGTATCGTTTATGAAAGTTATTGTTTTACATGTATCTAGATACATATTGAATTGTCTAATATAGTCTCAGAAGCACATGACTAATGATACCCGACCATACAAATCATTTGGATTGCTTTGTAAAGCATGGCATTACGTATATTATCACAACCATGGGTACTGGGAAGACTGGTAAGCAGAATGATGTTTTAGCTAGCGGCCACTCTTTCAACTATGCGTGCAGCCAAGAAGGAGACATGCCAGAGGTCATATCTCAGCACTCGGAAATAACTAACAGAGAGAGGAAGAACAACACAACAGACTTTCTTAATATTGCTTCCCCACCAAGAGATGTTATGTTTGCCGATGACGATGCGTGAAAAGGAAAACAGCAACTTCCAGCACATGCACAAACGAACACATGCCCGGTCATAGTCAGGTGATTAATGACTGCTGTCCACTGTGTCTAAAATCACACTGGAAAGACTCCGGTTCACCGAACACCAGGAATTCCACCCAAGGACATCCAGAAAAGTCAAATATATTATTACACACATTGAGGGCGGAAGTGTGTGGAAGAAGGGATGGGCTGAGGCACCAACACAGATGGTGTGCATATAATATGACCAGGTTTATTATGACTATATCAAGATACACGCGAACCAAAAGACATGAAGCAACTTTTAAGAATGAGCACTAACATTTCCCAAGTTTAATTGTTACTAACAGTTGGACCATAAAGGTGGAAGCAGAGAGGGGGTGGATGAAGGCGCTTACTCAGCCAGTGGCAGCTGGTATACTGAAGCTGTCCTCTACACTAAACACAATTCAATTAATTGCACTTCTGCTGGAGTATCCTACAAAAAAAGGTTTAAAGAATGAAACATTAAAAATAAACAAACAGACAATCTGTGGCAGTCATGTGGACTAGCAGCTGGCATGTCACTTTGTTGTTTAGTGTTATTTTTTAGATGCTTAACAAATCAAACTGAATATGACAAGCACTGCAATCAGCACACTGTGGTGATTGCAGTGAATCAAGTATTCACCAAAAGATTGACTGGTAGAGGAGGAAATATTATTTCATTTAGCATATACATCGCATCCCCAAAGTATTCACTTCACTTTTTCCACATGTTGTTATGTTAGAGCCTTATTCCAAAATGGAATACAGTGATACCTGTCTTCGTAAACATATGTTTAAACATTGTGCGTAACAAACTTGTCTATTTGCCCATGTAGAATTCTGCGGAATCGAGTGCCCAAACAAAGTATCCCATTTGTTGGTAAATTAGGTTTAGTACTTTTTTTAATGAGTACAACTGCAAAATAATACAGAAAAAATATAAGTGATTTTTGAAAGTGCCCGAAACAAGTACGAAGGTGGCATTTACGTGGCTTTCTTTAACTCCCTCCCTCTCATCACTGTGATCGCCAACAAGTGTATTCAATAAATATGACGTGACATTATAATTTTTTTGTTTCATTACTCATTTATATTTGTTTCACATTGTATTCTGCATGTAAACAGAACATGTGTCTATTTTAGGTACAAAGTTGACCATGCATGTTAGAGTACAACCCAAGCATGAAGTCTCTTGACCTCAAAAACTCGAAGCACCAATCTGGGGAAGGGTTTTGCTGCTTTGAAGGTCCCAATGTGCACCGTGGCTTACATCATCCATAAATAGAAGTTTGGAACCACTACATCTAGTCTTACAGCTCCATGTTCATTTAAGATTAAATATTTGGGGAGATGGGCCTTAGTCAGAGAGGCGATCAAGAACCTGATGGTCACTCTGACAGAGCTCCAGTGTTCTTCTGTAGAGAGAAGATAACTTTCCAGAAGGACCAACATCTCTGCAGCAAGCAACTAATCCTTTAGATCAGGGGTGTCCAAAGTGCGGCCCGGGGGCCATTTGCGGCCCGCAGGTCATTTTTTAACGGCCCCACGGCATATTTTAAAAATACGATTGAAAAAAATAAAAAACATTAAAAGTGGTATTTAAAGAGCAAACAGGTGAAATGTAACAAGAAAATGTAACAATGTTTACTCTAATCACACAAAGCTGCCATGTAGGCTGTTTCTTTCTTTAAAAAATAATAATGAATCAAAATCAATGTCGTTATGAATTATTGACCTATTCAAGGTTCCAATTACGTCACATTAAATATTTTGAGATATTTTTTGGGGAAAATGTTGCATATTTTGTGTCTGCCCTGTAAAAAAACGAGCTGTTTTTTTTAAAGAAGGGCCTAAAACGAACAAACAAAAAACATAAACAACAATAAAACTTATAATTGACAGATAGATCTGAAGTTGATCTCGAGATTATTGAGTTAAAAGTAAACAGTAAAAAAAAAAAATATATATATATAATTTATTTTTTAACACTTTAATGAGTAGGACCCTTTTGGATCCCCTACAATTTTAGTGTGATTAGTTTTAAAGTGTCATTGCTCAAAAAATAATAATGAATTAAAATCAATGGTGTTATGAGTTATTGACCTTTTTAAGGCTCCAATTATTATATAATCTCAAATATCCCACTTAAAAATGTTATTGGGTGAAAGTATTGCATATTTTGTCTTTTTTTTATTTAAAAAAAGGGTTTTCTTTGACAAAAAGAGCATACAATTTAAATCTTTAAAAAATGTTATATTGACAGATAGACCTAATGTTGATCTAGAAATTTAAAAACTTGAATAATAACACAAATAATACTAAATAATGACACATTTTTTATATTTTTTGGACCAATACCCTAAGGGGTCCCCGGGATCAAGCCTGAGTGGAAGCCTAAATGTATATTTTTTATACATACAGTATATTGTATTGGTTTTTAAAATAAAAAATATCAAAATGGCCCCTGCTAGCTTTGATTTTTCAATGTGCGGCCCTCAGTGGAAAAAGTTTGGACACCCCTGCTTTAGATGTTAGTGTTAGAGGGGTGAGACGGAAAGCACTCCTTTGTAAAAAGCACATAGCAGTCTGCCTGAAACTCGCCAAAAGTCACCTGAAGGATTCTCAGACCATCAAAAATTTTAAATATCTGGTCGAATGAGACAAAGACTAAACTCTTTGGCGATAATGTCAGGCGTCATGTTTGGAGGAAACCTGACACCGCTCATCACCTGGCCAGTACCAACTCTACAGTTAATCATGGTGGTGGCAGCATCATGCTGTAAGGATTCAGCCAGAACCCAAACTTAGCACCCATTGAACATATCTGCAGAGATGTGAAACTGGCTATGTACTGACGCTTAGTGCAGTAAAAGTAATATAATATAATAATGAACTACAGTGGTACTTTGGTGGTGCTTTGGCCTAAAAGTTTAATTGGTTCTGTGATGTAACCCAAAATACTTGTATCCCAAATTAATGTTCCCTCTTTTAAGGAATTCAAATCAATTCAAACTGTGCTTAGCCCCCCCCAAAATCATCCCAATTTTAACACGGAACAGGCATAATAAAAAACAAAAAAAGGAACTTCTAGGTAACAAATATTGTAACAAAAACACAATAAAATGTAGTACAAACAACTATAGTAGTTTTATGAAGTAATGTAAAGAGTCACATGGGACAATGCACAATATCAGGTGCAGTGTATGATATATCCTATTGGTGTTTGCTAATAGCCATATATCAAAGCGGTCAAATTATCATACTCATCATATTGTATTTTTTGGCATTACTAAATGTACGGAGGGTGAAATTTTCATACAAATACGATCATTCTTGGACAATAACGATACTTACTGTACGTCTGGCAACGTTTCTACTTGTCTTCATCCATTTATGTACTTCAACGGGAAGGCCAAGTCTTCCAAAAAAAAGAAACTTTAACAATGAAAAGGCTCCAGTTTTCTGGCTTTCAATCTCTTCTACTTCCTGTCTCTTACTCAATGTATACCATGTGGGTAGGGTGACCAGATGGCATTCATATCATTTTCATTACATTTCACACGTCCAGCAAATTGAGACATTGTCCAGCATTGCAAACAGTCAGACTCTCATTTTGAAATGCGTGTTTTGTATGGATAATCTGGCACTTATCGAGTGGAAGGCACTGTGTGGAGAAATCAGTGAGGGGCGGGCTGTTTAGTCAAGTCAATTTAACTTTAACTTTCACCAACAAAAAACAATGCAAATAAGGTCAGTACGGCATCGGTGCCTGCAGCATGAGAGCGAGCTATGGAAAAGGGAGGAACACACGACCCGTACAGCTAAAAAAAGGAAATACAGCTACAACAAAGACTGGGAAACCATATTTTCCTAGGCGTGTCTGGTAAAGTTTTGTGTGAACTTTGCTTGAGTCATGTTTTCATTTCACACGGAGGTGAATATGACGTGAAACGACAGACGCTGCGACGGTCACAAAAAATGTGTTGCTCAAAAGGAAGCTTCCCAGGCTGTGCATACGTTCCTCCTAAAAAAAAACGTAATCCCTTAACCCTTAATCAAGTTCTACCTGAATATATGGTTCAGTTTATTGTTATACTACAACAAACAATTAATTGTGATGTTTGAAATTGCCCTGGGGTTGTGTTGTTTCCCTGTGTGAAAATATGGGAGGGCCATACCCTTTTAAAGCACATTAAAGTTCTATGGATGAAAGAACAATTGTAGTGTGTTAATTTGTGAGGCACTGTGAGATAGCATGGAAGCTCTCTGCTTATTGTGTTTTCTTAAGTGACAGAGTTGGGAAAGTTGCATTTAAACATCAATCCATCAATTTTCTACCACTTGTCCCTTTCGGGATCGTGGGGGGTTGCCGGAGCCTATCCCAGCTGCATTTGGGCGGAGGCGGGACAAGTCACCACCTCAACACAGGGCCAACACAGATAGACAGACAACATTCACACTCACATTCACACACTAGGGCCAATTTAGTGTTTCCAATCAACCTATCCCCAGGTGCATGTCTTTGGAGGTGGGAGGAAGCCGAAGTACCCGGAGGGAACCCACACTGCAAAAACTGAAATCTAAGTAAGATTAAATATCTCAAATAAGGGTGATATTTGCTTATTTTCTGTCTGATAAGATAATTCTTCTCACTAAGCAGATTTTATGTTAGAGTGTTTTACTTGTTTTAAGGGTTTTGGTCCTAAATGATCTCAGTAAGATATTACAGCTTGTTGCTGAGATTTTATGACCTATATTGAGTAAAACATGCTTGAAACTAGAATATCAATTGTTGCAAAGCTGTGTCAGCAACACTCACAAGTATAAAACTACTTTTTTAAAGTAATAATTTCTTACTTCAAGCATGAAAAAAAAAAATCATGATGCCGAGCGCATATCATTATGTCAAGATAATGGCACTAGCATTTACTTAATTTAAGAATATTTTTCAACATATTGAGCAAAAAGGTGTCATTTTTTTTATACCAAGAAAAGTGCACTTGTTATTAGTGAGAATATACTGTACTTATTTTAAGGTATTTTTGGGTTCATTGAGGTTAGCTAATTTTACTTGTTTTGGAAAGTCTCGACAAACCACATTTTCTTGTTCTATTGGCAGATAATTTTGCTTAGTTCAAATAAAATACCCTAATTTTTGTATTTTCTTTTCTTGCTTTTGAACACTGACTTTTTGCATTGCACAAACTGTATTTGAATTTGATTAACATTAAAAGTTAAGGGGCAAAATAAATAGACTACCTCAATTAATTGGTGTCGTAACCCACATTCTCCACCACAAACATTTAGTCTTTTTCGTACGTCTAGTGAATTGGAATGTGGTCACCCTACATGTCGGACATGTAACAAAGGGACAGTTGCGTACAAAAAAATGTTGATTACAAATACACATAACCATTACACAGTTAGTATTTCCAAGACAACACACATAAGGGCTAACATCTTTTTACACTTCTCCTTTAGTTGATCATGTTAATGTGTGTTTTTAGTAAGAGATACTCATGGCTTAAAGACATATTAGATGGCAGACTCAAAATATGGTAGCCAACTTAATTTTGGCACAAGCTACTGCTCTATGTGTTGTTTTCAAAGTCTTTAAAAGTGCAATTTTAAGCAAGCATGAAACCATACATCTTTTTGGCCTGTTTAAAAAACACCTGCTGTCAAGCCTGTAATGGCAATGGTTACACTATAAATCACGGTGAGCTGTAATTTTCAATATCTGAGAAATGATTACACTAAGCATCTGTCAGTGAATGCTATTTTAATGACCACTGCTGCACTCAAAACCCCAGAACAACACTTTCACCGTCTTGCTCCTTGCCGTCAATAGTGTCTTCTGACTGAGTGGTGGCTGCTCCGTCGGTCATATGCAGTTTTATCACAATGCTTAAAAATATTGAGGGGTCTGCTGATCGCAGCTCCTAAACCGGTGCTCCCATTTTGTCTCTGTATGATAAACAACCACAAAAATGAAGAACAAAAAATTGCCTCACACCTTGCAAGGATGTCATGAACAAAACTTGACTTCAATCCAAGACTTATTATTTAAAATTTTCAACATCATTGTTGTACTGATGTATTGAATTAATGAATTCATTATATACTCAGCAGTACTGGTCACTGATAGTTTGGCATATCCTATCGATGAAAAAAGCCTTGCATAACAGCAGGACTCTAAAATAAAGTACTGATTTTGCAACTTGTGCCTGGTAAAGATAAAAAAAAATAAGTCTTTTGAACAACTCTTATGTGTCAAATGAACATTGATTCATAGTTGCAAGTAGTTTTTACTTGCACATCTCAACAAATTAAAATATCGCACAAAGGTTATTCAATTTCAGAAGTTCAATAAAAAAAACCTAACTATATAATTGAAAGCTCAGGAAGTTTTTGCAAGTCATCTTTTTTTACCAGTAGTTTGCAATATTGAACTTTAGAACCATTTTTATTTTATTGTATTTTTATTGACATCCAGCATCAGACATTCCTATCCATTACATCATATTCACATAAATCATATATCTATTGTCTGCCCTAAATGTCAAAATATTTTTGTTTATATCCCATCCATACCACCCCGCCAAAAAAAGAAAGAAAAAACAACAAAAACAAAGTAATATCTACAAATACATCGATTAAATAAACAGAGAAAAAAAAAAAAAAAAAAAAAGGAAATAATAATACATTAATAATCAGAATAATCAGAAATAAAATAAAATATAAACAGATACATATATATACACTACTGTTCAAAAGTTTGGGGTCACATTGAAATGTCCTTATTTTTGAAGGAAAAGCACTGTACTTTTTAATGAAGATAACTTTAAAGAAATACACTCCATACATTGCTAATGTGGTAAATGACTATTCTAGCTGCAAATGTCTGGTTTTTGGTGCAATATCTACATAAGTGTATAAAGGCAACAACATATTAGGAAGATAAAAATGTGTCATTAGGTGCTTGCAAATACATTTAGACATTTTGTGGCCCTAAACAAGCTTTTAGTTTAAGGCCCCATTTTGGTTTTTAATATTCCTCATTTAATATTATAAAAACTCCAAAAGCTGACGTTCTACACAAGTGCCTGTCTTCCCAACGTAACCAGTAAGTGTATATATATACACTACCGTTCAAAAGTTTGGGGTCACATTGAAATGTCCTTATTTTTGAAGGAGGATAACTTTAAACTAGTCTTAACTTTAAAGAAATACACCCTATACATTGCTAATGTGGTAAATGACTATTCTAGCTCCAAATGTCTGTTTTTTGGTGCAATATCTACATAGGTGTATAGAGGCCCATTTCCAGCAACTATCACCCCAGTGTTCTAATGGTACAATGTGTTTGCTCATTGGTTCAGAAGGCTAATTGATAATTAGAAAACCCTTTTGCAATCATGTTCACACATCTGAAAACAGTTTAGCTCGTTACAGAAGCTACAAAACTGACCTTCCTTTGAGCAGATTGAGTTTCTGGAGCATCACATTTGTGGGGTCAATTAAACGCTCAAAATGGCCAGAAAAAGAGAACGTTCATCTGAAACTCGACAGTCTGTTCTTGTTCTTAGAAATGAAGGTTATTCCACAAAATTGTTTGGGTGACCCCAAACTTTTGAACGGTAGTGTATATATATATATATATGTATATATATATATATATATATATATATATATATATATATATACATATATATATATATATACATAAACACACATAAATACATATAAACATATACAGTATATACATACATATACACATACAGGGAGTAATCCCTTTTTTTTTTTCTTTCCTTTCCTTCTCTCTTTTTTTTTTTTTTAAGTACAATCACTAATTCGAAAAATTAAAGTCAGGTTTATGGGGCTTAACATAGTTGAGCCAATTTTCCCAGTATGAAGTAAATTTCTCCAATTTTTAATTAATAAAGGCAGTTATCTTCTCCATTTTATATATGTCCATTGTTGTTTCCATCCATTGCTTCAAAGTTGGGCTCTCCTGGGATATCCATTTCCTAGTAATGGTCTTTTTACAAGCCACCAGTCTTTTTACAAGCCATTCATTAAGTGTTTATCTTTCTTCAGCCAGTCCTGAGGTACATGTCCAAAAAACAAAGTTTTACTTTTGAGGGGTATTTCACGTTTGAAAATATCCTGTAGAGCTTGGTGTATCTCTTTCCAATAGTCCTTTATGATGGAGCAGTCCCAGAAAACATGGTAGTGATTTGCATTTGAACTCCCACAATTTCTCCAGCAGGCAGGGGAGTTGTTATCATAGTGAGACTTTTGAGAAGGTGTAATAAAAAATCTGATCAAACTTTTCCAGCCAAACTCCCTCCACTTGGGTGAGCTGGTACAAGTCCATTGATATTTCCATATTATTGTCCATTCTTCCTCAGATATAGTTATCCCTCCTTTCTTCTCCCATTTTGTTTTAATGTATGAAGTTGAATATGATTTCATATTCAGAACCGTTTTTAAAATGTTATTTAGGGGTGTCCCAACGACTTTTTCTATTTTCAATGTGATACCGATATTGGAGCCTTGAATATTGACCGATACCGATATTGTGTAGATACAATATCAGCAAGAAGGAATCATACATAGTTTTATTATTTTCTTGTGTGGAATGTGCCGTGCCAGAAACCTGAGGGTTGCAGGTTCGTTTCCCGCCTCTTGACATCCAAATCGCTGCCGTTGTGTCCTTGGGCAGGACACTTCACTCTTGCCCCCGGTGCCGCTCACACTGGTGAATGAATGATGAATGAATGATAGGTGGTGGTCGGAGGGGCCGTAGGCGCAAACTGGCAGCCTCGCTTCCATCAGTCTACCCCAGGTCGGCTGTGGCTACAAATGTAGCTTACCACCACCAGGTGTGAATGAATGATGGGTTCCCACTTCTCTGTGAGCGCTTTGAGTATCTAATAATAGAAAAGCGCGATATAAAATCTAATCCATTATTATTATTATTATTATTAATGTTAGAAAAAGTTTGACCAAGTGAAAATAGTCAAACAAAAAAGTATGAAAAACAACAACAGTCTGGAATGGACTTATACTGTCTTTAATTTGATGTGGAGTGGTAATTGTATTTTGGGACATCGAGTGAAGTTAACTTTAATTATGTTAATGAAGTTAACTTCTTGACAACGTAAGTTGAATGATGCGGATACGTTTGTTACTGGATACTTTCCAATACGCTTCTGTCTTTAAGACTTTGCATGCAAAAGTAATATGCAGCTACAAATATTTAACACTTGTTTATATTGAGATATATGCTGCAATACAGAGGTACCTCGGCCTACAAGTATTCTGAGATACAAGCTGCATCTCTGCTTTTTGTAATGATGAACTTGCAAGCATAAACTTACATTACGACCCTGCACGTTGCTTGAGGGTGTAGCAAATTCCAAATGTGGGAAAATCTGCCACCAAACATCATGTTTTCTTCGCCAGCATGAGCTTATAGCTTATATTTGTATGTACAATATATTTGTCTACCAGTGTGTGCGGGACCCAAAGTACGGCCCCAGCCACACAGAGAGCCCAACCCAAAACAGCAGGTGAACAAGGGAACAAGGGTCCACCGGGCCCACGCAGTCAGGGGCCAGCGGCAGGCCATAGACACACACGCCCAGCAAACAACAAGGCACAGAAGAAGCAGGGGACAGTCAGCCCCCAAGCCAGTGAGAGACTACACCCCACTTGGGCAGAAAGACGGGACACCCTGCCCCGGAGGGCCCAGAGTCTCCCTGCAGACACAACAAGCCTCAGGAGAGCACGGCAGGGCCCGCCCCATCCAAGTCGGCCGCCGCAGGACCACCCAGCACGGGGCTGCGGGAACCACCCAACCCACCTGTAGGGACCCTAACGATGGAGATGCAACATCTAGCAACTGCCCTGGCAGATGCTCCCTCTGAGGTAAGAGGAAGAGATAAAAAATATTTGAAAAAAAAAAAAAAAAGAGATCACAGACACGCTGACATACAAGGTCACTACCCAAGCAGCTGGCCGAATTGCAACACTGCAGAATACCCAGCAGCACACCGAGCTGCCATGATAGACGCGGGGACTAGTCCCAGCAGGGCCCAATCAAAGGCATCCCAAAGGGGTGGACGGCGGGAACCAGGGGCCCCAGACACGCAGCACATTCATAGCAAACGTGTTGAAGAAATACCAATATCAAGATGATATTTAAAAAATGAGCGAATCAGTGAACTTGAAATGTGTCAAGTTTCATTCTATTGTTCCGAGTTGATATGGAGAATTTTACTGTCTTTTAAGTGACGTTTTCTTCGTAAAAATCTAGCATCTTTGTATCTTTTATCTGTTATTTGAGACTGTTCTCGTGTTGAGAAAGTAGCTGAAAATAAGCTTCCTCTACTTGAAAGACCAGCAGCTGCCAATGGGTTCCAATCCACTTCTCGTTCCTTGAATCCTTTAATCTCACATGCATTATCAGTCACGATAGCAATGCCATGGTTTGGTCTTTTAAGCTCCAAGTCAGTAACTACGTTTCCATGCACTAAATTAGACTGAGTTCGTTTTTTGTACTTTCACAGTGTCCATGCACACACTCTAATGCGACACTGGGGGGCGCTTATTTCATTTTAGCGCGGATAAATTAATGTATTTTCTGGTTGACCTCTGACGTCAAACGAGAACATCTGCGGATCCTTATCACTTGTTTTAAGTGATGTCCGCTGTAATATTGACACAGATATTACGTCTCCAATGGCTATGCTGATGTTAAATAGCAGACAGCATCAAGGAATGATCTTGGATTGCGCTACAAACATGACAATACTACCAAGACTGTATCGGGGCGGATGCAGGTTTGAAGCAAAGAAAAACTGGCGGCAGAGTTTTTCTGAAAGAATTTTCGAACAAAGAATTATGGAAACAAAACTTTTGAGTGTCTTGGAGTTCACTCAAAAGGCTCTGTGGATTGATGGAAGGAGTTTTAAATCCGAAGGATAAGACTGTTTGTGCCCCGACTGATACAGTTCCACATGAAGATTTCTATTGTTCTGGACTATCTTGCCAGTTGTGCAGAAAGTTCATCAGTTTGGAGTGCACAAATTCAGTGTGAAAATGTTTGTGTACGCTTTATTATTCGCCTTTAATCTACCTGCACCATTATCTTTCATCTAAATAATTTTTTGTTCGGGAGTCCAAATTAAGCTAGCATTTTACATTTCCTCAGCTACCTTCTTAAATAAATCTGTTTCTTTTTTTCACCTGCACTTCAAAATGTTCTGTTCTTTCTATTTGTGAAGCAAAATAAACAGTCTCCTCTTAATTACAATTGTTGCTACGTTTTTATTGAATGGTATCCGCTTCCGGGTTATATCCCGCTCGTTGATACTGGTGCAAGCGCAATACAAAGGGTCCTCTCCGGCCGCACACACCCCCTCGAGAGATGTGGTTTTCAATCGCAGAATCCAGGTGTGTTAGTCCGATTTTTCAAAAACTGAACACGATCGGATTCAGGTGTTTCCATGGGCTGTAGGAGTCTTATTTAGAGCCAAACTATTTTAGAAATCGGACTAATTTAGTGAACGGACACATACTCACTGACAGCAGCTTATAAAACCTTTGTTTGCCTTTGTGTGAGACTTGAAAAGAGGGCGAGGCAACTGTCATGTGCCCACCAGACACATTTTCTCTTAAATGAAAAATATTGTCTCATTGTATTGATTACGTCATACCCCTACTATCGGTTCACCGTGCGTGACTGCTCGCCGTCTGTTCGCTGTTGCGAAAAAGGCTAAGTATCGCTCTGTGTAATTTTAATTGTTCTACAGCTTTCTTTATCACTTCTCAAACATATTTAGTGGTACTATTTAACTTGCAAATCACCCGATCTCTGTCCCACCACCCTTTCCTCAGCTAGCTAGCTGCTAAGCTAGCGCGGAGAAAGGCAGCGCCGGTCAGAAGGTAAGTAGGAAGCTACTCCCGCACACCGCGACCACTTCCCTGAGGACAGCAGGAACTTCACTCGGTGACAGAAAACACTGTGAGTAATGGCTTCCTGCGCGTCTTGCACCATACTCACAGAGAGGTTGGCTCTGCTAGAGGGCCGTGTCCGCCAGTTAGAGCAGAGTAATGTCGTAACTTTAGATGTTGCGGACACATCTGCTAGCGTTAGCTGTAGCGAGCTAACTAGCCCAGCTTGTAGCAGTCCTAAGCGGCCTACAAGCTACGGTGTACCGGTTGAGACGCATAATAGATTTAGCTCTTTAGCTAGTCCTACACCCCAGTCTACCGGGCACCACACCTTAGTCATAGAGGACTCCATCACCCGAAACATAAAGCTTAGCAAACCAGCCACAATAAAGTGTATCCCCGGGGCCAGAGCACCTGACATTGAAGCTAATCTTAGGGAGCTAACTCGCAACAGGCCTAGTAAACACGTACGACAGGCTAATCGCACCACTAATTATGCGAATATAGTTGTACACGTTGGCTCCAATGACACTAGAATGAGACAGTCAGAGATTACAAAGAGAAACATAGCCAGGACTTGTGATCTCGCCAGAAAGATGTCCAGGCATCGAGTAATTGTCTCTGGTCCCCTGCCTGCGAGAGGCAATGATGAGAGATATAGCAGATTAGTCTCGCTTAAAAAGTGGCTGGCTATCTTCTGTAGGCAACAGGGACTAACGTTTATTGATAACTGGCCCTCTTTCTGGGGCAAACCAGGTTTGCTGATGAGAGACGGCCTTCACCCTAACCAGGAAGGCGCCATCATCCTGTCTAGAAACATAGACTACTATTTAAGTCTCACTTGACTGACTACACTAGAGCAAGCCCGGTCACAGGCAATTACAATGTCTGTTAGTCCGGGTGAGGAGTCAGTTAAGCTAGAACTAGCCAGCGCCAGGCTGGATAATCCATGTACGCATAGCAATTCTCTTAGAATAATACACAATTCACATAATGTTTTTTCTGTTGTGTCTGTGTCAGAGGTGGACATGCATTCTACTGAGGTGGCAAATTATGATGTGTCCAGTCTATTGCAGCACCAAGCAAACAATCGGAAAATTCCCGTCATATCAATTCCTAGATATGGTCGAAACTATTTAAAGTGCACTACGCATAATAAACGCAGCATTGTTAATATTGCCACTACGGATAATCTTAACAAAAACTCGTCAAAACAGCCCAATACCTATAATATGGGCTTTTTAAACATAAGATCATTGTCTCCCAAGGCGTTATTAGTTAATGAGGTCATTAGAGACAACAATCTTAACGTCATGGGTCTTAGCGAAACCTGGCTCAAACCAGACAAATTTTTTGCGCTCAATGAGGCATCTCCTCCTAACTATACGAATGCGCATGTTGCCCGTCCTCTTAAAAGGGGAGGGGGTGTCGCACTAATATACAATGAAAATTTCAACCTTACCCCTAACCTAAATAATAAATATAAATCGTTTGAGGTGCTTACTATGAGGTCTGTCACACCGCTACCTCTCGACCTGGCTGTTATCTACCGCCCCCCTGGGCCCTATTCGGACTTTATCAGTGAATTCTCAGAGTTCGTTGCTGATCTAGTGACGCACGCCGACAATATAATCATAATGGGGGACTTTAATATCCATATGAATACCCCATCGGACCCTCAGTGCGTGGCGCTCCAAACCATAATTGATAGCTGTGGTCTTACACAAATAATACATGAACCCACGCATCGCAACGGTAATACAATAGATCTAGTGCTTGTCAGGGGTGTCACCACCTCCAAAGTTATGATACTTCCATATACTAAAGTAATGTCCGATCATTACCTTATAAAATTTGAAGTTTTGACTCATTGTCAACAAGCTAATAATAATAATAACTGCTATAGCGGCCGCAACATTAATGCTGCCACAACGATGACTCTTGCTGACCTACTGCCTTCGGTAATGGCACCATTCCCAAATTATGTCGGCTCTATTGATAACCTCACTAACAACTTTGATGATGCCTTGCGCGAAATTATTGATAGTATAGCACCGCTAAAGCAAAAAAGGGCCCCTAAAAGGCGCACCCCATGGTTTACAGAAGAAATTAGAGCTCATAAATTATCATGTAGAAAACTGGAACGCAAATGGCGCGCGACTAAACTTGAGGTTTTCCATCAAGCATGGAGTGATAGTTTAATAACTTATAAACGCATGCTTACCTTAGCTAAAGCTAAATACTACTCAAATCTCATCCGCCTCAACAAAAACGATCCTAAATTTCTGTTTAGTACAGTAGCATCGCTAACCCAACAAGGGACTCCTCCCAGTAGCTCCACCCACTCGGCAGATGATTTTATGAATTTCTTTAATAAGAAAATTGAACTCATTAGAAAGGAGTTTGAAGACAATGCATCTCAGCTACAACTGGGTTCTATTAACACAAATACGACTGTATATACGACGGACAATGCCCTCCAAAATAGTCTCTCTATTTTTGATGAAATAACATTAGAGGAATTATTACAGCGTGTAAGTGGGATAAAACAAACAACATGTTTACTTGACCCACTTCCTGGGAAACTTATCAAGGAACTGTTTGTATTATTAGGTCCATCAGTGTTAAATATTATAAACGTATCACTTTCCTCCGGCACTGTTCCCCTAGCATTCAAAAAAGCGGTTATTCATCCTCTGCTTAAAAGACCTAACCTCGATCCTGACCTCATGGTAAACTACCGACCGGTCTCCCACCTTCCGTTTATTTCCAAAATTCTCGAAAAAATTGTTGCACAGCAGCTAAATGAACACTTAGTGACTAACAATCTCTGTGAACCTTTTCAATCCGGTTTCAGGGCAAATCACTCTACGGAGACAGCCCTCGCAAAAATGACTAATGATCTATTGCTAACGATGGATTCTGATGCGTCATCTATGTTGCTGCTTCTTGATCTTAGCGCCGCTTTCGATACCGTCGATCATAATATTTTATTAGAGCGTATCAAAACACGTATTGGTATGTCAGACTTAGCCTTGTCTTGGTTTAACTCTTATCTTGCTGACAGGATGCAGTGCGTCTCCCATAACAATGTGACCTCGGACTATGTCAAGGTAACGTGCGGAGTTCCCCAGGGTTCGGTTCTTGGCCCTGCACTCTTTAGTATTTACATGCTGCCGCTGGGTGACATCATACGCAAGTACGGTGTTAGCTTTCACTGTTATGCTGATGACACTCAACTCTACATGCCCCTAAAGCTGACCAACACGCCGGATTGTAGTCAGCTGGAGGCGTGTCTTAATGAAATTAAACAATGGATGTCCGCTAACTTTTTGCAACTCAACGCTAAGAAAACGGAAATGCTGATTATCGGTCCTGCTAGACACCAACATCTATTTAATAATACCACCTTAACATTTGACAACCCAAACAATTACACAAGGCGACTCGGTAAAGAATCTGGGTATTATCTTCGACCCAACTCTCTCGTTTGAGTCACACATTAAGAGTGTTACTAAAACGGCCTTCTTTCATCTCCGTAATATCGCTAAAATTCGTTCCATCTTGTCCACTAGCGACGCTGAGATCATTATTCATGCGTTCGTTACGTCCCGTCTCGATTACCGTAACGTATTATTTTCGGGTCTCCCTATGTCTAGCATTAAAAGATTACAGATGGTACAAAATGCGGCTGCAAGACTTTTGACAAAAACAAGAAAGTTTGATCATATTACGCCTATACTGGCTCACCTGCACTGGCTTCCTGTGCACTTAAGATGCGACTTTAAGGTTTTACTACTTACGTATAAAATACCACACGGTTTAGCTCCAGCCTATCTTGCCGATTATATTGTACCATATGTCCCGACAAGAAATCTGCGTTCAAAGAACTCCGGCTTATTAGTGATTCCCAAAGCCAAAAAAAAGTCTGCGAGCTATAGAGCGTTTTCTATTCGGGCTCCTGTACTCTGGAATGCCCTCCCGGTAACAGTTAGAGATGCTTCCTCAGTAGAAGCATTTAAGTCCCATCTTAAAACTCATTTGTATAATCTAGGCTTTAAATAGACCCCCCTTTTTTAGACCAGTTGATCTGCCGTTTCTTTTCTTCTCTCCTCTTCTCCCCTGTCCCTTGCGAGGGGGAGTTGCATAGGTCCGGTGGCCATGGATGAAGTGCTGGCTGTCCAGAGTCGGGACCCCGGGTGGACCACTAGCCTGTGCATCGGTTGGGGACATCTCTGCGCTGCTGACCCGTCTCCGCTCGGGATGGTTTCCTGCTGGCCCCGCTGTGGACTGGACTCTCGCTGATGTGTTGGATCCACTGTGGACTGGACTTTCACAATGTTATGTCAGACCCACTCGACATCCATTGCTTTCGGTCTCCCCTAGAGGAGGGGGGGGGGGGGTTACCCACATATGCGGTCCTCTCCAAGGTTTCTCATTGTCATTCACCGACGTCCCACTGGGGTGAGTTTTTCCTTGCCCGTATGTGGGCTCTGTACCGAGGATGTCGTTGTGGCTTGTGCAGCCCTTTGAGACACTTGTGATTTAGGGCTATATAAATAAACATTGATTGATTGATAACAAATTAAAGAAAGGAAATAAATAGGAAAGAAAACTTGGCCAATATGCATAACTGGGAAGTTTACCTGTCCTAACAATGCTTTTCCCTGGAAAGAGACAATTTATGTAGGATAATGTGGTTTGAATGTGGCTCGTCCCTCTTCTGCTGTGCACATGGTGCCCGTTAAAAGACATCAACTGTTACCCCACTTTTTTTTCTCGAGTTCACATGTATTCCAGCCAAATTATTCATCCACATCATGTAATTTCCTCAAGTTTGTTTTTTTTCGCAAATGTAGTGATGTGCACATTTATACATTTTAACTTTAGTCAGAGATAACGATAACTGTTTTATTAAAAAACAATCACCTTTATACTTGGGGCAAAGCCCAAGTGAGGTAGTGCTATTTAATGGTTGGGCCCTGTTCTCAATCAAACACTGGACATCTGGATCACATCTCTTTAAATCTCCCCTAAGCTTGAGCTGGGCTCTATCTACACAGGAAGAAAAAATGTGGGCGCAACATGGTGATTGTGTCCGCTGACTTCAGAAGGGTGCCGCATCTTATTTTCAGACAATTGAAGAGCCATCATTCTACAGCGGCATCATTCTACAACACAATGGAGAAGGGAAAAAGACTTGTGTAATGTTAAGCATTTTAAAGGTTGAACATACTTTGGATTTGGGTTGCATAAATCTTCATTCACATTATTAATGCTCTTCAATTTCTAGATGACAACTTTTAAAAATTTCCCAAAAGGAGCTGCAGCAATTCACAATATTGCGATCATGCCAATTTATACAAATCAAACCAATCCCAGCAACTTTCCCGCACATTTGGCCAATCAGCGTAATTTTCGCCGATGGAATTTGTCCCTCATTGGCGCTGAAACGCGCACGTCAAATGTCTAATAAAAACATATGGGGTTTTTTTGTCGTGTAGACGAAGCAGCAGCAACAACATGTAACAATATATCAACTATATTACTCAAACTGCCATGCCTAATTTCAAATCTGTGTGGTATAAAACGAGTAAAAAACAACAAAATATATTATTTAAAAAAATGTTTTTGTTGAAATCATGTGCTTTTTGAGGTTAAGGTTACAAGAAACACTTAAAACATTGATGACAAATTCATAAAATCAAAAGTTGATTGACTATTATTGAAAAAAATCCCAAAAACATTGCAACCTTTACAGCAACTTTTTAAAAAGGTGCCACAAATGTAGACATTTCAGGCAGCAACAATCACAAAAGAAGCCCACAAAATCCTGGGGGCACTAATCAAATAACTGACTTATGTTTATTTATTTGTCTTTATTACTGTCTGAGCATTAAGGTGAGTGAGCAGCTGTGCCATGTTATTGACTTGGCCGAAGTTAATAGAAAGACTTCCTATCAACTGTTCTTCCGGGAACTCCCATAAAGAACGACAGAAAGACCTTACAAATAATGACAATACAGTGGTGTTGTACATCAGTGCTCGTTAGAAATACTTTCTAAATATCAAACAAAGGCCGACCTGTATGAAAACCCAAACAGTTTTTCAGATGAAAGAATAAAGTAACCAACTAATTAGTTCCAGACACCCAAAAATGTGAATATAAAGCACATCTTATAGAGAACAGTTAGTTTTACAAACAATGTTTTAGAAACAATTACTTAAAGTGTATAAATAAACATTTGATATCACTTTTACTGAAAACCTGGCAAAAACAGTGATGAGCGGAGAAGGAGGAGGGCAGGGGAGAGCCATGCAAACACCGCCTTTGTATCTTGGTGCGACTTCTTTCCTGAATTTAACCATGTTTCTCACCTTATTTATCAAAGTGCTGCCATTTACAACTTCAACTCAACAGGGAACGTAAGTAAGGAGAAAATTACTATCAAACTAGGACCCACAATGCAAGACTGACTGTTAATCCTGCCAGGGTTTGAGACCCTATCATATCCCACCTCACTTATCACAATTGGCTGCCTCTTTCCGACACTTTAATCACTAGTTGTTTTTTTTACATCATTAGAACTGGCTAGGTGCTTTCCGTCTAGCCACACATCATTTTGCAGCGTGAGTATGGCCCGCTAGGGCCTCTGAGGTCATAAACATGTACAGAGGGCGTTCCTGAAGAGTTTGGTCCCACTCTGGGACACCAAAGGCCACTGGCAGATTGCTGTGTCTGTCAAGCACACAGCCCAAAAGTTTATTTTTTGATGATCCATCCTGTTGTAAATATCCTGCATGGAGGGAAAGGCATACAGTGCAGCAAGGCCTCCTGTCACACGGGAGCGTAAAGCAACTCCAAGTGATTCCCTCCAGCTGTTGCCATGACCTAATCGCACACAGCAATGGTCACTCAATCACAGGCTATGATAATGTCTCACTTGTTCACACACTTTCTCTCTCTTGTTATGGATGTCAAACATAGTTGACTGACAGCAAAACAAAACGCAAAAAAAGTATTTTACTTCGATAATCAACATAACTGATGTATAATATGTTTACTATAATAAAACATGTCTATTAATATGATAAAAATAGGCAAAAAATTATATGGGCTTGCATGTAAAATCTCATTAGTGCTCCAATACAAAGCTGGACAACCAATTAACATCTAAATGTCTTCCAATAAGCTCCCAAAGTTGGTCTTTTCTTGAATTTTAGTCCAGACAGTTACAAAATGTAGTGTGAACATTCATGGTAGGCTATATGCTGCTAGGAACTAGCAGCTACACAACAGCAAAGCACACAGTAGCACACCAGCTAGACATACATCATAAGTATCCTGATTGAACAATAATGCCGTCTAAAACAGCATTTTATGTCAATATAAACAAGTATCAAATAAATATAGTTACATATTACTTACATATACAAATTCCCCAAGGCAGAAGGTAATTAGAAATTCAATAAAGTGCCTGAATCATTTAACTTACTGCGTCATGAGTTTAACTTAATGAATTATTTAGGCCACTAGGTGTTGCCAAAATATATATATTACAACCCCCTTCAAATTAAAGACAGCACAAGTCCATTTCGGACGGTTAATACAATATAAGTTTGTATTTTTCATATTACCATGCTTTTCTGTTTGACTAATTTCACACGATCAGTTATCCAAAAATGGATGTGTGAATGGATTGGACAGTTCCAACACTTTCTTACTTACTCACATACTTCCCGTCATGTAAATATGTGTGTTCACTAGGATCACTCCGTTATGAAATAATTACGCTTGCTAATGCATTTTAAACCAAACACATCTACAAGGATCATTTCATTCTCACATTTCATTAAGTGTTTACGACTACAGATTAGCAGTTTTAAAAAAAACGGTTTATAATAGCAATGACAAAAAATAGGTAAAAATTACCCCTATTCATTAAACATCTCACAATGTATATCCTTTCAAATCAAATCAAAGTTTCTATGAGAATGAATTGCTCAGCATGTGAATATTAAAGCTCTTTGGGCGACTTACTCTCTCTCCTTCTCTGTGAGTCTGTCTGTGATGGTGTCCTTGATGGAGGAGCGTGATCCCTTGTGGATTACTGGATACCTTAGAGGGATATGCAGGAAGCATGAAATCATCAATACCAAGTGTGCCGTGTAACCCAGGGCGACCGCCACTCTCCCATCATCCTTTGCTGCAGGAAACAGAAATAAACATAAACTAGTATCAGATCACATTAAATTGAGATGTCATTTATCAATATCAACAAAACAAATCACAAACGTAACATGTATTTAAAAAGTACACAACTTAAACCATCCACATCTCTCCACATTAGCAGAGCAAAAACTACAAAACACACAATGGAATAAAAAAAAGATTACCGGTAGAGGAACCAAGTCCACATCTGGTGAACAAGTAAAGAAGGCAATGTGTGTCCAAACTGCAGTTTAATATTGACACGCTAATAATGAAATGCTGTACAGAAAATGTGGAATTACGGGAAAAGCAGGCATATTTGGTATGTGGAATATTGTTTGCAACTTCGCATGCATGTTGTACTTGATTAATTAATTTATTGATTTATTTGACAGGGAGAGTGTACATTACTTAACATTGTTGTAAAGGTCCCAGAATTTGCTAAAATTACTTTTTCTTTTTTTAATCGGATGCCCCTGAACAGATCTTAAAATATTCTACCAAATACAGGAAAAAGTTATACAGTGAAAAAAGCAATTCAATTAAAAGTGGGCCCGGGTCAATATTTGTTAAGTCAGGTCTATTCAACTGCTGGCCCCGTTTTGCCCGCCGAACATCACCCAAATAGGTTTGATGAAACCAATAAAACTAGGGTTGATAATGTATGCAGTACTACAGCAACCCCGCAGGCATGTGTCACAATGAAGCAGCAGTGATGTTGAGTCGAAGAAGACTACTCATTCAACCCTAGAAAAAAAATCTAAATAAATTGCAAAAATCTGGCTTTTAACAACAACTGGACAACAAAGTAATGTTCTACCCCGAGCAAATGCTCGACAGGACCTTTTAAGCGAAGGACACATTGATCCAGACAAGCAGCAACAATGGTAGAAATCCCAGCATGTAAGCTTCATCACGAAACTTGGTCAAACATTTGCAAGAAGATATAACTTGTGCATAAAGATATTTCGTTTGTTTTGTATTTAAATTGCTGACTTTGTGATGTTATTTGTATTTGTGGTCATTTTGTTTTTTGTCTGAGTAACGAACAGACCTCGTTTAATACATGTAGCGCTTATTTTGACCAGTAGAGGGCTACAACACTAATTGTGATAAGTCACATACAGTGTGTGCAATGTTTGGTGTGTGAATGTTGTGTAATGTCTATGTGTTTAAAAAGTTATAGTTTATTGTGTGAATATATTAACACTCAACCTATTTTATTTATTTAAAAAACACAATGGACATTGTGTAAAATACACAAATAATGTTATACTTTTGTTATGTTTATTTTGTGTTAATATTTTCAGTCTTATCAACCTCAATGAAGATAGAAGTGTAAGGAAATAAACTAAGGAAGGAAAATAATTAAAAAGAAGGAACATCCATCCTCAACAAAAACTGGAGTTTCTTTTTCTTTGTGCTTTTAACTAGCTGCGCACGCTGGAACCGAGTAGCGAGGGCAGAATAATGAATTTGTTGACAGTGCGGTGTGAAAGCCGATGTGTTTACTTTGCAATTAAGTAAACGCAGTCTCAAAGAAATATAATCTGCGGAGGCACTTTTTGACGAAAGATCCACATCACATGGAAAAGATAGTAAAAGATGTGCAGCAGCAGTGTTTATGGATCTAACTAAAGCATTTGACACAATCACAATATTTTAATAAAACAAATAGAATGGTATGGCATCAGAGGGTTTGTTTTAAACTGGATTAGAAGTTACTTAACCAACAGGAAACAATACGTGAAGCTCGGCGAACACACGACTACAACGCTAAATATGTCCTGTGGTGTACCCCAGGGATCAATACTAGGACAAAAAATGTCCAATCTTTATATAAATGACATTTGTAAAGTTACAAAAGACTTAAGGTTAGTATTTTTTGCAGACGATACAACAGTGTTTTGTTCAGGAGAGAACACACAAAAGCTAATACAAATGATAACAGAAGAAATTAACAAATTAAAAAGATGGTTTGACAAAAACAGACTATCCTTAAACCTTAGTAAAACTAAAATAATGCTATTTGGTAACAATAGAAGGGAAAGTCAAACACAAATACAAATAGATGGAATAGAATTTGAAAGGGTAAATGAAACCAAACTTCTAGGTATAATGATTGATAAAAAAAATAACTGGAAATCTCATATAAAAAAATATACAACATAAGGTGGCAAGAAACACGTCAATAATGAATAAAGCTAAACATGATCTAGACCAAAAATCACTCCATATTCTCTACTGCTCGCTAGTGTTACCATATCTGAGTTATTGTGTAGAAATATGGGCAAATAACTACAAAAGTACACTTCATTCATTAACTGTGTTACAAAAAAGATCAGTTAGAATAGCACATAATGTTGGATATAAATACATTCAGAACTTTGATTCATTGAATCGAAAATACTGAAATTCCACGACATGATGAATTTGCAAACAGCTAAATGTATGCACAAAGCAAACTATAACCTGCTACCAAATAATGTAAAATAATTATTCTCAACAAAAGACGAAAAATATAACCTCAGAGAAAAATGTAATTTAAAACATTTGTCTGCACGTACAACACTTAATACATTTAGCCTTTTGTATATCAGTATGTGGAAATAAACTATGGAATGATTAAGCAAAGAAATCAAACAATGTACTAATATGATCCAATTCAAGAAACTCTTCAAACTTAAAGTGTTTACAAAGTACAAAGAAGAAGAACCATTAACATTCTGAATTTATTCCATCCATCCATTCATTTTCTAGAAATTCTTATTTATCTCACCATATGAAATATAACTTAGTTCACTATTTATTATTTATTTATTTTTAATGATAATATTCATGGAGTATATTGTGAATACATTGAGAACAGAAAGTGAACAAAAGTGTTAGCAACTGCTATGTACAAGAAAAGGGGTAGGATTAAATAGCTCTGCTTCTTCCTACTCCTTTTCGAACATGTTGAATAGAGAAACTGGAAATTGTGATGTATCATGTTGTATGCATGCATGTTCCAAATAAACTTAAACTCAACTCAATCAACATTTCTATGGAGCCCTTGGACTCTTGAAACTGTGGCCCTCTTCATTATGTAGTTGAACAGCCCTGCGTTAAGTCAATTAACCCAACGATAAAGTAAAAGTTTTACAGTGTCGATAAATCGCCATGTGCATGAGTGTCTACGGCTTTAAAGAGCATTCACACTTTTTATAGGTTTCAGCAGCTGTGCGCTTTTGTGCCATAGCAGAATGAAAGAAGGGGGTGAATCCTCTTGTCCTTTATTAAGTGTCTTTGACTTTTTGTGCGGCGAGCATCACAACAAAATAGCCCGTGACTAACAAATGTAGTAGCGAACATGGACAAAATAATGACAAAACCAAATGCAACTGCACCATTGTGGGAACATTTCAGTTCAAACCTTTAAAACAAGATGAGCCCATCAACAAGTGCAAACGCCGTTTCCATATGAGTTGGGAAATTGTGTTAGATGTAAATATAAACGGAATACAATGATTTGCAAATCATTTTCAACCCATATTCAGTTGAATATGCTACAAAGACAACATGATGTTCAAACTGATAAACATTTTTTTTTTTGCAAATAATCATTAATTTTAGAATTTGATGCCAGCAACACACGACAAAGAAGTTGGGAAAGGTGGCAATAAATACTGATAAAGTTGAGGAATGCTCATCAAACACTTATTTGGAACATCCCACAGGTGAACAGGCAAATTGGGAACAGGTGGGTGCCATGATTGGGTATAAAAGTAGATTTCATGAAATGCTCAGTCATTCACAAACAAGGATGGGGCGAGGGTTACCACTTTGTCAAAAAATGCATGAGCAAATTGTTGAACAGTTTAAGAAAAACTTTTCTCAACCAGCTATTGCAAGGAATTTAGGGATTTCACCATCTACGGTCCGTAATATCATCAAAGGGTTCAGAGAATCTGGAGAAATCACTGCACGTAAGCAGCTAAGCCCGTGACCTTCGATCCCTCAGGCTGTACTGCATCAACAAGCGACATCAGTGGGTAAAGGATATCACCACATGGGCTCAGGAACACTTCAGTAACCCACTGTCAGTAACTACAGTTGGTCGCTACATCTGTAAGTGCAAGTTAAAACTCTCCTATGCAAGGCGAAAACCATTTATCAACAACACCCAGAAACGCAGTCGGCTTCGCTGTGCCTGAGCTCATCTAAGATGGACTGATACAAAGTGGAAAAGTGTTCTGTGGTCTGACGAGTCCACATTTCAAATTGTTTTTGGACACTGTGGACATCGTGTCCTCCGGACCAAAGAGGAAAAGAACCATCCGGATTGTTCTAGGCGCAAAGTTCAAAAGCCAGCATCTGTGATGGTATGGGGGTGTATTAATGCCCAAGACATGGGTAACTTACACATCTGTGAAGGCGCCATTAATGCTGAAAGGTACATACAGGTTATGGAGCAACATATGTTGCCATCCAAGCAACGTTACCATGGACGCCCCAGCTTATTTTAGCAAGACAATGCCATGCCATGTGTTACATCAACGTGGCTTCATAGTAAAAGAGTACAGGTACTAGACTGGCCTGCCTGTAGTCCAGACCTGTCTCCCATTGAAAATGTGTGGCGCATTATGAAGCCTAAAATACCACAACGGAGACCCCCGGACTGTTGAACAACTTAAGCTGTACATCAAGCAAGAATGGGAAAGAATTCCACCTGAGAATATCAAAAAATGTGTCTCCTCAGTTCCCAAACGTTTACTGAGTGTTGTTAAAAGGAAAGGCCATGTAACACAGTGGTGAACATGCCCTTTCCCAACTACTTTGGCACGTGTTGCAGCCATGAAATTCTAAGTTAATTATTATTTGCAAAAATATAAAGTTTACGAGTTTGAACATCAAATATCTTGTCTTTGTAGTGCATTCCATTGAATATGGGTCGAAAAGGATTTGCAAATCATTGTATTCCGTTTATATTTACATCTAACACAATTTCCCAACTCATATGGAAACGGGGTTTGTAGGAGTCAGTTTGCTGAATGTGCTCGAATACAACAAACAAACTGCACACCCGCTTGAAACACAACCACCCGACAGTCCACACACACTCACTGAGGTGTTTGGTGTACAAGATCAGTGCAAACAAAACAGTGCAAAAGTGTGCTTCAAATCATTGTGGAAGACATGCTGCCATTTAATACAGTTGAAAACTAGCATTTCTAAAAATGCTGCAAGCGTTTGATAGACATTTGTCATGTGGTCATGTTAAGTGTTCCTCACTCGGAATCTGCCAGACTTAAGTTTTGTTTTGTTTTTTTGCACATGACCTGTTAATAATAGGGCTGTAACGGTATTGTAGATAACACGGTGTTTTGGTTTCAAAGTCTTCACAATAATGCCGTGACGTGTGACAATATCAAACGAAAACTTGGTGAGCGTAGTTTTTTTCTGGCGCTTTAGTGTTGGCTGGGTCTAAAATGAAACTACGTTTCCCAGAACTCTTTGCACAGCATGGGAGCGGCAAAGCTGGGATGTGGAACGCCGTAAGCAGGAAGTGAATTTTCCTAGTAGGTAAGAGGAATTGTTTTGTTTTTTGGACATTTCCTGAAAATTTTATCAAACTGGGTCTGAGTTATGTTGCTAACAAAACGGACGAACAAACCCTAGTGAAAATAAACTTCTTTGGCGGAGGTAAGAAAGTGTGTGTTCTGCAAAGCAAAGAGTACCACTTTTGTCTCAAACCTTTCCAGACCAACACAGCCAGCTGGTCACGTCACATAGCACCAAGGGAAATCACCGCGGAGCATGCTGGAGCTTATCCAGCTTCACTCAGGCGGAAGGCAGAGTACACCTTGGACAAGTCATCACCTCATAAACCGCCACCCAAAAAAGCTATTTGAAGCCAGCAAAGCTAGACATCAGTGGATGTTTAAATTTGTACTTTCAAGACATCAATTGTAAGTGTTATTTTTATATTTGCTTGAAACAGTAGATGTTCCTGCACAATTATTAGCATTTAAAAATACATGTTGTAGTAATAAATATGATTACAACATTTGAGCAATTACAGTAAGTGTGTTTATCCTAAACATTCCAGCCACTTCATTTTACACATTATGGCATCCTTTGTTTTTTGGAAATATACCACAATATAATCGTACCGTGGCCTTAATACTGTGATAATATCCTACAGTGATGTTTTGATACTTATTACAACACTGTACATCTGCTTATAGTGTAGTGTTTATATTGTTACTCTTCACTTTTGTTTAACAAGGTCCCAACTTGGTTGTCAGTTAAGTAATGTACAAATGTACCTCTGCCTACATGTATGATATTGAAGTGCAACTTATTTTGTCAATATTTTATTTAGCCATTTCATTTATTGTTTTATGTGTATATATTCGAGGGCCTCCCACCCACTTCTTAACATATTTTATTGTTAAAAGACAAAGTATATGTTATTGTTATTGTTGTTTTATTCAACTTGAAGATTTAAACGTTTACATTCCTATTACATTGTTAAAATATACCAGAAATACAAGTGTATTGCATTTGAAAGAATATGCATGCATTATTATTATGTATTATCATTACATAAGTGGTTAATTTGGTCTCCAAAAAAAATGAATTTGAGATACCAGCGGTCTCTCTGCTTTTTGTTATGCTTTAAGTTGCGACCATAATTTTAAGTTTATGTTGCGTGAAAAAAGAACAAATAAAAGTGTAGTTACGATTGCTAGCTGGTGCTGTGAATGCCAGAAGGAACCCTGCAAGACCCACCCCAAAACATCCGGTCTAAAAAGAGGAAGACAATCACCGAACTGAAGAAACAAAATACGATCGACTGTGCAGCCAACGCACACGGCAGCCATGCACTCAGCACCTCTTGAAGCAGCTGCCAGCTACCACAGTAGCAGACAATATCCAAAAGGCAGACATACAGTACAATCACGAAAATATAGAGAAGCTACGAATGGGTGTTCGCGACAGAGAAGCAGCTTGAAGGAGACACCAGAAACAGTCTGTTCTCCCAAGGAATTAACCACCAGTGCCCAGAGTGGAACTTTTTGTGTAAGCTACAAGCACAGTAAGGGTGAAGTACTGCTGTGACTTCGGAGGCGAATATCCAACAACTTATCTGCGGTTGCTATCCAAGGTAAATGTTGTACATTATCTAACTCAAAGAGCTCCTTATGCAACAAAAACAATCTCTTTCCAATTGTAACATGACAGAGAGTGTTGCCATATATCACGGGAGAAACAAGTAACATGCTCTATATGAAAACGTTGCTTACAATAAACAGGCTTGGCAACACTGGATGAAAAAGCAGCCCAAAGGAGACACTGCATCGTCCAGACTCCCAGGTAAATACAGTACAATATCATTGTTATTATTTTATAAAACTACTGGAGTCGTTTCAGTTCAGTTTATTCATTTAAAAACAACCCCAGTTGGCAAAAGTGCTGCAGAGACAGAAGAAATAATTTGGAAAAAAAGTGCACGCAGTGTCAAATTTACATTGTAACACAGACGAATGAATAAAATACAATAATAAAATGTACCTTAAAAGAAGTGCAAAATATATCAACAAAAAATATTAAAATGTAACAAATCAATAAAAAATTTATAAAATAAGAAATAAAACGACCAAGATATCCTGCCTAACTGGATTTGAACGCCAGGGAGTAAATATATGTTTTTAACCTAGATTCAAATTGGCTCAGAGACTGGGAGGACCTAATAGATAGTGGAAGGTTGTTCTACTCTCCCTTCCACTGAAAAGGCTCTATCTCCTCTGGTTTTAATTCTGTTTTTAGTACAGGGGTAATGTGCTCATGTCATGACGAGCAGGAGAAGTTTGCAAGCGCTGCAGCCGCTGGAGAGAGCCCTGATTCAGGCCTACATACAAATAATTACAGTAATCCAGGCGTGACGTCACAAATGCATGGATAGCTCTTTCAAAGTCAGACTGTGAAAGATACTGTTTTATTTTTGCAAGGAGTCGTATGTGAAAGAAGTTAGATTTCATGACAGAGCAGATTTGTCTGTCCAGCTTAAGCAAGCTGTCAAAAATAACTCCAAGGCTACTTGCTGATGTGTGGCAATATGAGGATAGAGGCCCAATAGCACTCTCATGTCCTTGCAGCAGGTTTGTTTGACCAAATGTTTTGACCACGTTGTTTGTAGTACATTCTATTGTATTGAACAGTGTTTCTTTCTTATCTAAAAATTTGTTTTTAATTTTCAAAAAGTTGTCACATTAAAGTTGCGGTGCTTGGGGTTTAAGAATGGGAGCAAGCACAGATTACATTTATTTAAATTAATTTATATGGGAAGTGTTTGCAGTTACAAGCTCAGTCGTGGAACAAATCGTGTTCATAAGTTGAAGTACAGTACCCAAGTATTTAAAGAAGACATGATGAGCACAACCATTCTATTCTCCCAACTAACCTACAGTATGCGGGGGGCATCAGCAGGTACTCACTCACCTGCCTACCATGGAGAGGGAAGAGGGGGTTAATGTCCGAAGATTCGACTGCAAGATTGAAAGTGGAATCAGACTCCTACAGCCATGGTCGCTTTCATGCTAATGAGTGTACGTTGTGTTTCGTCATTTACAATTAAAGTTTAGAATAACTATCCAAAACTTTCCACAAAGACATTGAAGACATTGTTGGTATTCTTGTCCAAGACCAGACATTCGCAGACTACCAAAAAAATGGATGCTGAAAACACACTGCCTGTCATTCACACATCAAACAACAGTGTTATTATTTTCTCTCTGAAAGTCAAACTCCATTTTCATACCGATGATGTGTCAGTATTTATTTTATTATTGTAGGAGTAAAGACACATGTTTATAAACGAAGAAGTTGCAATATAATAACACTTTAAAAAGGTAGAGAACCAATCAACCAGACGTTATCGAGTTGATGGTTTCCTTGAAAACATCTGGAACTAGATTGACAGACCTCCACCAAGGCTGAACAATCCTAATTTGAATCAGCACCAAACAGAACACCTACACTTCCTTCATACACCATTATTTTGTAGGTTAATGTGTATATGTTCAGAATTTAAGGAAAATGTTGAAAAAAGCTACCTTGTCAAAAATATAAGTGTTAGTTTACCTTGTGTGTTTTAATGGAAATATTTAATAGCAATATGAAGGACACACAAATAAGTAAAATAGTTCAACTTTGGGGTCAGCTAGCGGACATTTAGCCACAAGCAACACATCAGGGTGCAACTAAAGACAGACTGACAAGGTGAGTTGACAAAGAAAGCTTGTTTAAATGTTGGGAAATGATGCCGCTTCCTGCAGAAACACTTTGACGGCCAGCAGGATTAGGGCTCCCAAATGACCCTGACCCTTGATTCTAATGTGGAACATCCATCCCCGAAGGCCAGTAAAAAGTGGCTCCAACACACATTTGAACAATTCTGGACTTGATCTGGCTCTTTTTGGGACAGACCTCACACAAATAAGAGTCAGGATAAGCCGTTGAGGTAAAATGGAGTTCAGTGGGTCTTCCTGTAGCATATTTCAAGAATTCTACAAAAAAACAGAAGTTTGTGGCTGGAAAATATTCACTATCTTGAAATTAAATAGCAGCTCTTGAGTACATGTGAAAATCTCTCTACCAGAAAGAGAGAATTAAATATGTATTTGCCAGCAGTTACCCCAGTATACCATTTTAGTCTTTGTCTTCAATAGTACTACTTACCAACTAACAACTACAATTTTTTCACTTCTGATACGATACTAATATTGGACCCTGGAGTAGTGTCAGCATAAATCATACATACTTTTATTATTTGATAGTATAGAATGTTGTTAGAAAAGGCTTGATCAAGTGAACACTAACCTATTTTTCGATAACTGTCTAAAATAGACTTAGACTGTGTTTAATTAAACTGAAGTGGAGTCATAGTAGTTTATTTGGAGACACCTTGAGGCCCCAATATTTCATGAAGTAAACCCCATGGCACAGTAAGTTGAATGATGTGGACACGTTTGTTACTGGGTAATTTCTAATAAGCTTCTTCTGCCTTGGAGACGTATGTGTAAGTAATACGCAACTATAAGTATTTGATACTTGATTATATTGAAAAATGTGCTAATTTAGACTGAAGGATTGTTTAATTAGGACGCTTATTATGTATGTCTAGCTTGTGTGCTATTGTGTGCTTAGCTGTCGTGTAGCTGCAAGCTCCTTGGAACCTATATCCTACCATGTATATGTTTTTTAATGACTGGACAAATACAAGAAAAGACCGACCGTGTGTGCTTATTGGAGGACATTTAGATGTTAACTGGCTGTGCAGCTCTGCACAAGTAGGACTGCTTGTATCAGAGCATAATATCAGAAAGCTTAAAGGCCTACTGAAACCCACTACTACCGACCATGCAGTCTGATAGTTTATACATCAATGATGAAATCTTAACATTGCAACACATGCCAATACGGCCGGGTTAACTTATAAAGTGCAATTTTAAATTTCCCGCCACACTGCCGGTTAAAAACGTTTTATTATGCTGACGTATGCGTGTGACGTCACGAGGACAAGGGAAGTATTCGGAGCCCGTAGAAAAAGCTCTGTTTTCATCTCATAATTCCACAGTATTCTGGACATCTGTGTTGGTGAATCTTTTGCAATTTGTTTAATGAACAATGGAGGCTGCAAAGAAGAACGTTGTAGGTGGGATCGGTGTATTAGCGGCTGGCTGTAGCAACACAACAAGGACTAGCAGACGCCTAGCCGATGCTAGCCGCCAAACCCACGGATGAAGTCCTTCGTCGCGCCGCCGATCGCTGGAACGCAGGTGAGCACGGCTGTTGAGGAGCAGATGAGGGCTGGCTGGCGCAGGTGGAGCGCTAATGTTTTTATCATAGCTCTGTGAGGTCCGGTTGCTAAGTTAGCCTTAGCGTCGTTAGCAACAGCATTGTTAAGCTATACCAGGCTGAGAATTATTAACCGTGTAGTTACATGTACATGGTTTTATAGTATTGTTGATCTTCTGTCTATCCTTCCAGTCAGGGATTTATGCATTTTGTTTGTATCTGCATTTGAGAACGATGCTATCACGTTAGCTCAGTAGCTAAGTGTGTCACCGATGTATTGTCGTGGAGATAAAAGTCACTGTTAATGTCCATTTCGCATGCTCGACTCTCATTTTCAAGAGGATATAGTATCCGAGGTGGTTTAAAATACAAATCCGTGATCCACAATAGAAAAAGGAGAGAGTGTGGAATCCAATGAGCCAGCTTGTACCTAAGTTACGGTCAGAGCGAAAGAAGATATGTCTTGCACTGCATTCTAGTCCGTCACTCTAACGTTTCCTCATCCACGAATCTTTCATCCTCGCTCAAATAATGGGGTAATCGTTGCTTTGTCGCTCCGAATCTCTCTCGCTCCATTGTAAACAAAGGAAAATTGTGAGGAATATTACCTCCTGTGACGTCACGCTACTTCCGGTACATGCAAGGCTTTTTTATCAGCGAGCAAAAGTTGCGAACTTTATCGTCGATTTTCTCTACTAAATCCTTTCAGCAAAAATATGGCAATATCGCGAAATGATCAAGTATGACACATAGAATGGATCTGCTATTCCCGTTTAAATAAAAACAATTCATTTCAGTAGGCCTTTAAATGCTAGGCAATATAAGCCGATACTTGTTATTTTTGACTGATATCAGACTGTCGTAATGTGGTGTCCGAGGGCCAAATGATAGGATGGCAGACTTCCTATTTGTTGGAAGCGTGGCATGTTTATTGACAAAGCACACCTTAAAGGCCTACTGAAATGACATTTTTTTATTTAAACGGGGATAGCAGATCCATTCTATGTGTCATACTTGATCATTTTGCGATATTGCCATATTTTTGCTGAAAGGATTTAGTATAGAACAACGACGATAAAGTTCGCAACTTTTGGTCTCTGATAAAAAAAAGCCTTGCCCCTACCGGAAGTAGCGTGACGTAGTCAGTTGATCACCTCCTCATATTTTCCTATTGTTTTCAAAACAGCTAGAGCAATTCGGACCGAGAAAGCGACGATTACCCCATTAATTTGAGCGAGGATGAAAGATTCGTGGATGAGGAACGTTAGAGTGACAGACTAGAATGCAGTGCAGGACATATCTTTTTTCGCTCGGACCGTAACTTAGGTACAAGCTGGCTCATTGGATTCCACACTCTCTCCTTTTTCTATTGTGGATCACGGATTTGTATTTTAAACCACCTCGGATACTATATCCTCTTGAAAATGAGAGTCGAGAACGCGAAATGGACATTCACAGTGACTTTTATCTCCACGACAATACATCGACGAAACACTTTAGCTACGGAGCTAACGTGATAGCATCGTGCTTAACTGCATATAGAAACAAAATAAATAAATCCCTGACTGGAAGGATAGACAGAAGATCAACAATACTATTAAATCATGGACATGTAAATACACGGTTAATGCTTTCCAGCCTGGCGAAGGTTACCAATGCTGTTGCTAACGACGCCATTGAAGCTAACTTAGCTAGGGAGCTAACGTGATAGCATCAGGCTCAAATGCAGATAGAAACAAAATACATAAACCCCTGACGGGAAGGATAGACAGAAAATCAACAATACTATTAAACCATGAACATGTAAATACACGGTTAATGCTTTCCAGCTTGGCGAAGCTTAAAAATGCGGTTGCTAACGACGCCATTGAAGCTAACTTAGTATAACGGGACCTCACAGAGCTATGATGAAAACATTAGCGCTCCACCTACGCCAGCCAGCCCTCATCTGCTCACCTGCGTTCCAGCGATCGACGGAAGGAAGAAGGACTTCACCACGATCATCCGTGCGGTCGGTGGCTAGCGTCGGCTAGCGCGTCTGCTATCCGAGTCAAAGTCTTCCTGGTTGTGTTGCTGGAGCCAACCGCTAATACACCGATCCCACCTACAATTTTCTTCTTTGCAGTCTTCATTGTTCATTAAACAAATTGCAAAAGATTCACCAACACAGATGTCCAGAATACTGTGGAATTATGAGATGAAAACAGAGCTATTTTGTATTGGATTCAATGGGGTACCGATACTTCTGTTTCACTGGCTACGTCACGCGCATACGTCATCATCCAAAGGCGTTTTCAACCGGAAGTTTAGCGGGAAATTTAAAATTGCACTTTATAAGTTAACCCGGCCATATTGGCATGTGTTGCAACGTTAAGATTTCATCATTGATATATAAACTATCAGACTGCGTGGTCGGTAGTAGTGGGTTTCAGTAGGCCTTTAAACACGTGTAAAACAGAACAAAAAAATGTAAGTAGCGACCTAAACTATCAAAAAAAAAGAAGAAGCAAATAATCTACTCACTCAAATCAATTAAATAAAGCATGTATTTTGGCATAAGCACATCTGAATCGTTCACAACAAAAAGCCTGCCGCATATAACCCTTACGCTCTTTTATAGGGCTTCCAATACTACCTGGAATGTGCCACTGTTGCTCTTAGGTTGGCTTACAAACACAATCTAACATTTATACACATCAAAACAGTTAAACTACAATATTGTGTATTCATAGTGTTAATATGAAGGAACCCAAATATACTAATGCTATTTAATCCTCATATCTCTCAAATCTAACCTAAATTTAGATTAATTAAATAGAAAAAAAACAACTAAACCCCAGTGAGTTGGTATGGGCTGATGTCGTCAGTGATGACATAATCAACCCCACAAAACCAGGAAATAACTGGCGGATCCGCCACAAACATTTCTGTAGGTGAGCTGCTACCACATGTAAGTATCTTGCAAACAGATAACTTAATACATCTAACTAAAACAAAAATTAAACTAGTACTGCTATAAATGCTGGCAAACCAATAACATAATGACGTGAATTAGACCTGTTGAGACGAGTTAGGAGTACAACTTTGTCACACGGACCGATATCAATATTGGATCGGGACACCCCTACCACCAAGTACTTCATCTTTGTATGTACACTGGTTTTGTGTAAAACAAAACAAAACATTTACAGTTTAATGTATTTAAGCCATCATCATTTGACAAAAACCATACTACAGTACAAAAAATTGCTGAACAAAAAGGTGCAGAGATCCAGAATTGGAAACTTTTCACCACAGACCATAAACAACTATTATTGAATCTCTGTATTTTAACCTATTTTATTTTCTATTTATTATCCATCATATATTATTAATCAACCTTTATTATAAAACCTATTCACTTTTACCTTATATTTTGAAAACAGTTTTAACATGCTTATGACATATCCATTGTAAATTAGCATTAAGCTGGCACATTTTGAAAAGTGGCGCCCTATTTTTGGGCGCTTTGTTGGTACCGAAAATTAAAACATCTAGAGGAAGTCCGCTACGAATACACCTGTTTGCCGCAAGTGCTTGAGCCGGTGCGGAGTCTGCCACCGGAAACAATGTCACGTGCAACAAAGGTATCGAAATATGGTAGCATTTGATATTACGTGAACTGTTATCTGGTAATCACAAAATACCGAATTCGGTACCAATTCCTACTCACACAACTTTCCTATTCTTAATGTACGAAAGCCTATTGTGTGCCTTTAACCAGTTTTGTAATGTTCCTATGCCTTTAAGTTGATAGGTCAATCTGTGACGTCATTTCCCCTTTAAAGCACGTCTTTGTCAGAATAGCCGGTTTCAATCAGTGGTGGCAGCCAGCCTTGTGTGCGTTGACGACTAAATGTAAGTTTTGTCACATACTGTTACAGCATTTGAACTGGATGTCGTGCCTTGCTACTTCTGCAAATGTTTGGTGCATTGTATGCTAAGATCAGTTGTTTTTGGGTCGATTGAGAGATAATTAGTCTCGTTGACGGCGTTTACATCCACGTGTAGTTTATTTAACGTCATTGCAACTGCGATGGCGGAGTTTGGCCTTTAGATGGCGACAGAGACCACATAATCGCCATGTATGGCTCTGAAGCTTAGAAACTTGTTGGAAGTTCATACATAGTTAAATGCAGTATATATGTTGTTGTTATGCACACCTTTATATTATATCATATTATGTATGCATATCCATGTATATTGCTGCATATTAATGAGTATATAATTGGATTTTAATTGTTCCTCTTTTCCTTATTTGTTTAGACCACACACACAAAACCATACACATTTAAATCTACCTTTCAACAATAAAGATGATTAAAGGATTCTCTGGCCGGAATCTGTCCATTGTGTCCCAACTCTAAAAGAACTACTATCCCTTCCATACATTGGTCCTTCGAGCCGGATAGAGTTCCACCATCAGACACTATGGAGTCATCACCTGCTGATCACCAGCCCTCTGTCAGGCCAAAAAGAGACATTAGACTACCACAGCATTTGGCCCCTTACGATGTCACCCTCCTTCCCTCTCAACTGCCTGCCGCCCAAATCTCCTCACTACCAGTAGGACAACACGGTGAAGCAAGGCCAACCAGAGCTAGGAGTGCGTCAGAGTACCAGTCATCTGCTTCATCACGTCGATCCTCTCGGCGATCGCATGGGCTTCAACTGCTCCAAAATATTCCTGATGTCCAAACAGCTGCCCTAGAGGAGAGAATTAAAGGTTTGGAGCTTGCTGACCTACAGCAAGAAATAGAGGAGGAAAGGAAAGCTGACTTGGAGGCGAAGAGATTGGATGCACAAGCTAAAGAAGGACAAAGACTACAAGAGGATGCTCACCTTGCCAAGGAGAATATGGCAAGGGAAATGGAACGGCGCAGACGCTTAAAGAAACTGGAGAAAGACTTACACATTGCCCATATTGTCAAGTCTTTCCTGTCGGAGTCTGAAGATGATGCAATGTCAACGTCAGCTCCGCCCGCTGCTGACATGCTTCAGCTCCCATCAATAACTCCAATGAAATCCGCTGCCGCTATCCCGATTACACAGCCATTGACAACGATTCCCATTCCTGTGCAAGGTGCACAAACTTGTGTCCCGACTTTAGTAGCCCCCACTACAGCTCCTGCATCTGTGTCTTTCACAAGTCAACATATGCCAGTCATTCACACATCTAGTTATGCATCAACAATGACACATGCAGCCGCAGTGCCACAAACCATGCAAACTTCTGTGCCACAACCACCAGTTCCAGCTGGTGCACCTCCTCCTGCTGGGCAGTATGTTCAATACACATTACCATCTGCTACTCCAGCCCCGGCAGCACCACCCTGGTCCTACCCGGGCATCGAGACGCTGATCGCTACTTCCTATGGCATTCCCAAACCAGTACTTCCAAGGTTTGAGAGTGGCCGGGAAAGTGATTTCGCCCTACTCAAGATGGCGCTAGAGAACTATATGAATAGTCATCCTCACCTCAGCGAGCAATATAAATATCAAGTTCTACTAAATCAGCTCAAACTCCCTAATGCTCTGCAGTTAGCCAAGTCATTCATGTATGACCCAAACCCGTACACGGCTGCGCTAGGGGCTCTACAAGACAAATATGGCCAGCCTAGACAATTAGTACAGAGTGAACTAGGAGCTATTCTTAACTCACCAGCCATCAGAGTGGGGGATGCAGAAGCTTTCGACATGTTCGCTCTCTCAGTTCAGACCTTAGTTGGCATGCTGCAGACTTTAGAGGGACCCCTTGGATACGAGCTCAAATGTGGTTCTCACGTTGACCGCCTCATAAGTAAAATGCCTCCTGCTCACCGAGACGGATTTATGGAATACTGTCTTTGTCGAGGCATTCTACAGCCAGGTACCAACCAAACTTACACCCTGCCCGACCTGGCATCCTGGCTCCAAGTTAAAGCTCAAGCTAAGCGCCTGGCCAGCCGAGTCACTCACCTCTACAACCCGGGGCCTCCTCCTGCCAAGAGGGATTATAATAGTCCATGGCCCAAACAAAGGACAGCGTCAATTCTCTTATGTTCTGGTGAAACCGGTCGCAGCCAGAGCACCAATCTGACAAAGTCACAACCCTTTAAACCTAGTCCTTATTGTCCATTTTGCAACAGTAAGGAGCATTACCTCAACTCATGCCTGGACTTCAAGAAACTGAATACCAGTGAGATCAATAAGTGGATCCAAGAAGGTAACAGATGTTGGAAGTGCGGTCGTGGCCACAAAGCTGCAGCATGTACGCTTAAACGCCCTTGTAATTTATGCAAAGAGACGCACCTCACAGTACTGCATGACACGATCCAAGAGTCATCTCAACAAGTCCTGATGATGAGTAACCAAAAACCCACAGTCTACCTGGAACATCCTCAAAGCCCTCAAAGAGTTTTGCTGAAAGTTGTTAAAGTGCTCCTACAAAATGGAGACCGCACTCTAGAGACATTTGCTGTGCTTGATGATGGTTCTGAGAGAACACTGATCCTCCCCTATGCAGTAGAGCAGCTACAACTTGCTAAGCATCCTGAAACCCTTCACCTGAGAACTGTTCAACAAGAAGTGAAAGTGCTCAATGGTTCGTCAGTCAGCCTTCACGTCTCCCCCATCTTCAAGCCAAGCAAGAAGTATTGGATTAAAAATGCCTTCACAGCTGAGAATCTGAGCCTATCTCAGCACACATATCCAGTAGCGGCCCTCCAAAAACGCTACGAGCACCTCAAAGACCTTCCTTTGCTGCCTATCCATCGAGCGCAACCGCTACTCCTTATAGGTTCTGATATGTCTCAGCTTCTTGCTCCTACAGAGCCGGTGCGAGCAGGCCCATCTGGCGGCCCCATAGCAGTCTGTACCAACCTAGGCTGGTCCCTACAAGGTCCGTCTGTGATTTATGCATCTTCCCATCAACCTTCCTGTCTGCACGTGACCACTGAATCCCCATATACCGAACTTTTCAAGAATGTGGAACGTCTCTGGCAGATCGATACTCTTCCTTACGTCAGCGAGAAGATTGCATCTCGTTCCAAGCAGGACCAACAAGGTCTCTCTCTTTTACAGACTGACTCTAAGCGTGTACCTGTTGATGGTATCCAGCGCTACGCGACACCCCTGTTACGTCGCCAGCCAAGCACTACGCTATGTGCACCCTCAGATGCTGTAATGCCAAACTTGCGCAGCATTGAACGCAGGTTGGCCAAAGACCCTCACCTTGCAACCTCTTATCGTAGAGAGATGGACAAACTTATCAAAACAGGATATGTTGCTGAGATTCCTTCAGAGGAGGCAGCAAAGAGTACTGAGTCGTGGTACGTACCACATCATATGGTGCACCACAATGGGAAAGACAGAGTGGTCTTCAACTGTTCTTTCTCCTACAATGGCCTATCTTTGAATGATCATCTCCTCCCTGGACCAACGTTGGGCCCTACTATGATTGGGGTCCTCTTGCGGTTCCGATGTCATGCAATAGCCATAAGCGGGGATATCAAGTCAATGTTTCACCAGATCCGCTTACTTGACCATGATAAACCACTCCTTCGATTCCTGTGGCGGAACATGGACAGGGAATCTAGAGTGCAGATCTTTGAATGGCAGGTCCTACCTTTCGGAACAACCTGCAGCCCCTGTTGTGCAGTGTACGCCTTACAGCAGCACGTCAGGGACTATGAGCCACCAGACTCTCTGCTCATGCAAGTGGTTGAGCACTCCTTCTATGTGGACAATTGCTTCCACAGTCTGAGTAACGTTGAAGAAGCCAAAGCTCTAATTGACACTCTGCGTGAACTTCTTAGCAAGGGAGGTTTCGAGATCCGACAGTGGGCTAGCAACATGCCAGAAGTTGTGGCCCATCTACCACCTGATGCACGATCAGCAACTAGTGAGCTGTGGTTATCCAAAGCAAGTGATAACCTCCATGAACCCACTCTTGGACTATGCTGGGATTGTTTGAATGACACGCTGAGTTTCAAGCGTCACACAACAGAATCATCAGCTGCCACTCTTTGAAATGTCTACAGTGTCCTGGCCAAGCTTTATGACCCCCTAGGATTCATTGTACCATTTACCACTCGGTGTAAGGTGCTCATCCAAGATATGTGGAAGTCCAACCTCGGCTGGGACGACCAGATCCAGCCTGCAGATCTCCTTGACAAGTGGTCAACCTGGGTACGTGAGATTCCCACTTTACAACAATTTAAGGTGCCCCATTCCTATGTACCTTTTACTGTGAACACTCCCACTTCAACCAGACATATTCACATCTTCTGCGATGCCTACGAGCGCGCCTATGGGTCAGTGGTCTTTATGCAATCAGTAGATGACAATCAGCACACCCATGTGTCTTTCGTGTTCACCAGATCACGAGTTTCACCGAAAAAGCAACTGTCCATCCCGCGACTAGAGCTCAGTGCTGCACTTACAGGAGCACAGCTGGCCAAAGTGATAGAGACAGAGCTCGGTGTCCCTTCATATCGCATCATGCTATGGTCAGACTCAACGACCGTGTTGCACTGGATCAAATCAGAATTGTGTCGCTTCAAAGTATTTGTGGGGACTCGCATCACCGAAATTCAAACCCTAACAAACCCCACTCAGTGGCGTTATGTTGATTCTCTGAACAATCCAGCAGACGATATCACTCGTGGACTCACCCTGCAGGAAATGATCCAAGAGCACCGCTGGAATAAGGGCCCGCACTTCCTTTACCTGCCAGAAAATGAGTGGCCCAATTTGCCTACATCTGACCTGGAACCGGATGCCACAGAGCTGAGGAAATCCGCCTTCGTTGGAACTATTTCCCGTGCTTCATCCACTCAGCTTACTGATTTCAGTAAGTTCTCCACATGGAAACAGCTTCTACAAGAGACAGCTAGCTCCCTTCAAGGGGCGGCTGATGCTGGTGCTTCATCCCCACCTTCCGCCGTGGATTTTCTGCAAGAACGTAACAAGTGGAAGAACGATGGCAAGACCCTTTTGGCCGGTCAAGTTGTCTTGATAGTGGATCCTCAACTCCCCCGAGGATCGTGGCCTGTAGGACGGATCACTCAGACACATCCAGGAGCAGATGGACGGGTCCGGACTGCCAGAGTACAAGTGAAGAATCGCACCTACCTTCGCCCAGTCGCCCGACTGATCATGCTTCCACCTCTTGATGACGAGGACACTACCTCATAGACTTTCTTCTAGTTTCAATTGCCATACGGACAGTTGGGGGCGGCTGTGTACGAAAGCCTATTGTGTGCCTTTAACCAGTTTTGTAATGTTCCTATGCCTTTAAGTTGAGAGGTCAGTCTGTGACATCATTTCCCCTTTAAAGCACGTCTTTGTCAGAATAGCCGGTTTTAATCAGTGGTGGCAGCCAGCCTTGTGTGCGTTGACGACTAAATGTAAGTTTTGTCACATACTGTTACAGCATTTGAACTGGATGTCGTGCCTTGCTACTTCTGCAAATGTTTGGTGCATTGTATGCTAAGATCAGTTGTTTTTGGGTCGATTGAGAGATAATTAGTCTCGTTGACGGCGTTTACATTCACGTGTAGTTTATTTAACGTCATTGCAACTGCGATGGCGGAGTTTGGCCTTTAGATGGTGACAGAGACCACATAATCGCCATGTATGGCTCTGAAGCTTAGAAACTTGTTGGAAGTTCATACATAGTTAAATGCAGTATATATGTTGTTGTTATGCACACCTTTATATTATATTATATTATGTATGCATATCCATGTATATTGCTGCATATTAATGAGTATATAATTGGATTGTAAGTTTTCCTCTTTTCTTTATTTGTTTAGACCACACACACAAAACCATTCACATTTAAATCTACCTTTCAACAATAAAGATGATTAAAGGATTATCTGGCCGGATTCTGTCCATTGTGTCCCAACTCTAAAATAACTACTATCCCTTCCTTACACTTAATAATTGGATTGTTAACATGTTTTCCTTGGTTTATTCATGTAATCAATTGTGTTGTTTTTATTAGAAGTTAAGTACAAATATGTAAGGTCTATGTTTACTTCATACATGCAGACAGTTAAAACATGATGTATCACTATTTCCAATTTTTCTTTTCAACATGTTTGAAAAGAGCTAGGGAGAAGCACAGTTTATTTAATCGTATCCCTTTTGTCACTTTGTAGCATTTACTTGCACATTTATTCACTTCATTTTCCTTAATTGTACAAATTTACTCCATAAATAGTACAATTCAACAAAACCCAAAACCAGTGAAGTTGGCACCATGTGTAAATCGTAAATAAAAACAGAATACAATGATTTGCTAATTATTTTCAACCTTTATTCAATTGGATGGACTGCAAAGACAAGATACTTAACGTTCGAACTGGAAAACTTTATTTTTTGCAAATATTAGCTCATTTGGAATTTGATGCCAAAAAAGACTGAGAAAGTTGAGGAATGCTCATCAAACACTTATTTGGAACATCCCACAGGTGAACAGGCTAATTGGGAACAGGTGGGTGCCATGACTGGGTATAAAAGAAGCTTCCATGAAATGCTCAGTCATTCACAAACAAGGATGGGGCGAGGGTCACCACTTTGTGAACAAATGTGTGAGCAAATTGTCGGAACAGTTTAAGAACAACATTTCTCAACAAGCTATTGCAAGGAATTTAGGGAGTTCACCATCTACGATCCGTAATATCAACAAAAGGTTCAGAGAATCAGGGGAAATCGCTGCACGTAAGCCGCAAGGCCGAAAACCAACATTGAATGCGCGTGACCTTTGATCCCTCAGGCGGTACTGCATCAAAAACCGACATCAGTGTGTAAAGTATATCACCACATGGGCTCAGGAACACTTCAGAAAACAACTGTCAGTAACTACAGTTAGTCGCTACATCTGTAAGTGCAAGTTAAAACTCTACTATGCAAAGCCAAAGCCATTTATCAACAACACCCAGAAACGCCGCCGGCTTCGCTCAAAGATGGACTGATGCAAAGTGGAAAAGTGTTCTGTGGTCTGACGAGTCCACATTTTAAATTGTTTTTGGAAACTGTGGATGTCGTGTCCTCCGGACCAAAGAGGAAAAGAACCATCCGGACTGTTATAGGCGCAAAGTTGAAAAGCCAGCATCTGTGATGGTATGGGGGTGTATTAGTGCCCAAGGCATGGGTAACTTATACATCTGTGAAGGCACCCTTAATGCTGAAAGGAACACTCAGGTTTTGGAGCAACATATGTTGCCATCCAAGCAATGTATTTTTCATGGACGCCCCTGTTTATTTCAGCAAGACAATGCCAAGCCACGTGTCACAACAGCGTGGCTTCATAGTAAAAGAGTGCGGGTACTAGACTGGCCTGCCTGTAGTCCAGACCTGGCTCCCATTGAAAATGTGTGGCGCAATATGAAGCCTAAAATACGACAACGGACTGTTGAACAACTTAAGCTGTACATCAAGCAAGAATGGAAAAGAATTCCACCTGAACAGCTTAAAAAATTGGTCTCCTCAGTTCCCCAAAAATTATTGGGTGTTGTTAAAAGGACAGCCGATGTATCTTCTGGCCTCTAAAGAAGCGTTTGCCATGCTGGAGTTCGCCGAGTTTCTTGGGGACCCAATGGTCTGGCATGCGAACTACATGGCCTGCCCAGCGTATCTGGGATTGCATCAGGATGGTGGGAATGTAGGGAAGGTTGGCTCGGGTGAACACATCTATGTCTGGGTTTTTGTCCTGCCCTTTTATGCCAAATAGTAGTAAAAATGCCCCTGTGCCAACTTTTTTGCATTGAGTTGCTGCCATTAAATTCTAAGTTAATGATTATTTGCAAAAAAAGTTAAGTTTTTCAGTTCGAACATTAAATATCTTGTCTTTGCAGTATACTCAATTGAATATAAGTTGAAAAGGATTTGCAAATCATTGTATTCCGTTTTTATTTACGATTTACACAACATGTCAACTTCACTGGTTTTGGGTTTTGAAAAACAAAAATAAAATGAATACTGTAGTAAAGTAAGTTTTAATTCACATAGTGAGATGAATAAGAATATCTAATTTTCAGTAAGTTCAAAATGTTTATCATTATTCCTCATATTTGTACTTTGTAAACACTTTTGAGTTTGAACAGTTTTCTAACAGGATCATATTAGTACTTTGACCTGTTTGCTTAATCCATTCCGAAGTATTTTGCGTGGATACAATTTTTTTTTATTACTTTTTTCTCAGAGATTATATTTTCCTCTTTTGTTGAGAAGAAATGTTATATATTATTGGGTAGCAGGTTATAGTTTGATTTGTGCATAATTCTAGCTGTTTGCAAATTCACTAAAATGTTGAATTTCAGTATTTTTGAATCAATAAATAAAGGATTTGAGTGTTTTCAATATCCAACATTATGTTTTATTGTTTTTTTCCCCATATTTCTACACAATGATTTAGATATGGTAACACTAGAAAGCAGTGGAGAATATCGAGTGATTTTTGGTCCAGAACATATTTTGCTTTATTCATTATTGATGTATTTCTTGCCACATTATGTTGCCTATTGTTATGTGAGATTTCCAGTTTATTTTATCAACACTTATTACACCTATGTTTTGTTGCACTGTTTTGTATATAGTGTGTTGCACTGGAAAATGACAGCACATAATTCATGATTTTACCCCTAAAAGTTTTTTAGGGATGAGCTTAACTATCAACAATTGTAAGTTTAGAAGAAATAGAAAGTCATTTAATAGCGTCTTGAAGCCATTGAGAAAATATTTGGCTGAAACCAGAAGAGGCCCTGTTGAATTAGTCTGCAATGATTTGCAGCCTAAAGAACAAAAGGCCAGGCCATCCGTTATGGCAGATTATATCATAAGTAGGGGTTGTTACAAGGGTGCACAGCATGACTAAAACAGCAAAATGAACCTAACTTTTCCAAATTCTAAAGCAGACACAAAAACATAGGGAGTGGGCAATTCTGCCAGAGGGCGGCTGACTGCCATGTGCATGAAAAAAGTTAATCCTGAATGGTGGATTGTGTCAGGATGTGCATAGAGTCGACAGTATTTAAGCAACTTTAGGGCTGGGCGATCAGGCTGGAAACTGTATCAGGATATAAATGTTTTATATTGGTCGATATCCATAATTATTGATATTTTTGACTTGATTTATAAAATAATTGTCAACATTTTTATTTAAAATGTAACCTTCCTCTGAGTATAATCCCCTCAGGTATTAATGCAGAAAGGAGAGGAAATGATAACAACCGTGGAACACATTGTAAACAAAATTCCAAAATCACTTTGAACACTTAATAACCGCTTAAAATTGAGGTTCAAAAATAGGGAATACATAAAAAATGCTTAATCTCGTAAATGTAGTAGTTTATATGTTTTCCTGATTGGCTGTTAGATTGTCACTCTCACTGATTAGAGACCACTTCTGGCGTTGTTCGGTTACCAGAGAGCGGGTGTCTTTGTTTATGCAACCAGCCTTGCTTCGCAACTTTTAGTTTCTTCCAAAGAAGATAAAATATATTGAACACAATTTTTTTTTTATATCGATTATGTGTCCGTCACAATATATATTGATATCCTTCTATGGCCCAACCCCAATGTGATTAGCTGCCCGCCACTTTGGTCTTTCCATAGCTGCTTGCTCCCACAAGTTGTAGCTGATGCTGAAGGCTTTCAGTGAAGCTTTGAGAGTGTCTTTGTAGCACTTCTTCTGGCCTCTAAAGAAGCGTTTGCCATGCTGGAGTTCGCCGAGTTTATTGGAGACCCAATTGTCTGGCATGCGAACTACATGGCCTGCCCAGCGTATCTGGGTTTCATCAGGATGGTGGGAATGTAGGCAAGGTTAGCTCGGGTGAACACATCTACGTATGTCTGGGTTTTTGTCTTGCCATTTTATGCCAAGTAGTTTCCGCAGCCTGGTGGTGTGGAAATGGTTCAGCTCCCTGGCGTGGCATTGGTAGAACGTCCACGACTCACAACCATAGAGCAGGGTAGTGAGCAGTAACGCTTTCTAGATAGACCTTGATCTTTGTCTCTGTGGTGATGCCAATGTGTGGGATGGAAGAGGCAGACTACATTTGTGTAGTCTGCCGAAGGCAGCACTTGCCTTGGTAAGGCTGGTGTTGACCTTGTCATCAAGTGTACTGCCAAGATATGTGAACTTGTCCACTATGTTGAGCCTTTGTCCATTGACAGAGATGTTGGCTTCAGAGTAATTTCCCTGGAGCGGGTTGGAGCATCACTTCGGTCTTCTTGGTGCTGATTGTGGGCCCAAAGTTGTTGCAGGTCTTAGAAACTTGTCAACTCTGTGTTGCATGTCTGCTTTGGAGGCAGAATTGAAGGGGCAATCATCAGTAAACAGGAAGAGCGAGGATGCATCCATGACGTCCTTTTGGGGCGGTATAGCTCGGTTGGTAGAGCGGCCGTGCCAGCAACTTGAGGGTTGCAGGTTTGATCCCCGCTTCCGCCATCCTAGTCACTGCCGTTGTGTCCTTGGGCAAGACACTTTACCCACCTGCTCCCAGTGCCACCCATACTGGTTTAAATGTAACTTAGATATTGGGTTTCACAATGTAAAGCGCTTTGAGTCACTTGAGAAAAAGCGCTATATAAATGTAATTCACTTCACTTCACTTTTACAGGTGGGTAGGCGACAGGCCTTGTTTGTAATCAATCAATCAATCGATCAATGTTTATTTATATAGCCCTAAATCACAAGTGTCTCAAAGGGCTGTACAAGCCACAACGGCATCCTCGGTACAGAGCCCACATACGGGCAAGGAAAACTCACCCCAGTGGGACGTCAATGTGAATGACTATGAGAAACCTTGGAGAGGACCGCATATGTGGGTAACCCCCCCCCCCCCTCTAGGGGAGACCGAAACCAATGGATGTCGAGTGGGTCTGACATAATATTGTGAAAGTCCAACACATCAGCGAAAGTCCAGTCCATAGTGGGGCCAGCAGGAACCATCCCGAGCGGAGACGGGTCAGCAGCGTAGAGATGTCCCCATCTGATGGGAAGGCTAGCGGTCCACCCCGGGTTGGGAGCAGAGTAGAAAAGAAAAGAAAAGAAACGGCAGATCAACTGGTCTAAAAAGGGAGTCTATTTAAAGGCTAGAGTATACAAATGAGTTTTAAGATGAGACTTAAATGCTTCTACTGAGGTAGCATCTCTAACTTTTACCGGGAGGGCATTCCATAGTATTGGAGCCCGAATAGAAAACGCTCTATAGCCCGCAGACTTTTTTTGGGCTCTGGGAATCACTAATAAGCCGGAGTTCTTTGAACGCAGATTTCTTGCCGGGACATATGGTACAATACAATCGTCAAGATAGGCAGGAGCTTGACTGTGTAGTATTTTATACGTAAGTAGTAAAACCTTAAAGTCGCATCTTAGGTGCACAGGAAGCCAGTGCAAGTGAGCCAGTATAGGCGTAATATGATCAAACTTTCTTGTTTTTGTCAAAAGTCTAGCAGCCGCATTTTGTACCATCTGTAATCTTTTAATGCTAGACATAGGGAGGCCCGAAAATAAAACGTTACAGTAATCGAGACGAGATGTAACGAACGCATGGATAATGATCTCAGCATCGCTTGTGGACAAAATGGGACGAATTTTAGCGATATTACGGAGATGAAAGAAGGCCGTTTTAGTAACACTCTTAATGTGCGACTCAAACGAGAGAGTTGGGTCGAAGATAATACCCAGATTCTTTACCGAGTCGCCTTGTTTAATTGTTTGGTTGTCAAATGTTAAGGTGGTATTATTAAATAGATGTCGGTGTTGAGCAGGACCGATAATCAGCATTTCCGTTTTCTTAGCGTTGAGTTGCAAAAAGTTAGCGGACATCCATTGTTTAATTTCATTAAGACACGCCTCCAGCTGACTACAATCCGGCGTGTTGGTCAACTTTAGGGGCATGTAGAGTTGGGTGTCATCAGCATAACAGTGAAAGCTAACACCGTTTTTTGCGTATGATGTCACCTAGCGGCAGCATGTAAATACTAAAGAGTGCAGGGCCAAGAACCGAACCCTGGGGAACTCCGCACGTTACCTTAACATAGTCCGAGGTCACATTGTTATGGGAGACACACTGCATCCTGTCAGTAAGATAAGAGTTAAACCAAGACAAGGCTAAGTCTGTCATCCCAATACGCGTTTTGATACGCTCTAATAAAATATTATGATCAACAGTATCGAAAGCGGCGCTAAGATCAAGAAGCAGCAACATAGATGAAGCATCAGAATCCATCGTTAGCAATAGATCATTAGTCATTTTTGCGAGGGCTGTCTACGTAGAGTGATTTGCCCTGAAACCGGACTGAAAAGGTTCACAGAGATTGTTAGACGCTAAGTGTTCATTTAGCTGCTGTGCTACAATTTTTTCGAGGATTTTCGAGATAAACGGAAGGTGGGACACCGGCCGGTAGTTTACCAGGAGATCAGGATCGAGGTTAGGTCTTTTGAGTAGAGGATGAATAACCGCTTTCTTGAATGCTAGGGGAAGAGTGCCAGAGGAAAGTGATACGTTTATAATATTTAACACTGATGGACCTAGTAATACAAAAAGCTCCTTGATAAGTTTCCCAGGAATTGGGTCAAGTAAACATGTTGTTTGTTTTGTCCCATTTACACATTTTGACAATTCCTCCAATGTTATTTCATCAAAGAGAGAAAAACTATTTTGGAGGGCGGTATCCGTCGTATATACAGTCGTATTTGTGTTAATAGAACCCAGTTGTAGCTGAGATGCATTGTCTTTAATCTCTTTTCTAATGACTTCAATTTTCTTATTAAAGAAATTCATAAAGTCATCTGTTGAGTGGGTGGAGCTACTGGGAGGAGTCCCTTGTTGGGTTAGCGATGCTACTGTACTTAACAGAAATTTAGGATCATTTTTGTTGAGGTGGATGAGATTTGAGTAATATTTAGCTTTAGCTGAGGTAAGCATGCGTTTATAAGTTATTAAACTATCACACCATGCTTGATGGAAAACCTCAAGTTTAGTCGCACGCCATTTGCGTTCCAGCTTTCTACATGATCATTTCTGGGCTTTAGTTTCTTCTGTAAACCATGGGGTACGCCTTTTAGGGGCCCTTTTTAGCTTTAGCGGTGCTACAATATCAATGGTGTCGCGCAGGGCGTCATTAAAGTTGTTAGTGAGGTTATCAATAGAGCCCAAATAATTTGGGAATGGTGCCATTACCGAAGGCAGTAGGTCAGTAAGAGTCGTCGTTGTGGCAGCATTAATGTTGCGGCTGCTATAGTAGTTATTATTATTATTATTAGTTTGTTGACAATGAGTCAGAACTTCGAATTTTATAAGGTAATGATCGGACATTACTTTAGTGTACGGGAGTATCGTAACTTTAGAGGTGGTGACACCCCTGACAAGCACTAGATCTATCGTATTACCGTTGCGATGCGTGGGTTCATTTATTATTTGTGTAAGACCACAGCTATCAATTATAGTCTGGAGCGCCACGCATGGAGGGTCCGATGGGGTATTCATATGGATATTAAAGTCCCCCATTATGATTATATTGTCGGCGTGCGTCACTAGATCAGCAACAAACTCTGAGAATTCACTGATGAAGTCCGAATAGGGCCCAGGGGGGCGGTAGATAACAGCCAGGTGAAGAGGCAGCGGTGTGACAAACCTCAAAGTGAGCACCTCAAACGAGTTATATTTATTATTTAGGTTAGGTGTAAGAATATAGTTTTCATTGTATATTAGTGCGACACTCCCTCCCCTTTTAAGAGGTCGGGCAACATGTGTATTGGTATAGTTAGGAGGAGATGCCTCATTTAGCGCAAAAAAATCGTCTGGTTTGAGCCAGGTCTCGGCGAGACCAACGACGTCAAGTTTGTTGTCTCTAATGACTTCATTAACTAATAACGTTTTGGAAGATAATGATCTTATGTTTAAAAAGCCCATATTATAGGTAGTGGGCTGTTTTGAGGATTGTTTGTTGAAATTATCCGAAGTAGCAATATTAATAATGTTGCGTTTATTATGCATATTGCACTTTAAATAGTTTCGACCATATCTAGGAATTGATACGATGGGGATATTCAGATTGTTTGCTTGATGTTGCGATAAACTGAACGCATCATAGTTAGCTACCTCAGTACAATGTATGTCTGCCTCTGACACGGTCACAAAAGAAAAAACATTATGTGAGTTGTGTTTTATTCTAAGAGAATTGCTGTGTGCAGGGATTATCCAGCCTGACGCCGGCTAGTTCTAGTTTGAATGGCTTCTTACCCGGAGACTCCACGCTTCTTTGGTTAGCTTTTCTCTTTGTTGTTAGCCCAGCTCGGCATCCCCGCTTCTGCTTCCGCTCGCACCGCTTATGTCGTCTCCATTGGCGGTCACCGCTAGCACTTGACTCCGCTGCTACAAAGGCCGCTCGATGTAGCCCACAAAGTATTCCCATGCTAGCGAGGAGGTCCACCGTACATGCATCTTTCAGTCTATAACGACCCGATCCATCCACATCCAGAATTGTCTGTCGGTCGTATGTGATCACAGAGTGTTCACGCTTTGAGCCAGCCATGAAATTGACAGAAATGACGGGTGTTTTTTGCCAAATCGCTCTACACTCCCAAGAGCGTTAGCATAGCCGCAGCATACCATGCGCCGCCATCTTGCCATCAGTCGGTCATGCTCGGAGCAAGTCTAAAGACGTACTAGACTGTTGCTGTTGCAGTTGCCGACTCCATGCTTTCCAATCACAACATCAATGCAAACCCAGCTCCAGCCTCATATCTCTCTTCAGGTTCGCATCCACTCCAAAAGAAGGTGTAGCCTGTACCTTTTTTGCAGAGTTCTTCCTCAGGTGCTAGCCTAGTATTGTTAAAGGCAGCCATGTCGATGTTGTATCTGGCGAATTAATTTGCGATGAGTGCAGTGCGACTCTGTGGTCTACCCGAGTCATTCCTGTCAAGAAATGTGTGCAGGTTCCATGTGGCAAGATTCAGAGATGTACTTGTTGTTTTTCTTGTTCATCGACCGCATATGTAGGGTACCCACCAGCCGCGGTGCAATGGCTAGGGTGATTTGGAGCAGGCAATGTTTAGGCACCTTTTCTAGCCCCTTTCTCATTCCATGGGGGTGAGCAGTGCGGCCCTGAAGAGGGCTGCTCAGTCGCTCAGACTGATGCCAAAATCCACCGCTGTTCCTTTCAGTAAATAGCGACCATATGGCCTGAGCCGCCTGTGTGCATGGCTGCGACTATGGCTGTGGCTGCCAGCGTACCCACACCTGCTGCTTTGCTACTTGCCTGTCGCCACAAGACTTGCGGGGGTGAGAGGAACGATGATGGATGATAAATGGCTTGGGTTGTAACTTTATTTAATGGAAGAAGAGTTGGTGGCGTAGACCTCACGCTTTTGTCCGAGACCACCAATGTTCAGTAGCAAGACAAGGTCAAGACTGGTGGTGGAAACGGATGCAGTGGATGACCAAGTTGTCCTGTGTTCGTCAACTTGCTCTGTACGCTCCACAGCGCATTGCTGTAGCCGCCTTTCTCTCATTGAACAATTTAGGATTCCTCCGCAGAGTACGCCGGCGTCCAGTCTCCGCATGCTTTTGGTAGGCAAGCCCTAATTTCCCAACTGTCTAAGTGAAATGCAACTTCGATAGTGGAGACTTGTGGGTTTAGGGAGATTTAACTGCTGTAAGTGGTCCACAGGACCTGCCCATTTCCCTTGCTTCCACATCCACTATGCACTAAGGATGTCCAGATTAAAATGTTTTGGACTCAAATCTGATCCAATTTTGAATCCTGATACTTTGACAAGACTGAACAGAAAATGTTTTATGGCAAGTAACTTGATAAAATATGTTCATAAAACTCATCTTATTAAATGTTGAATTTGCTGGGTGTGCTGTAAATGTGTGGTATTGAATGCTTCTTACAATTATTTTTATAAACAAAGTAAAATGGCTAGTGTGCACTAACTTAACGAAAGCAAAAACTAAATGATTTGGGTTTTTCTCTCAAAGCCTTCCTATCCTGAGATTTACTCCCTAAATGTTGTAAACAATTACAAAAACTACACAAAAATGATTTTATAAAAATAAGAAAAATATAAATCTAATACTTTAGTATTGTTTATAAAGTGATACTTGGTATTGAATTTAAAGTATCTGGATTGATCACCCCGACTTAACATTGAAGCTTTAGAGGTTAGCTCTTTGTATTGTCCTGCTTGGTGTGTGTGTGTGTGTGTGTGTGTGTGTGTGTGTGTGTGTGTGTGTGTGTGTGTGTGTGTGTGTGTGTGTGTGTGTGTGTGTGTGTGTGTGTGTGTGGGGGGGGGGATGGGGGGGGCATGTTTAACCATTCCTTTTTCTCTAGTCTTCCAGTGATAGTAAATATGGAAGAAACTAAACTGTATTTTCCGTTATAGTAATGAGGATTAGTATCTCAGAAGTGGCTTTGCACTGTGGATAGACGACACTTTCGTTGCAGCTTGCTCTAAAAATTGGAGCCGGTATTCTGGCAAGACATGCACCCTCCTTGAATTCATGCAACTCTTGCATGTGTGTAACAAGGAATATGGAAATGTAATAGTGTCTCCCACAGCGTGCATCTTTTTGAAAAAATCTTTCATGTTAGTACAATCTTTAGCATGTAAACACTGGGACACAGCTGTGGTAAGGATATGTTAAAACAATGCAAATATTGGTCTCCGATTCAATCCAATGATCAGAATCGGGACATCTTTAGTATATACAGTATATTAGAGAATGCTTGAGTCCAAGATAAAATGTTTGTTTGGGTGCCTTTTTGCACCAAATATAACACAGTGTTAGATAAGAAATTACCTTGAAAATCTTCAGAATTTGGCAGCCTCACTCCACAGATAACATAGTACGACGGATTTTCCTGTGGAATAAAAAAAAGTTACTTTCAAGACAATTATCAGTTGTTGTAATATTTAAAGTATTAGGAACTTAATTACATTGACTTTAGATCATATTTTTAACAAAGAAGAGGATATGCAACTCCAAATAAGACATTTAAAAATATATATTAACGTCAACTATTTGGTTTGCACTCACCACATCGATGGGGTAAATGTAGGAAAGCTCAGAGAGAAGCTGACGGCATCGGAAGTTGAGCTGGGCGTTGGACTTGAGGAACTGCTCTCTGGGGAGACACCACCAGACACAGGAACCACACAATGAGTTATTAAGTCAGTAATTTAAAAGAGCCCCTTAATGCTGTCAAGAGTGTCACTTATTTCATAGCAATGGACCTAAAAACTTTGTTTATAGGCAAAATTTCCCCCAAAATACACAGTGGTGATTTTAAGCTTGTTTTCTAACGAGTTTCAGCACATTATGAAACGCCCATTTTAGCTCCAAAATATGGACGGACTTGCATCAGCCTGCTGACCTCACATACAGAAGACTGGAAACAAATTTCATATTGCGTATTTTGTTGCGTATTCTTTGTAGCATCTTCATCCCAAATCACAATATTGAGACGCAGAAATTGATGGACATCACTGATTATTACTCACTGCAGACTTTATGAGAGCCAACAAACATAATAAAACATCACTTACTGTGCAATGTCTGCTGTCATTAGGACTGATAGACTCATGTTATATTCCCGTTTAGATGAAGAATGATTTATAATCCTTGCAAAGAAAGGGGGGTGAAACCAAGCGTCTTTTGGTGTCATTCTCACCATTTTCAGGGCTAAATTAGCTGTCAAAGTGTACTAACTTTTCGGAATTCATCCTCGTTCTTCTACTATCCAGGTGAGAGGCACGATTTAGGATCTAGAATAAAGTTTGACAAGCAAGGAAACGAGAAAGCACCTGACATGTCGATCATGTCCAGATTGGCATTCAAGCATGCGTGAGCGCTTATAAAACACAATAACTAGTACTTGGTTAATATTCAAGTGATGAAATGTAAATGGAGTATTGTTGCATCTTTTTTTTATTGGGTTTTATGGCGGAAAAGAGGGCCCCCCATTGGCTACGCTGTAAGCAGACTTTAATTCACGTTTATTTACAAATATGAATGCATTAAAATCCGTTGTCATGTATTTTATAATGATTGAAAAATATATGCAAAATTCTAAATAAGTGCAGTTCCCCTTTAAGGTATAAATAATTTTTTTTAAAAGGCCCATTTTTTTTCCGGACGGATCATTAAGTTAAAATCTCACTTTTGTTATTTTCTGAAACTTAGCAGCACTGCTTTTTTAAAGATAGCTTTGGTGTTGTTTTGTTTATTTTTTTTGCTACTATTTTGACTGTCCTTTGTTTACATACAAATTGATGATTTGTATCAACATGTTGCCTTTCCTTGATTTTAAACGGACAAGTTTAAACCTTGCAGCCAAGTTATTTGTTTTAAATTTGAGCAGTACAGTTACAGTATAAATGAATATTTCTGAATAAAGTAGTCACCTTTGTTAGTTAGCACAAGCCTAAAAACATCTTAATCTGAATTTAAGTCAATAGCTAAATTAGAGCCACTAAAGAATTGTTCACTTCAGGGGGGGGGATACCCACATATGCGGTCCTCTCCAAGGTTTCTCATAGTCATTCACATTGACGTCCCACTGGGGTCCGTATGTGGGTTCTGTACCGAGGATGTCGTTGTGGCTTGTGCAGCCCTTTGAGACACTTGTGATTTAGGGCTATATAAATAAACATTGATTGATTGATTGATTGATTGATTGATTGATAATCCTATTTGTCGACTAATCTATCAAAATAGTCACAGCCTTAGTGCTGTGTGTAAAACTTGCATGGCATCCATTTCAATTTCACAAACCACAATAATAAAATTTGCCCCCGTAGATCCAAGAAATTGAAATTAGGCAGATGCATGTTTCGCTGATGGTAATTTCCTGTTTTCTGGCCTTCCAGAGGATCGGGTGTACCATCTGTGACTGTCTGCTATTCTTCAGACAAATGAAACTGCACCCAGAGTTGACACGCGCAGAACACGCATCCCCGCAGGCAAACATAAACACAATAGAAATCATTCCTTTAACACAAGATGTAAAATCGCAACTGGAAACAAATAAATGAAAAATGCCAGATGCCAAAACATCCCCTTATGGAGAAAGAGGTGTGGGTGATGGAGTGCACGGGAAAAATCTCAAGTCACGCAAGCAAGCAACACACTCTTCTGTGCAGCCATAATATTTGCTGATGGTTAAGATGTTAAAATATGTCTTCTATGCAGAAATCAGGGACAAATTACAGGTTGACACATACCTCTTGGCGGTACATTCCTTATGAAGCATGGTTAAAGATTCTTTCTCCTCCTCCAGACTTTCACGCTGTGCAGCAAACACTTCCTCTGAAAGACACACAAGATATATATATATATATATATATATATATATATATATATATATATATATATATATATATATATATATATATATATATATATATATATATATATATATATATATATATATATGCAAAGTATATATATATTTTTTTAAGGCTTTTATGTTGTTGTGCCTCAGAACAAACAGTTACGAGTCAGTGTTATTGTCAGCACAAATCAATTCCCTTACACTACATATCAGTAAACTAGACTGCATGAATGTTGCAACTTTATAAAAGTCAGATGGATTAAGAACAAAACCGATACAACTTGAGGATGTAGAACATTGGCAAGCACACAATAACTCAGTGTAGCATAATAAACAGAAATAAAGTATAATATAGGGTCATAACAGACTAATTTTCAAAAATAAATTTGCATCCAGTTTGACAAGCAGGCAGCAGCACTAATTGTGTAACATTTAAAACATATACCTACAGGGTTTAATTGTGTCCACAATGAAATTAATGTAACCTTTGCATTTTCTAAAACATACATCATGTTTAAATACCATTCAAATCAAAAGTAAAATTACTAATTGAGTGTTGATATTTGAGTGGGTTCGACCACCTTGGAATGGAAAAGTTGGGCGCACGACCCCTGTTCTAAAGTAGACCGATGAAAACGTGGCTACCGGCCTCTGTCACCACCACCAAACATTCATTCATTTTTCTACACCAGAGTGGGCATAACGGTGAGTGAACAGGGTTTTTATACTCTTTCCCTTAAATTATTTTCCAGGAAGTTATCACGGCATACACTAATACAATCTGAAACGACGACACACCCACAATAACTATCCTCTGTCTGTCACTTTACAAAGGAACAAAGAAGCCTGTGGCCAGGGGAGAGAAAAACCTCTCACTGACGGAACAATACTAAAAATGTCAGATTAAAGGCCTACTGAAACCCACTACTACCGACCACGCAGTCTGATAGTTTATATATCAATGATGAAATCTTAACATTGCAACACATGCCAATACGGCCAGGTTAACTTATAAAGTGCAATTTTAAATTTCCCACTAAACTTCCGGTTGAAAACGCCTTTGGATGATGACGTATGCGCGTGACGTAGCCAGTGAAACAGAAGTATCGGTACCCCATTGAAAACAATACAAAATAGCTCTGTTTTCATCTCATAATTCCACAGTATTCTGGACATCTGCGTTGGTGAATCTTTTGCAATTTGTTTAATGAACAATGGAGACTGCAAAGAAGAAAGTTGTAGGTGGGATCGGTGTATTAGCGGCTGGCTGTAGCAACACAACCAGGAGGACTTACTTGGATAGCAGACGCGCTAGCCCGACGCTAGCTGCCAACCGCACGGATGATCGGTGAAGTCCTTCGTCGCGCCGTCGATCGCTGGAACGCAGGTGAGCACGGGTGTTGATGAGCAGATGAGGGCTGGCTGGCGTAGGTGGAGCGCTAATGTTTTTATCATAGTTCTGTGAGGTCCCGTTATACTAAGTTAGCTTCAATGGCGTCGTTAGCAACAGCATTGTTAAGCTTCGCCAAGCTGGAAAGCATTAACCGTGTATTTACATGTTCATGGTTTAATAGTATTGTTGATTTTCTGTCTATCCTTCCAGTCAGGGATTTATTTATTTTGTTTCTATCTGCAGTTGAGCCCGATGCTATCACATTAGCTCCCTAGCTAAGTTAGCTTCAATGGCGTCGTTAGCAACAGCATTGTTAACCTTCGCCAGGCTGGAAAGCATTAACCGTGTATTTACTGGATGTTTATTTATTGTTGATCTTCTGTCTATCCTTCCAGTCAGGGATTTATTTATTTTGTTTCTACATGCAGTTAAGCACGATGCAATCACGTTAGCTCCGTAGCTAAAGTGTTTCGTCGATGTATTGTCGTGGAGATAAAAGTCACTGTGAATGTCCATTTCGCGTTCTCGACTCTCATTTTCAAGAGGATATAGTATCCGAGGTGGTTTAAAATACAAATCCGTGATCCACAATAGAAAAAGGAGAGAGTGTGGAATCCAATGAGCCAGCTTGTACCTAAGTTACGGTCAGAGCGAAAAAAGATATGTCTTGCACTGCATTCTAGTCCGTCACTCTAACGTTCCTCATCCACGAATCTTTCATCCTCGCTCAAATTAATGGGGTAATCGTCGCTTTCTCTGTCCGAATCGCTCTAGATGCATTGAAAACAATAGGAAAATATGAGGAGATGATCAACTGACTACGTCACGCTACTTCCGGTAGGGGCAAGGCTTTTTTTTATCAGAGACCAAAAGTTGTGAACTTTATCGTCGTTGTTCTATACTAAATCCTTTCAGCAAAAATATGGCAATATCGCGAAATGATCAAGTATGACACATAGAATGGATCTGCTACCCCCGTTTAAATTTAAAAAAATCATTTCAGTAGGCCTTTAATGTTACTATCATGGAGGAGTCGTTCGTCGACTCGACCCTTTTTAGGAACATAAATTTAGAAGATGGACGAAATGCGACATCCTTGACAATCTTTAATCCGTTGTCAGGGGAGAGATAGCGGCTGTAATAAAGTCATTCGAGAGCATTCTCTCATCCCATTGCGTGGCGATTGCAAACCTGGAGCTTGATGCTAATGCTAACTAGCTAACCAAATGTTTTACTAGCATCAACAAGCCAACTGCCACCGTGGATCTCCTCTTTAAAAAATGCGATCATCTGGAGGGCCACTTGAGGTGGAATAATGTCAGAGTGGTGGGCCTTCCTGAGTGCTGTGAGGGCCCCCACCCGACTGAGTTCACTGTTCAGTTCTTGCAGAATGTGCAGGGGCTTGGCGACAAGCCCATGTTGGAACGTGCCGTGGCTCGGAGGCACATCGCCTTTGCTGCGTTCCAGAGAAGGTTACTTTCATGTCCTGACGTGATGTTTGGACTTCTCTTTCCGGCGATGTTGCGGATCACTTTATCCAACGGCCAGACTCATATTCGATGGTCCAACAAAGGCAGCAAACTTTGTGGACAAAAACATTAAAATGGAAGTTGCCCCAGATTCGATCTAGGAGGCATCATACAATGCCTACTCTTAACACTGAAGAGGCAGTGATATCTATGAATGCTGAAAAAGGCATTTGACCGAGTGGAGTGGAATTATTTATTTTATGTCCTGGAGAGATTCGTCTTTGATAACAGTTTTATTTCATGGATCAAGCTCCTATTTTCATCTCCTGAGGCCTCGGTCAGGATCAATAATATTAAATCACAATATTTTTGCAATTACCGTTCCACCAGCAGGGTTTCCCCCTGAGCCCATTACTTTTTTCTCTTGCCACTGAGCCTCTAGCAAAAGCGATTCGCGCCAATCCGCTTATTACGGGCATATGTAGACAAAATGTGCAGGTGAATGTCTATCTATGCCAGGGGTGTCCAAAGTGCGGCCCGGGGGTCATTTGCGGCCCGCAGGTAATTTTTTAAAGGCCCCACGGCACATTCTAAAAATACGATGAAAAAAAAAAAAAAAACATAAAAAGTGGTATAAAAGAGCAAACAGGTGAAATGTAACAAGAAAATGTTGCATTATTTACTCTAATAACACAAAGCTGCCATGCAGGCTGTTTCTTTCTTTAAAAAATAATAATGAATCAAAATCAATGTCATTATGAATTATTGACCTATTCAAGGCTCCATTTACTTCACATGAAATATTCCACTTTGAGATATTTTGGGGGGAAAATGTTGCATATTTTTTGGTTGCCATTTAAAAAACTAAGTTTTTTAAAGAAGGGCCTAAAACGAACAAACAAAAACATAAACAACAATAAAACTTATAATTGACGGATAGATCTGAAGTTGATCTTGAGACTATTGTGGTAAAAGTTAAAAAAAAGGTTGGATTTATTTTTTTAAACTTTACTGAGCAGTACCCTTTTGGATCCCCAATAATTTTAGTGGGACTTTTTTTTTTTTTTTAAGTGTCATTGCTCAAAAAAATAATGAATTAAAATCAATGTTGTTATGAATTATTAACCTTTTTAAGACTCCAATTATTATATAATCTCAAATATTCCACTTAAAAATGTTATTGGGGGAAAATATTGCATATTTTGTGTTTTTTTCCATAAAAAAACACGGTTTTCCTTGACAAAAATGGCATACAACTTAAATCTTTAAAAGCGTTATAATGACAGATAGACCTAATGTTGATCTAGAGATTTAAACCTTGAATAATAATAATAATAATAATAATAATAATAATAATAATAATACTAAATAATGACACATTTGTAATATTTTTTTTGACCAAAACCTTTTGGGGTCCCCGGGATCAAGTCTGAGTGGAGGCCTAAATGTATCTTTTTTATACATATATTGTATTGGTTTTTAAAATAAAAAATATCAAAATGGCCCCCGCTTGCTTTGATTGTTCAGTGTGCGGCCCTCAGTGGAAAAAGTTTGGACACCCCTGATCTATGCAGATGGCCTCCTTCTGTATGTCTCAAACATCTCTGTCTTTGTCCCGGATGCCTTAAGTACTATCCAAGATTTTGGACATGTATTTGGTTACAAATTGAACTTGGGTAAAAGTGAAATATAACCTATATAATCTATAAATACTGTTGCTAAAAAATATCCTCTGCACAAAGTTCCCTTTAAAATTGCCTCCTAAAGTTTCACATATTTGGTGGTCCAGGTCACACATAGGCTTGTGGAGCTGTCACGCCAATTTTCTTCCCATCACAAAAACCTTCCTAACCCCCATTTACTTCCGGGGTCATTTCCGCTTACGTCAGTTCCTCTTACGTCATTGACAGTGATCGATAGCACTTCGTTTGACTCTTTTTTATAATACAGCGTTAACAAAACGTCTGAATTATCAACAATAATGTTGATTTAAAGTACAGACATTTAACATTATATATTAATTAATATTACTGAAATGTTTCAACAATAATGTTGATTTAAAGTACAGACATTTAACAGTATTATATATTAATTAATATTAGTGAAATGGTTTCAACAATAATGTTGATTTAAAGTAGTACAGACATTTAACAGTATTATATATTAATTAATATTTTTTGCACGTTACCACGAAGACAGAAGTTCGCAGCAGCGGCCCTAACACTCCGCTTGAAATGTTGCAAAGCCTGCTGGTGTTTGACATAAGTCCCCTGGGACAGATAGACGAATATCATCCAGTGACACCACCATTTGCAGGAGATTTGGATTTATCGATCGCTGGCAATGACGTGAGAGGAAATGACGTAAGTAAGAGGAACTGACGTAAGCGGAAATGACCCCGGAAGTAAATGGGGGTTAGGAAGGTTTTTGTGACGGGAAGAAAATTGGCGTGACAGAGCCTTATAAAACCATTTTTGTTTCACTGTTGTCCAGAATCCAGCGATATGTTGATTGCTGGTCCTTACTTAATTTATGTACAGTGGCCCATGTCAACTCTGTTAAAATCAATGTACTTCTGCGATTATTTGTTCGAGTATCCCACTGTTTCTCCTTCAGCCCTACTTTCATAAATTAGATAGTCGGATTTTAGAGTTCATTTGGAATAAAAAGACAAATTGTCGGGAGAATTAGCACCACAAAACAACATTAGAATTCTTAAATATTGGCTGTAATATGAAGCATTTGATCCCCCTCCGTTATGGCTGGTTAAAGGGGCTAACTCAACTAAACCAGTGTCTCTTAGGGCTCTGGTTCACTCTCCCATCCACTCTTTTACTTCTGCTTTTAAGAAAAATCCTATCGTAAAACCTCATCCAGAAATTGGGTTTAGTTCGAGCGCTATTTTGGTTTACAGACTATTTCTAGTATTGCACCCATCACTGCTAATCATGCTTTCCAAGAACAACATTAAATATGTGTACATTGACAACACTTTTGTCTCTTTCTAGCAACTTTGTAATAATTTTCCACTCTCTAATCAACACTTTTTTTGATATCTATAGATCCACAGCTTTGTTTGTAATACATTTCCCAGGTTTCCAAACATACCGACTGACACAGTTTTAGCTGCTTTTTTGACACCATTTCCGACTTTAAAAGGATCAATTACACATATTTACAATAATTTATTTCATTTACGCCCTGAGTCTCTGTATTCAATTAAGTAACTTTGGGAGGGTGACTTAGGAGTGACCCTATCCGAGGAGAGCTGCACAGAGATTTTAAGAAAAGTTCATGAGCTGGACAGAGATTTTAAGAAAAGTTCATACGTTTTTTATTTGTGCAAGATACAGCCTTATTTAATGCAAGCTAATACATATTACTTATTATACCAAGGTCGGCTGGCTTTGATGTATGACGGAATATCGGTATTATGTGATTGGAGTCAACAGTGTACAGCTAACTTAATACATATGTTTTGGCTTTGTCCATCCCTGTGCAGTTATTGGACAGAAAAGTTTAATACTTTGTCTTTGGTAATTGGCGAAAAGATTGAATCGAATATTCTTAGCAGACTATTTGCGGTAGGCTCTCTGACATCTTCTCTTAGCAAATCCAAAAAGAACTTGGTAGCATTCACTACTTTGTTGGCTCAAAGATTCATCAAAGATGTGTTAAATTTGGCAATAAAGTTAAAAAGAGTGTCAGACTCTGTCAGGATGCTCCATTTTTTCGACTTTAAAAGCACTTGTCGCAGGTGGCTGAGTCTGGACCAATAGTTATGTTTTTTCTGTCTGATAACTACCGATTTTGTCGGCCCTGTACAGAACTGAGTTTCAGTACTCATCAGTAGTTGTGTGTGTGTGTGTGTGTGTGTGTGTGTGTGTGTGTGTGTGTGTGTGTGTGTGTGTGTGTGTGTGTGTGTGTGTGTGTGTGTGTGTGTGTGTGTCATGAGCTTTTTAAATATTTTTTGGTTTACTGACAGCTACTACAAACAACACAGAGATCTGGCAGGCTGTACCACTTACAGTATGTCACTCACGCATTCATGTAATTCCCAGCACTTCACTATCGCATTAATCTATCACTCCATCTTATCACCCCCTTACTGGTACTGACAGATAAAACACAGCAGCACGCATGCAGTATTATTCGTTATTCTTCTAAAATGTTGATCATGCACATTAAAGCCCTACTGAAAGCCACTACTACCGACCACGCAGTCTGATAGTTTATATATCAATGATGAAATCTTAACATTGCAACACATGCCAATACGGCCGGGTTAACTTATAAAGTGACTTTTAAAACTTCCCGGGAAATATCCGTCTGAAACCTCGCGGTATGATGACGTATGCGCGTGACGAAGTCCGAGTAACGGAAGTTATGGTACCCCGTAGAATACTATACAAAAAGCTCTGTTTTCATTTCATAATTCCACAGTATTCTGGACATCTTTTGCAATTTTTTTAATGAACAATGAAGGCTGCAAAGAAGACAGTTGTAGGTGGGATCGGTGTATTAGCAGCGGACTACAGCAACACAACCAGGAGGACTTTGTTGGAGCGCTAGCCGCGCTAGCCGCGCTAGCCGCGCTAGCCGCCGACCTCACCTTGACTTCCTACGTCTCCGGGCCGCCAAACGCATCGGGTGAAGTCCTTCGTCCTTCTGCCGATCGCTGGAACGCAGGTGAGCACGGGTGTTGATGAGCAAATGAGGGCTGGCTGGCGTAGGTGGAGAGCTAATGTTTTTAGCATAGCTCTGTGCAGTCCGGTTGCTAAGTTAGCTTCAATGGCGTCGTTATCACAGCATTGTTAACCTTCGCCAGCCTGGAAAGCATTAACCGTGTATTTACATGTCCACGGTTTAATAGTATTGTTGATTTTCTATCTATCCTTCCAGTCAGGGGTTTATTTCTTTTGTTTCTATATGCAGTTAAAGCAAGATGCTATCACGTTAGCTCGTAGCTAAAGCATTTCGCCGATGTATTGTCGTGGAGATAAAAGGCACTGAATGTCCATTTCGCGTTCTCGACTCTCATTTTCAAGAGGATATAGTATCCGAGGTAGTTTAAAATACAAATCTGTGATCTACAATAGAAAAAGGAGAGTGTGGAATCCAATGAGCCAGCTTGTACCTAAGTTACGGTCAGAGCGAAAAAAGATACGTCCATCGCTGCCTCTCAAGTCATTCACTGTAATGTTCCTCATCTACGAATCTTTCATCCTCGCTCAAATTAATGGGGTAATTATCACTTTCTCGGTCCGAATCTCTCTCGCTCCATTGTAAACAACGGGGAATTGTGAGGAATCCTAGCTCCTGTGACGTCACGCTACTTCCGGTACAGGCAAGGCTTTTTTTTATCAGCGAGCAAAAGTTGCGAACTTTATCGTCGATTTTCTCTACTAAATCCTTTCAGCAAAAATATGGCAATATCGCGAAATGATCAAGTATGACACATAGAATGGATCTGCTATTCCCGTTTAAATTAAAAAAAATCATTTCAGTAGGCCTTTAAGTAACATTTGTATTAAAAGTAAGCAGCTAAAATTATATATGAAATTAATCCAATCCAATCCACTTCATTTCTGTCGCACATTTTACAAAGAAATACTTTACAGTTATATAATGGCAAAAGGCTGTGCTTTCTGCTGTGGAAATGATCACTGCGACAAAAAATAAATCAGGAAGCTCACTAAATCTTACTTAATAAGACAACTTCAGGCCCTGAGGTAAATGGCAGGGATTCACAGAATTACAAGATTCCAGGACACAATAAACAAGCAGACTGCAGGTTTGGACAGAGTGGTTTGAACTTTGCAACTTCTGTTAGTCTGGGTCTGTCCATGTACCATGTCAAAGTCACTGTTATTTCCACACCAAAAACTATAAACAATGGAACCTCAGCTATCAAGTTTTTCAGTAAACGAGCTGCGTCCCGACTAAGGCTGAAACGACGGGTCGACGTAGTCGACGTCATCGGTTACGTAAATACGTGGACGCCGTTTTTGTGCGTCCACGCGTCGCATATTTACGTCACACTACCGTCATGGCGGAGCGCAAAGCAGACGATGCGAGCGGTGCGAGCGAGGGGAAAAAAGCACGCCAAAAGTCGTCAAAAGTGTGGGAGTATTTTAATAAACGGCCTAATAATGTTGTTGTATGCACACTGTGTCGAGCGAAAATGGCCTATCATAGCAGCACAACGGCTATGAACGAACATTTGAAAAGAAAACACCCGACAGCGTTCTTGCCATCACCATCAACTAGTCAATCGTCCGCGTGAGTATACGTTGTCTTAATTACACAAAAACATGAATGTGTCATTTGTATCTGCGTTGTAAATTCATAAACTAAAGCACCGTTTCGCTCTGAGAGGCGCGTTTGGCGTGCCTGTTCAGTGTTTACAAAGACGCGCTCCTCTCTAACGCTAACGTTAATTAGTTGTGCAAATATCTTTTACAACATTAACAGTTACATATACTATGTACAAACGAACAATTAACTTTCACTTTAATCATACTATCATCATCGGTCTTACCTCTCAGTTCCAGCCACATCGACCCCTTCTGAGCGCCTATTAACAGCTGCTGGGAATATTGTGAACAAGAAAAGAACCAGCCTCACCCCAGAGCATGTAGACATGCTAACCTTACTTCATTACAACTGTTAGTCACTCACTGGAATGAGTAGAATTGGTTATTGTGTACTGTGTTGGACTGGATGTTTATTTTGCACATTTTAAAAGCAATACTTAATGTTTACAGTGCTCCAGAATATTTAGATTGGCACTTTTTTGTGCTGGATGTTTATCTTTATTTTTGCACATTTTAAAGCAAAATAAGCAATACTTTTACTTTTGTTGAAATGTTTACACTGTTGTTACAGAATATTTCGTTTTGCACTTTTTTGTATTGGATGTTTATCTTTATTTTTGCACATTTTAGCAAATAAGCAATACTTTTACTTTTGTTGAAATGTATACACTGTTGTTATAGAATATTTCGTTTTGCACTTTTTTGTATTGGATGTTTATCTTTATTTTTGCACATTTTAAAGCAAAATAAGCAATACTTTTACTTTTGAAATGCTTATACTATTGCAGAATATTAAGATTTGCACTGGATGTTTACTTTTATATTTGCACATTAAAAAGCAAATAAGCTACTTTTAATTTTGTTAAATGTTAAAAGTTTTAAATGTTTACATTGTTACAGAATATTTTGTCATATTGTTGTCAATGTTGACTGAGTGGCCATACTTTTTTTTTTGTAAATAAAAGCCATGCCTTTTGAAAAAACTGGCCTACATTTATTTTTTCATCTTCATTTTAAATAAATAAAAAAAATCGGTAAAAGGAAAAATAATCTATAGATTAATCGGGAAAAATTATCCATAGATTAATCGAAAAAATAATCTATAGATTAATCGAAAAAAATAATATATAGATTAATCGAAAAAATAATCTATAGATTAATCGATAGAAAAATAATCGTTAGCTGCAGCCTTAGTCCCGACCAATTGTTATGCTTTAGGTTGTCAGCAAAAATCCAGGTTGCAAGCGTCCCTGCCACTAATTGCCATAGTGTATGTGATAGTGAACCCCAACCAAAACAACCAGTCTTAATTGCTAGCATTAGCTAATAGATAGAGATCGGCATAATTTTGTTTTTCCAAACTTGAGAAGGGAGAAATTGAGAGTGAAGGACAGTGCTGAGAAGAATTACCGTAAATTCCGGTCTATATGCCGCTAATTTTTTCATACTTGAGCCCTCACCTTGTAAAACGGTGCAGCTAATCTATGGATTTTTCTTTGCTGACGGCAATAATGCAAACATATATTTGCATTATGTGTGTTATTGTTTGTGCTATGGTGCCATCTTTTGTACGAGTTTGGTCACTGCAGGTGGTGCAGGGCCCTTCCATTTAGTGCTTTCACCCATTCTGCTGGATCTGAGCGCTCGCTGCCTTTGACATAAGTTGACCATACTGTTTTAATACAGAGGCTAGAAAACTGGGTGGGAATATCCGGTTCTGCTCTCAACTGGTTCAAATCCAATCTCAATCACAGGATACTTTGTTGAAATTGGTCACAGTGTCTCTGACCAAATGGCTATGACCTGTGGGGGTACTCAGGGCTCGATTTTGGGACCCCTGTTGTTGTACATGCTGCTACGAGGTCAGCTAATACGCAGCTTCAATGTGTCCCACCACAATTACGCAGATGGCACTCAGATCTATGTGTCACTGACGGCAGGTGAACGTCGGCTTGTTTACTTAATTTGTCACTGCATCGAACAGATCAGTGTGTGGATGCAAAACAATTTTCTACAGCTATACTCAGACAAAAAATAAATCATTGTCTGTTGCCCAGAGAAGCAAAGAGAAACTATTATTAGTCACCTTCTCCCTGAAACCTATTAATCAGGTCAGAAATCTAGGGGTAATAATGGACTCAGTGTTGACCTTTAAACTGTCACATTAAGTCAATAACATTAACAGCTTTTCACCACCTGAAAAACACTGCCAAAACCAGAGAAATAATGTCTAAATCAGACTTAGAACGACTAATTCATGCCCTTGTCTACAACAGGTTAGACTACTGTAATGGCCTTCTCACTGGGCTCTCTAATCAAGATGTAAAGCAGCTTCAGTACACCCAAAATGCAGCTGCTCAAGCCCTGACTAGAATCAGGACATACGACCATATAAGTCCAGTGCTCAGGTCACAGCACTCGCTTCCTGTTGCTCAGAAAATTACTTCAAAACTGCTCTGCTTGTGTACAAGTCTCTTCACGGTCGTGTGCCAGACTGAAAACACTTCTATTTAATTGTGCATATGACAACTGAAATAATTCTATCTACAGTATTTGATGAATTTTTATTTTTATTATGATTTTTTATGATTTTATTTTATGATTTTATTTTGAAATATGACTTTATATTTTTATTTTTGACTTCTTTTAGATTTTTGTAAAGCACTTTGAATTGTCTTGTGTACTAATTGTGCTCTATAAATAAACATGCCTTGTTTTGCCTCGAAGTGCCGTTCTCTCTTCTAGCCATCCATAGCGTTCTACTCGTATGGATTCTTCATCACTCCAAGCAGCGCTTAAAAGTTTTACAATACAATTAAACTATTGATACTGATTGAACTATTGATACTTACTAAACCATCTCGTTTGATGTCTGCAGGAGTGTTTTCTTGCATATTTGTACATGCTATCACAACGTAATCAAGCCAGCATTGTTAGCATTAGCTAATGTGCTAACACGTTTACAAAAGTCTGTGTTAGTATTATCAACTTACACTGGCATTCTTTTTGTATTATTTAATTTTCACAAATTCCTCAGTAAATTCACTAAAAAGGTCACTGTGGAGTTATTGAGTGTTTAGCTGATTGGAGAGCAAGCTTCTGCAGCTAGTGGGTCCATGATAATGGCTGTTTTGTTTGATCAGCTGTTTTACTGCCATGTTACAGAAACAGTTTGGAAACAATTAAGGTATGTAAATAAACATTTACAGAATATTCCTGTGTCAATACCTCATTTTACAACGTATATATCTGCGGCTTATAGTCTGTTTTTGTTTCTAATATTGAGTGGGTGCAGCTTATATAACTGGAATATATGGTGAATTATATTTATTTAATTAAAGAAAGAAATCATCAAAAAGCTAATTTAGCAAAGCAGTTGGAACGTAGCACTGCTAATCTGCACCATACTGATGCAGAATACTGTCGGTCAATAGTGTCAGCCAAGAATGTTAAAATAATATCCAAAAAGGTGGACATGTATCCATGAAAATATGACAAAGATTCAGATAGTGTGTTTTACGGAGAAGCAGCTGTAAGGAGATACCCTAGATGTCCACTCCCCAAGGTAAATGTTGCACATTATTATTACATTACTTCATATAACTGCTGTAGTTGTTATGTTATATTACATTATATTGTTTTTCATAGAATATTTATTATCTAAACGTTTTTCAAAAGCATGTTACATGGTAAAATTGGGATGTTTGCTGATGTACGACATATACGCGAAAGTTGGTCTGAAAACTTATTTTTTAAAATTGATTTTTTAATATTTTTAATCAATTCAGAATCGTAATAAAAATTTATTAAATAATTATTTACGGCACCCCTACTAGTAACTTTTTTCTACAGTACTTGGTTGTACTTCTTTTGACTGTCATTAACTACTATTAATGATATATTTGTACCTGAAAAGAATAACAGTACACTTATATAGCTCGGTGGTATAGCTCAGTTAGTAGAGTGGCCGTGCCAGCAACTTGAGGGTTCCAGGTTCGATCCCCGCTTCCGCCATCCTAGTCACTGCCGTTGTGTCCTTGGGCAAGACACTTTACCCACCTGCTCCCAGTGCCACCCACACTGGTTTAAATGTAACTTAGATATTGGGTTTCACTATGTAAAGCGCCTTGAGTCACTAGAGAAAAAGCACTATATAAATATAATTCACTTCACTTCACTTCACATCACAAGAGGCTTGTATCGCCTTACGTTTTACGACGCAGTACAAGTCTGTGTCGATTTAGCCAAATTGAAAAGTAATTGAAAAACAGTGGGCATAATAAAAACAACTGGAATGGGATTTTTTTTTTAGCACAAACATGTTTAAAAGACCTATATTAACTCAGAAAAATGTAAACCCTTAAGACCATATTGAGTAAAAAACAACTATAAAAAAATGGATGGTTGGTTTCCAGCAAACTCCAACAATCACAAATCTTTGACGCAATGTTTGAAGAAGAACAATGACACGAACACAAACGGCATCCGAGTGAGTTTAAGACTCAAAGCCCTACCCTCTGTCAAGATGACAGCCTGTTGGAAGAGGCAAATGTGTCCTGCTGAGCTGCTGGGAGAAGAACCCAAATGTCTTTTAGCTTTCATATAAGGCCGCTTGTGAAGTAATAATACCACAGCATACCACTGCTAGAAAAAACTCCAAACACTTGAAAAAACTCACAATGGACATTTATTGGCCAGGAAGTCTGACTGTGAGCGTGCTTCAGAAAAACTCCTGTTACCAGATATAATAAACGCCATTCAGGGATGTTATTTATGTTGTCTTCTAAAGCAAAAGAAGGTAAATTGGACCAGAGAAGTATGACACCAACAAAGGAGGCGGGGAAAAGCCTGTGTTTTTATTTCACATCTGTGAAAAGGAAATAAGTTATTCTCTCACTTCTCAGCCTTATGGTATGAAGTGTGTGCAATGTATACAATGGACTGCATTCTTTTACAGAAGTAAAGCGCTAACTTTAAAGTGTATTAGCAGGCAATGAGTGAGCTGTTAAAGCTGTCAATACAAACTGTTGAAGTATTTCACTGTTTATTATGTCAATCATTTCCAGCGTCAATGGGATCACATTCATCAGGCATTAGCAAGTTCACTGCAATATTCTTATTTATTTATTTCACTAGAAACATGGCTACCAAACGCTCAGCTCATCTTCATCTGCTAGCTCCCAGACAGGCGTTTGCATATGTCCCAAATCTTGACTGGATGGTTTTAGTCCATTTGTTTAGGGAGAGGTCCGCTTTTTGAGAGAAACAATTATTTGCTAATGGACCCAACAGCTATGTGAGAAATGTGACCAAGGAATAAGGATTGATAACACACTCTGGATGTTCTCTAGGGCAAGGGGGATTCAACTAAATTGTTTTGGGGCCACATTTCCAGAAAACTAAGGATCAAGGGCTGTAATTCTCCCTTCACTTCTACGTCGTATTTTGTATATTCCGGTGAACTTTAAAGTTGGTTAGAGTGGATAATTGAATTTTGTAAAAAATTTTGTCAGCGTTACAGGAGCGCTGGGTTGTTTTTAAGGACCTTCTGCAAAAAAAAAACTATCCAAAGATCATCTCTATGACAACCCCCTAGTGTTTTAACAATCTGCTACAAAAATGTGAGTTTCTCACATGTTTTTTTAACTGAACTCGCAGGCCACCAGTTGAATAGCCCAAATAATGAAAGAGGACCTAAAATAGAACCTTGAGGAACACCACTGATATAACTATAGAAGTTGGACAAATGACTGATTGCATCTGTAGTAAACAAGTTACAGCAAAACCTAAGTTACATAAATCACATTACGAAAAATAACTGCCAAAAAGTACAGGACTTAAAGGGTTATCTTGAGGAACGCCTTAGTGATGTAAATCATAAGTTTGGACCAGTGTTCTGTTTTGCTAGCAATTAAAATGTCAATGCAAGGATCTGTCAATCTGCTTACAGTTGTCCAAGTTCCTCTATACAACAGGAGCATGCTTGTGTTTTTAGGAATTTGCAAAACTGTTTGTCTCCCAAGTTTTCAACTGAACATTACCAAGGGTTATTTCGCCTTAAAACGTTCCCTCACCACCTCGCGGTTAACTTTCACCCACTGTGAGTGGGGTCCACACCCACGATATTCGAGGGAACACTGTAATTATATCACACACAGACACACAAACTGACTGATTTTGTGCCAAATTAGTTTTTTTTTTAATTGCTCAAAATATGCAATGTTTTGAGGCTTATTCATTTAATTAGCATTGCATCAGCATGGGATTTTACACATTTGTCATGAATGTTTTCAGTGTAATTTGTAACTATGATACGCTGTAGTAGGTGGTCACTTAAAGAAATGTGAAAAAAAAAAGGTCAAGCGCTCCTTTTCTTCTACAAACCCCGTTTCCATATGAGTTGGGAAATTGTGTTAGATGTAAATATAAACGGAATACAATGATTTGCAAATCATTTTCAACCCATATTTAGTTGAATATGCTACAAAGACAACATATTTGATGTTCAAACTGATAAACTTTTTTTTTTTGCAAATAATCATTAACTTTAGAATTTGATGCCAGCAACACGTGACAAAGAAGTTGGGAAAGGTGGCAATAAATACTGATAAAGTTGAGGAATGCTCATCAAACACTTATTTGGAACATCCCACATGTGAACAGGCAAATTGGGAACAGGTGGGTGCCATGATTCGGTATAAAAGTAGATTCCATGAAATGCTCAGTCATTCACAAACAAGGATGGGGCGAGGGGCACCACTTTGTCAACAAATGCGTGAGCAAATTGTTGAACAGTTTAAGAAAAACCTTTCTCAACCAGCTATTGCAAGGAATTTAGGGATTTCACCATCTACAGTCCGTAATATCATCAAAGGGTTCAGAGAATCCGGAGAAATCACTGCACGTAAGCAGCTAAGCCCGTGACCTTCGATCCCTCAGGCTGTACTGCATCAACAAGCGACATCAGTGTGCAAAGGATATCACCACATGGGCTCAGGAACACTTCAGAAACCCACTGTCAGTAACTACAGTTGGTCGCTACATCTGTAAGTGCAAGTTAAGACTCTCCTATGCAAGGCGAAAACCGTTTATCAACAACACCCAGAAACGCAGTCGACATTGCTGGGCCTGAGCTCATCTAAGATGGACTGATACAAAGTGGAAAAGTGTTCTGTGGTCTGACGAGTCCACATTTCAAATTGTTTTGGAAAACTGTGGACATCGTGTCCTCCGGACCAAAGAGGAAAAGAACCATCCGGATTGTTATAGGCGCAAAGTTGAAAAGCCAGCATCTGTGATGGTATGGGGGTGTATTGGTGCCCAAGACATGGGTAACTTACACATCTGTGAAGGCGCCATTAATGCTGAAAGGAACATACAGGTTTTGGAGCAACATATGTTTCCATCCAAGCAACGTTACCATGGACGCCCCTGCTTATTTCAGCAAGACAATGCCAAGCCATGTGTTACATCAACGTGGCTTCATAGTAAAAGAGTGCGGGTACTAGACTGGCCTGCCTGTAGTCCAGCCCTGTCTCCCATTGAGAATGTGTGGCGCATTATGAAGCCTAAAATACCACAACGGTGACCCCCGGACTGTTGAACAACTTTAGCTGTACATCAAGCAAGAATGGGAAAGAATTCCACCTGAGAAGCTTCAAAAATGTGTCTCCTCAGTTCCCAAACGTTTACTGAGTGCTGTTAAAAGGAAAAGCCATGTAACACAGTGGTGAACATGCCCTTTCCCAACTACTTTGGCACGTGTTGCAGCCATGAAATTCTAAGTTAATTATTATTTGAAAAAAAAAAAAAAGTTTATGAGTTTCAACATCAAATATCTTGTCTTTGTAGTGCATTCAATTGAATATGGGTTGAAAAGGATTTGCAAATCATTGTATTCCGTTTATATTTACATCTAACACATTTTCCCAACTCATATGGAAACGGGGTTTGTACATGCCATGCTGTAAAACGGTCATAAACATCCCCTTAGCATATATAGACAAACATGGCGTCGATCATGTGGGACTTCTTCAGTGTTTCAAAATGACAACATTGTGGTTCAACACATCAAAGCTTATCAAGCCGCTTGTTGAGTCAGCATTGCTGCATTTCATCATGGACAACCAGCCCTTTACCATCGATGAAGTTAGGGCCTTTTGTCAGGACTAATGTACAGGTACACTTTGTCAAATGAACTTTTGTTTGAGTTTTTTCTTACCTCCAGGTGTGCACTAACAACATGTAAAAAATTAATGACATAAAAATAAAAAATAAAACATTACATAAATATATAATATAAATTATTTTTTAAAAATTAAGTACATATTGATATATTATATATTTGTAATTAAAATTATAATATAATTTATACTAGAAAAAAAACAATTTAATAAGTATAAATAAAGATGGGTTTTAAGAAGCAAGAAGTTATATGTATTGGCATGAAAACAATTATATTGTGCATTCCCCAATTAAAAGTTGTCATGATTGTCTGAAATGTCATTTTGGGGAAAATAAAATTGCGTATTAACAGTCTAAATAAAACATAGGACAATACATGTTTGGGTTAGTGAGAATATATGTGAGTGAATAAATGAAAGCACAGGAGGTTTTGGTTTCTGAATCATTAGTACTACAATAAGCATGGTTTAAGCATAACCAAACAAGCAATTACACTTGGCACACCCCCTCCAACCACAAGGAGATGTTTTTTTCCCTCTGTTTCTTAATAACCACCTGTTCAGTCAGGATAAGCCATGACTTAGATGCAGAGAGCACGAAGCCCTTTCGGCTGCTAACAAAGTGTTGACGGCTAAAGATGCAGAGGATTAACAAGCATTTTTGGGTGATTTTGGCACAAAAGCTCTGTTTAGAACTTATTTTTTTGTATATCTTTGTTGTCTTCATGAAACCTTCTTAGAGTTATCATTATTAGGGATGATACTCAAAACCGGTTTTCCCGGTTGTTTGATAAGAAAAGAACCGAGTCCTCGGACTCGAATCCCTTTTTGAGAACGGGTACCCGTTATCGAGACCACTATAGTAAAGGAAAAGAGTTGATTCTTTATTCGAATCCCGTCCCGACCAGAAATGCTCCGTGGGACATCACAATAAATGACGTCACGTAGCTCAGTCATTAGGCGCAGATAGCGAAAGCAGGAAAACATCCATCCATCCATCCATCTTCTTCCGCTTATCCGAGGTCGGGTCGCGGGGGCAGCAGCTTAAGCAGGGAAGCCCAGACTTCCCTCTCCCCAGCCACTTCGTCCAGCTCCTCCCGGGGGATCCCGAGGCGTTCCCAGGCCAGCCGGGAGACAGTCTTCCCAACGTGTACTGGGTCTTCCCCGTGGCCTCCTACCGGTCGGACGTGCCCTAAACACCTCCCTAGGGAGGCGTTCAGGTGGCATCCTGACCAGATGCCCGAACCACCTCATCTGGCTCCTCTCGATGTGGAGGAGCAGCGGCTTTACTTTGAGCTCCCCCCGGATGGCAGAGCTTCTCACCCTATCTCTAAGGGAGAGCCCCGCCACCCGGCGGAGGAAACTCATTTCGGCCGCTTGTACCCGTGATCTTGTCCTTTCGGTCATAACCCAAAGCTCATGACCATAGGTGAGGATGGGAACGTAGATCGACCGGTAAATTGAGAGCTTTGCCTTCCGGCTCAGCTCCTTCTTCACCACAACGGATCGATACAGCGTCCGCATTACTGAAGACGCCGCACCGATCCGCCTGTCGATCTCACGATCCACTCTTCCCTCACTCGTGAACAAGACTCCGAGGTACTTGAACTCCTCCACTTGGGGCAGGGTCTCCTCCGCAACCCGGAGATGGCACTCCACCCGGAAAAAGCGCTCCAAGGTGTAATAAAGTTCAAAACAAAAGCTATAATCCATCGAATAACTTTACTGAGAGATTTTAGCAGGGTAAAACACATGACGAACACTTTTACGACCAACCGGAAACATAGCAACGCAGCTGTCGCAACGTTCTTAAAACAACCGCAGTACATACATATATATATACAACATATCTCCCTTTTTTAATTTTTGTTTTTCTTTCCTTGTAAACAAAACAAAATCACACTGTAGATGTGTTGTCTGTCTAATTATAAATAATGCCGACGAGGCGTGTTGGCTGAGTTCTTGACGTTTACTTTCACAGCGTGGCAACATGCAACACTTTTCGGGGCTACCGCGCATGCTCGTAACTCCCGGTGCATGCTGGGTAGTGTAGTTGTTATATTCTCTAGCTCATAACATTTTTCCCCCATAAAGAAATAATGTTAACTCAATAAAGTGTATTTCTTTTTTTAGCTTTAACTTTTCATTTATTAGCATTGTAACCACATTTGCAAAGAACTTTTCTCTTCATAGAATGTTCTTTCAATAAAGAAATAAAGTGCAAAAATGTCAAAGCATCATAACAAACAGTTATGTCAAATAGCAGCAGAAGTGCACTTTTTGGAGAGCTGTATTATTTTCAGTTTTGTGCCCAAGGGACTGATTTTATTTAACACTATATTATTATTTATACACCTATAGTGATCACAGAGACAGGTTGTTTTTGTGTTACTGTATATTTGTTTCTCTGAAAAATCCCACTTAATATACTTTGGGTAACAACAGTCAATATTTATTTATTTTTTTTATTTTTTTTAGGTGGGTAACAGTCAATATTTATTTATTTATTAGATTTTATTTTTTTATTATATAATAAAAGTGAGCTTTTGTTAAACCAAATATTGTGTGTTTTTTTCCATATACAACAACCTATCTGGACTCGATAAGAGAATCAATAAGGAATCGGTTCGATAAGAGGATTCGAAAATAGGCTCGAACTCGATAATTCCTTATCAAACATCATCCCTAATCATTATAGACATTATGCTTAATTTGACCAAAATGTTGTTTTATTTCTTCTTAAAAAACACACAAAAAAAACTTTATTTAAAGAGCTGACATCTTAGCTGTAGAAGCAGGGCATGGTATGGTATGTAGGATGGGTACCGAATTCAGTACTTGTATAGGACCAGGTATCCATTCACGTGAACTCAAACGGCACCATATTTCAATATCAAATTTTGGCCATGAAAACTAAAACTATATTACAATCAGTATGTAACATATGTATGTAATAAATACAATACAAAACACTTTGTAGGACTCAACAAATCACAAAATTGGCACATTCAACTTAATGGCAAGGACTACTTCCGGACTACAGCAACACACCTAGACTGAAATAAATGCATACTTGCAAACAAGACTCAGGCATATAAAAAAACAGGATAAAACTGAACAGCACATATTTTATCAACTGACTGTTGACACTAGGGATAGGGATTAGACTAGGGATCCAAGATGTGTATTTTTCTATAGAGATACAGATTTCTGCTTCTCATGACTGATATCAATAACTTCCATCCATCCATCCATCTTCTTCCGCTTATCCGAGGTCGGGTCGCGGGGCAGCAGCCTAAGCAGGGAAGCCCAGACTTCCCTCTCCCCAGCCACTTCGTCTAGCTCTTCCCGGGGGATCCCGAGGCGTTCCCAGGCCAGCCGGGAGACATAGTCTTCCCAACGTGTCCTGGGTCTTCCCCGTGGCCTCCTACCGGTCGGACGTGCCCTAAACACCTCCCTAGGGAGGCGTTCGGGTGGCATCCTGACCAGATGCCCGAACCACCTCATCTGGCTCCTCTCGATGTGGAGGAGCAGTGGCTTTACTTTGAGCTCCTCCCGGATGACAGAGCTTCTCACCCTATCTCTAAGGGGGAGACCTGCCACCCGGCGGAGGAAACTCATTTCGGCCGCTTGTACCCGTGATCCTGTCCTTTCGGTCATAACCCAAAGCTCATGACCATAGGTGAGGATGGGAACGTAGATCGACCGGTAAATTGAGAGCTTTGCCTTGCGGCTCAGCTCCTTCTTCACCACAACGGACCGATATAGCGCCCGCATTACTGAAGACGCCGCACCGATCCGCCTGTCGATCTCACGAACCACTCTTCCCTCACTCGTGAACAAGACTCCGAGGTACTTGAACTCCTCCACTTGGGGCAAGATCTCCTCCCCAACCCGGAGATGGCACTCCACCCTTTTCCGGGCGAGAACCATGGACTCGGACTTGGAGGTGCTGATTCTCATCCCAGTCGCTTCACACTCAGCTGCGAACCGATCCAGTGAGAGCTGAAGATCCTGGCCAGATGAAGCCATCAGGACCACATCATCTGCAAAAAGCAGAGACCTAATCCCGCAGCCACCAAACCGGATCCCCTCAACGCCTTGACTGCGCCTAGAAATTCTGTCCATAAAAGTTATGAACAGAATCGGTGACAAAGGGCAGCCTTGGCGGAGTCCAACCCTCACTGGAAACGTGTCCGACTTACTGCCGGCAATGCGGACCAAGCTCTGACACTGATCATACAGGGAGCGGACCGCCACAATCAGACAGTCCGTTACCCCATACTCTCTGAGCACTCCCCACAGGACTTCCCGAGGGACACGGTCGAATGCCTTTTCCAAGTCCACAAAGCACATGTAGACTGGTTGGGCAAACTCCCATGCACCCTCAAAGACCCTGCCGAGAGTATAGAGCTGGTCCACAGTTCCACGACCAGGACGAAAACCACACTGTTCCTCCTGAATCAGAGGTTCGACTATCCGGCGTAGCCTCCTCTCCAGTACACCTGAATAGACCTTACCGGGAAGGCTGAGGAGTGTGATCCCCCGATAGTTAGAACACACCCTCCGGTTCCCCTTTTTAAAGAGAGGAACCACCACCCCGGTCTGCCAATCCAGAGGTACCGCCCCCGATGTCCACGCGATGCTGCAGAGTCTTGTCAACCAAGACAGCCCCACAGCATCCAGAGCCTTAAGGAACTCCGGGCGGATCTCATCCACCCCCGGGGCCCTGCCACCGAGGAGCCTTTTAACTACCTCAGCAACCTCATCCCCAGAAATAGGAGAGCCCACCACAGATTCCCCAGGCACTGCTTCCTCATAGGAAGACGTGTTGGTGGGATTGAGGAGGTCTTCGAAGTATTCCCTCCACCGATCCACAACATCCGCAGTCGAGGTCAGCAGAACACCATCCTCACTATACACGGTGTTGATAGTGCACTGCTTCCCCTTCCTGAGGCGGCGGATGGTGGTCCAGAATCGCTTCGAAGCCGTCCGGAAGTCGTTTTCCATGGCTTCCCCGAACTCCTCCCATGTCCGAGTTTTTGCCTCCGCGACCGCTGAAGCCGCACACCGCTTGGCCTGTCGGTACCTGTCCGCTGCCTCAGGAGTCCTATGAGCCAAAAGAACCCGATAGGACTCCTTCTTCAGCTTGACGGCATCCCTCACCGCCGGTGTCCACCAACGGGTTCTAGGATTACCGCCACGACAGGCACCAACTACTTTGCGGCCACAGCTCCAATCAGCCGCCTCGACAATAGAGGTGCGGAACATGGTCCACTCGGACTCAATGTCCAGCACCTCCCTCGCGACATGTTCAAAGTTCTTCCGGAGGTGGGAATTGAAACTCTCTCTGACAGGAGACTCTGCCAGACGTTCCCAGCAAACCCTCACAATGCGTTTGGGCCTGCCAGGTCTGTCCGGCATCCTCCCCCACCATCGCAGCCAACTCACCACCAGGTGGTGATCGGTAGAAAGCTCCGCCCCTCTCTTCACCCGAGTGTCCAAAACATGAGGCCGCAAATCCGATGACAACTACAAAGTCGATCATGGAACTGCGGCCCAGGGTGTCCTGGTGCCAAGTGCACATATGGACACCCTTATGCTTGAACATGGTGTTTGTTATGGACAATCCGTGACGGGCACAAAAGTCCAATAACAACACACCACTCGGGTTCAGATCCGGGCGGCCATTCTTACCAATCACGCCTCTCCAGGTTTCACTGTCGTTGCCAATATGAGCGTTGAAGTCCCCCAGTAGAACGAGGGAATCACCCGGGGGAGCACCCTCAAGTACTCCCTCGAGTGAATCCAAAAAGGGTGGGTACTCTGAGCTGCTGCTTGGCGCGTAAGCGCAAACAACAGTCAGGACCCGTCCCCCCACCCGAAGGCGGAGGGAAGCTACCCTCTCGTCCACCGGGTTGAACTCCAACATGCAGGTTCTGAGCCGGGGGGCAACAAGAATTGCCACCCCAGCCCGTCGCCTCTCACTGCCGGCAACGCCAGAGTAGAAGAGAGTCCATCCCCTCTCGAGAGAACTGGTTCCAGAGCCCTTGCTGTGCGTCGAAGTGAGTCCGACTATGTCTAGCCGGAACTTCTCCACCTCGCGCACTAGCTCAGGCTCCTTCCCAAGAGCTAGCTTCTGTAGCCGAGGATCGGACCGCCAAGTGCCCTGCCTTCGGCTGCCGCCCAGCTCACATTGCACCCGACCTCTATGGCCCCTGCTATGGGTGGTGAGCCCATTGGAGGGGGGACCCACGTTGCCTCTTCGGGCTGTGCCCGGCCGGGCCCCATGGGGACAGGCCCGGCCACCAGGCGCTCGCCGTCGTGCCCCAACTCCGGGCCTGGCTCCAGAGGGGGGCCCCGGTGACCCGCGTCCGGGCGAGGGAAATCTGAGTCTCGGTTCTTGTATTTCCATAGAAGTCTTCGAGCTGCTCTTTGTCTGATCCCTCACCTAGGACCTGTTTGTCTTGGGAGACCCTACCAGGGGGCATGGAAGCCCCCGGACAACATAGCTCCTAGGATCATTGAGACACGCAAACTCCTCTACCACGGTAAGGTGGCAGCTCAGAGAGCTGCCACCTTATCAATATCAATAACTTATTTATATCTATTTTTTGTTGTTGTTTTATTCAATTTATTTTTAGTTTATCCAAGCCTCTCCTTGCGGCTGGCTTCGGAGAAGCTTCTTTAGCAACAGGCGTCTTTGTAGGCTTTCAAAACACCGTCGTAGCAATGCTGGCTTTTCAGGTGACTGATAAGGTTTTATGTGTTGCTCTGAGATGTTATTCTTGTTCCTTGAAGAATGTTTGCAGAACATTTTTGTGCAAATAGCACACAAAATGTATTCCTCTGAAACCGTGAAGAAGTCCCACATGATCAACTCCATGAGCTGAAGGGAAAGTTCACGACAGCAGAGAATGAGAAAATGAGCGCTTGATTTGCTCATCCTAAACCACCTACAGCACAGTTCAGGTAATCGCGCCTCATTGGAGCATTTCTTTTCATTTTTCTAATCTATTACTAAAAGTATTTTTTAATGTTATCGAATTATCAGTATGACATAATTCCTCATGTCTGTACAACATTTATTGTGCACCCCTACGTACCACATAGTTTTGTTCTTAGGAAAGTGAATTATTCTCTTCTTTTTCTTTTTATTCTGTATTAACATCAAATAGAGCACGATAGTTTAAAGTTAAAAATACCCACCAGTGCCTCACTTGTCACCAGTCATAAACCCGTCACTAATGCACCCACATATTCTGAATATCACTAAAGATGGGGTGTAAAAAGAAATGTGTACAGAAAGTTAAGCTTACCTTTCTTCTGAAGCTGCGCCCTGTCCTTCTGCCGCAATCCTATCTCTCTGCCAAGAGCCTTCCTCTGCCGCTGCAGCTCACTCCGAAGAACGGCTAAACGCAGCTGCATAAACTCCCGCTCCTTCTTCTGTTCCAAGCGAACGAAAAGAAGTAAAAAGAGAAGAAGTAGCATAAGGAAATGTAGGGCATGTGGTCGCAGCAATCTGTGTTCACTGACATAAGTGTTTTTTTATACACCATACATTCATTTAATATACTGCCTAACGTGTTTAAGGTTATGTCATATAATGAGGGGCTGCGTGTCAAAGAACATATCGTAAAGGAATCGTTGTAAATGATAATGACTTGCAGTATTATCAAAATAGAAGTGTATTTGATATTCATAGCACCAGTTTAAAACACGTTAGAACATTGTATATAATGCTAGCTTGTGAATGCTAGCTCCCCCCTCTTTACTTTTATCTTTTTGAACAAAAGACAGCTACCATGACCACCCCCAAACTGTGAACCATCACTGTAGACACGTTTCACCTCTGATCACTAAAGACACTTTAACTGCTGCTGTGACCAAAGGTCACCTCCATATTCATACTGTTGACTGTCAATCAGAATGTGCAATAATGTAATGTTACTTACTGTGCCTTGTATATACATTTTTATTTTTATTTTAGCTAAGTACCGTGTGACTTGTTGAAGGGTGGACTAGCAAAGTAAGATTTTCATTGTACGGCAAACTGTCTGTTTAACTGTGCATATGACAATAAACAATCTTGAATCTTGAATCAGATGTAGTGAATTAGTGAAGTGAATAATAGCACCTGGAGACAGGTTGATTGGCAACACTAAATTGGCCCTAGTGTGTGAATGTGAGTGTGAATGTTGTCTGTCTATCTGTGTTGGCCCTGCGATAAGGTGGCGACTTGTTCAGAGTGTACCCAGCCTTCCACCCGAGTGCAGGTGGGAAAGGCTCCAGCCCCCCCGCAACCCCAAGAGGGACAAGCGGTAGAAAATGGATGGATGGATGGATGGATGGAATAATATTTATATAGCGTATTTTTCTGTAGAGACTTAATGCGCATTAATTACATCTTTAGGCTATATTTTAAACCAGTGTGCGTGGCACTGGGAGCATGTGGGCAAAGTGTCTTGCTCAAGGATGGCGGAAGAGGTAATCGAACCTGGAACCCTGAAGGTACTAACCGAGCCGCGCCGCCCCAGGTACTATCAGATGTGCTGTGGAGGAAAATTTACGAAAGATTTACACCAAAGCATATTGAATACATATTATCTAGGCCAGGGGTCCTTAACCTTTGTGACCTCGAGGCCCAACTTTACCACTACAGGGGGGCCTCTTTGCCTACTCAGTGAATATGAACACTGAATAAGTAATCTTATTCTTGATTTTAAACATATTCAATACTTATATCAAACCTACTTACAGGTTAACAGGATAGACCTTTTAAAATGATATAAAACCATGTGTTAAGGCTTAGGTGATGTTGGTAAAAATAAATACTAATTACATTTACAGCAAAAGAAAGGACTCGTATAAACATAAATACATTTAAATACAAGTAAATACATTTTAACTAAACAAACAATAAATAATAATGATATACTTGTTTCTTAAATAAACTGTCAATAACATTTAAAAATACAGGTTCACCACTTTAGTCATCATTTTTGCACTTAAACTTCTCTATGACTTTTGCTCCAAACTTCTTCTGTTTGTTTGAGATTGTTATTACTGCCACACGGTGGAAAAGTGTATACCAACTGAGTACCAGTGCGGTCCATACGGACCAGCGCTGAGAAACAGATATGTTTTGGCGGCAATCTAGGGGGTGCCCACAGCCCTATGGTTAAGAAACACTGATCTGGACCACAACAAAGTGTTTTAAATATAAATGAGAATGATCATAGGTCCCATATAAACATAAAAAAGTAGTTTGGGTAATGTTCCAATAAATATAACAGTAAGAGTTTAAATTAATAATTTTTCAGTAAAGTTTTGTATTCTTATTGCTGTATTAAAGTACCAAGAGAATGGAAAAACAAGTTGCCTCTATATTGAAGCTCACATCATATATATCTGGATTCATAACACCAAAAGACAAACAATTTGCAAGTAAATAGATATGATCAAAATAGTATCAATCTCACAGAAATTCCTGAGCCATTTTAAGATATAATGAGAAAGCCAGCCTCATGATCTGTGACGTAGAGGTGGGAACAGATCCCTTTCCCATCAACAACTATGTTAATCATGCAGACTTTGTGAGAAACAACAATTATTTGGGGAAAAAAATACGATCCCGAACCTTATACTTTTTTTTACCTGAATGTAAGGAGGATGAGCTACAAGTTTTAGAAGCTGTGTGCTAAAAAGATCCAGCTTAAGTGAAACGCTACAGCATCATGTAGCACTATTGTTAAGGGTTAAACAAGAAATACAAACTACAAACATAATAAAACGATCGCCTACTGCACAATGTCTGCTCTCACTGCGATGACGACTGATAGGGTGTTCATATATTCTTGTTTGGATAAGGAATTATTCATAATCCACACAAAGGGTTAAAAGGAAAATTTGCTGCTTGCAGACACGTCTTTGGTAGGTGTGTCTTTGTCTCCATCTACGGGTATAAATTGATTGTCACAAATGAACAACTTTTAGATTTACGCCTAAATCCATGATTTCTAATCTAGAATAACTTCAACGAGCCAAGACGCGAAGCAGCAGCAGCAACGGAAGAACATCGGCCTTCTCAATGCTGCAGCATCAGCTAGTTACCTCTCTGTTATCAATGCTTCGCTAAAAATAGTTTGTGTTAGCACTTATAATAACAATATCACTAATATTTGGTTATTATTCAGGTCAAGTTATGTAAATAGAGTATTGTTTGCGGGTTTTGAATGGTTATTTAGAGGGCTTTGTGGGCGGAATAGAAAGCTCTTATTGACTCCATTGTAAGCGGACTTTTTATTTATTATTTAAACATATATGTCTGTGTCTTACATGGGGATTGTTAATGATAGGCAGCACATCTCTTTCTAATGTTTGCATATTTTCAATATGACTGATCTGCTGATATGGCATATTTGCCAACACTTCCGAATTTTCCAGGAGACTCCCAAATTTCAGTGCCTCTCCCGAAAATCTCCCGGGACAACCATTCTCCCGAATTTCTCCCGATTTCCAGACGGACTTAAGGCACACCCCCTCCAGGTCCGTGCGGACCTGAGTGAGGACAGCCTGTCGTCACGTCCGCTTTTCCTTCATATAAACAGTGTGCTGGCCCAGTCACGTTATAACATCTACGGCTTTTGGAGAGTGCACAACTGCACACAAAACAAGAAGGAGACGAAGCAGAAGAACAAAGAAGAGACAGTCATGGCGACGACGAGTGACAGAGAATAGATCGAGGATGGACAATTCAACCCTAAACTCACTCCTTTCTTTTCTTACAAATTAAATTTCACAGATGCTGCCCATACCTATGCTCCTTCAAGGGCTGTACGACTGGCTGCAAAGCTAGAATTCACTGAATTGGGCAGCAATTATTATATATATATATATATTTATATATATATATAATATATATATATATTTCAGTGAATTCTAGCTATATATATATATTTATATATATATATATATAATATATATATATTTCAGTGAATTCTAGCTATAAATATACTCCTCCCCCCATCCCGACCCTGCCCACCTCAAACGCCCCTCCCCCAAATCTCCCGAATTCGGAAAGTCTCAAGGTTGGCAAGTATGTGATATTGTCCGAATCTACGAAAATTGCAGAAGACATTTAGAGCTGAATATTCAAAATGGCCGTCTGAAATTGTGGCATTTTGTGATGTTTAGACGGTATTTTTGCATACTTTGCAGATTGGAAATACAATTGGATATGGTTTAATGGATATGATGAAAGACAATTAAACATATAAAGTCAACTTGTTTTTCCATTCTACTGGTACTAGCTTCAGCTTGTTGCCCCATTCACCGTCTTTATTGAACAATGGTGGCACACTGCTTTCGTCTTATCCACTTGCCTTTGTTTACATATTTCACCGGGAAGGCCAAGTGTTCCTACACAAGAGACTAACTGTGGAAGATACACCAATATTAGACTTAGACTTCCTTTTATTGTCATTCAAATTTGAACTTTACAGTACAGATAAGAACAACATTTTGTTGCATTACTCATTGTAGTGCAGGAAATAAATAAATAGATTACTGTACAGATAAATATATTGCACTTATTGCATATGCATCCACATTAATGGATGTATGTTATATTGTCTTTATATTCAAGCGAGTTAATCCATTTTTGGGGGGAATTGATGGGATTATTTTGATGTGTCCAAGAGTCTTATGGCCTGAGGGAAGAAGCTGTTACAGAACCTCCGAACCTGGAGGTTCTGCTACATTAAAACAAACGTTTGTCATATAATGATAAGTCAACAAGAAAATCAACTCTTGTCATTTTGATCTTGCTACAAAGGATAAACATATTTTGTCAGGGCTTAAAATGTCCCATATTTCCACTTATTTTTCCTGATTAGACTTTAATTCTCAGTACTGTTTGGGTGTGTGCCATCTCTCCTTTGCTTTGTCCAGTATGATGGTGAACCTTGGTGTTACAATGCTGTCTGTCGCAGGAATGAAACTAGGACACAGAGCGAGAACTTCATGTATGGATCCAATATATAATATGTAATGGTTGATAAAATACTGTTCTCCATGTTAAACACATCTGGCTTGGACACAAATGTAACCCACCAGAGAGACAGTAACCCAGCAGTCTGGCTGGTGTTCCTACTGAACATCAAACAGTAATAAGTCAGCTGAGTAAACACACAGCAGGCGTGGGGGAAGCATGTTGTAACCCAGGAGATGAATGGCAGCGTGGGTGACAGGGTAAAAGGGTAACGCGCTGAGGTTGGTGGCCCTCGCTCTGCGCCGCTTTGATCTAAGACTCTCTCAGAAGTGATGCTCGTACTTGCACTCATACAAAAGGCCAAGAGGGGGAAAGCCAAAGAAGAGCTGCACAATGCTCCACTAACTCCAAGCTGGTGGGCTTTTACAGAAAGGTAGAAAACAAGGATTATGTGATTTATTAGCTGATGTGAGTGCTGAAAAGGGACTTTAAAGAATGTTTCAGTAAGCAGGAAATATTAGAGACAAGATTTTGAAAGGAATCTTTGTGCCTAAAGAATGAAGCCTCCATGATGTGGTGCAGCTCAGCAGAACTATTGTGTCCAGCTGCTTTAATAAGCGTGTAAAGTTCCTTATTAAAAGCCAGTGGAAAGTGTGGTGGAAAGCAACAGCTTGAATTTACAAAGTCTAAATTGTCTACACAAATGACGATTTCTGATAAAATGCGTATCTTACAATGTGCTGTCACAATTCCTTGAAAGGTAAAGATCGATCAAAAAAAAAAAAAAAAGCTTTTGGAAAACTTATACCAGGGTGAAGATTGTCAGAATTAGATGCTTGTTTAAAATCTGCGACATTATCTCATGTATTTGAACTATGGCTAGTAAATCTCACGATCACGATATCTCGACATTATGACACTGTGTTATCGATACAAAGTGTACCTTTGATTATAGCGGGGATAACATCCCAGTTAATGTTTTCTCATCACTATGTGTTTGTCAGCATTAATTAATAATTGTAGGTAATACATTTACACATTGAAAGCCTGTGCTCTTGGGTTATGTTCTAGTTATTTATAATTTGATTTGCCTTCTTGTAATTGTAGTCATCTGTAAATCACTTGGTAATGCCTTGCGTACAATTGTGCTCTATAAATAAACCAGCCTTGCCTTGTTGATGTACTTCATTTACTATTCAATTACTATTCTGTTAAACTTGCAAGTCACAAAATTTAGTAGCAAGAAAAACACATTGTCTTTGACAACATTTTGGGAAAGGTTTTTATCTTATTAAAGCAAAGGCACCATTGTAGAAGTATACCTTTGACCCCAATATCAGATATGTGAATGATACCAACCCTAACTAGAATACAGAGCTCCACCAAAGCAAATGTGTTAGTTGGGAAGACAGTGGAGACCTATATACATTTGTATGTTCATTTGTCCACCAACTAACATATTTTGGCAGGTCAGGTAAAAGAATGTTTCTCTGAAAGGAAAGACAACCCGGAGGATGGAAACACCTTGAGGCACTCAGACCAGCAGCAGAAAAGGGATGCTTATGAAGTCTTTGTTTACAATAAACACAGCGCCAAATCAGGGATCAGAGCTCAGTTTTCACAGGTGTGTTGATGCCAATTCCAAAAATGTTAGATATGCCTTTTCGCATTTGCTTTGTAGATACAACATGAGGGGAAACAAACAATGGATCAGTTTGACAGACAGAATACTTCTATTACCCTACCTCTCAGTTGAGCCACCAAGGCTCAAGAAACAATAGAAAACCATAACTGGTTATAACGTGTGAACTTACATTTCCCTTTAGGGTGATTCTAGCTCTTTAATCCTGTTGAGCTTTTAGCACAACACAAGTCAGTGAATGCGTCTTAGTAAAAAAAAAGCCATTGAGCACACTATTGATGATCACAGCAATTACTGGCCTCGTGTGTGTGTATGTGTATATACAGTGAGGTCCACAAGTATTTGCACACCCTGCAATTTTGCAAGTTCTCCCACTTAGAAATTAGGGAAAGGTCTGAAATGTTCATCATAGATGTATTTCCACTGTTAGAGACATAATCTAAAAAGAAAAATCCGGAAATCACATTGTATGATTTTTTTTTATGATTTATTTGTATGTTACTGGGGTTCATAAGTATTTGCACAAATGAGAACATCAGTGTTAATATTTAGTGCAGAATGCCAATTACAGAAGTCCAAGGTTTTCTATAGTTCTTCAGCAGGTTTGCACACACGGCAACAGGGATTTTGGCCCACTCCTCCACACAAATCTTCTCTAGATCTGTCAGGTTTCGGGGCTGTCGCCAAGCAACACGAAGATTTTCTATTGGATATATATATATATATATATATATATATATATATATATATATATATATACACACACACACACACACATGCGTGTCATGGCGGTCTTGAGTTTCCAATAATTTCTACAACTCTTATTTTTTCGTGATAGAGATTGGAGCACATACTTGTTGGTCACAAAAAACATTCATGAAGTTTGGTTCTTTTATGAATTTATTATGGGTCTACTGAAAATGTGACCAAATCTGCTGGGTCAAAAGTATAGATACAGCAATGTTAATATTTGGTTACATGTCCCTTGGCAAGTTTCACTGCAATAAGGCGCTGTTAGTAGCCATCCACAAGCTTCTGGTTGAATTTTTGACCACTCCTCTTGATAAAATTGGGGCAGTTCAGCTAAATAAAAAAAAAAAGAGAATCGATTCTGAATCGCATAACGTGAGAATCGTGATTCGAATTGGAATCGATTTTTTCCCACACCCCTAGTTTATATATATATATATATATGCATATATATATATATATATATATATATATATATATATATATATATATATATATATATATATATATATATATATATATATATATATATACATACATATATATATGCATATATATATATATATATACATACATATATATATGCATATATATATATATATATATATATATATATATATATATACATACATATATATATGCATATATATATGTATGTATATATATATATATATATATATACATACATATATATATGCATATATATATATATATATATATATATATATATATATACATACATATATATATGCATATATATATATATATATATATATATATATATATATATATATATATATATATATATATATATATATATATATATATATATATATATATATATATATATATAAATGCAAATATATATACACACACACACACACACACACACACATATGCATTTGTGTGTATATATATATATATATATCCACACACATTTTATCTTTTGTTATTTGTTTTTTCTCAACAAAATAAAACAACTAAATACACAATAGACTAATTGCGTCACTGAAAACATTGAGGGCTACTGAAAATAAGTCATTAAGTTGCAGGGATCACATTCATTGTTGCCATGTGACTGTTCTCACCCGCACTGTGCATGTCGCTGTTGTTCTTAGTTTCCCCTCAATCTCCTTGCCAATCTTCTGTACTGTTACCTGGGTCTGTTTGATGGCTCTCTGGGCTGTGTGAAGCCTGTGGAAAGACAAATATATACAACATCAATCAAGGTCAGTGTATCAGCAACAAAAAATAACAACTATTGTAAAACTGAAAGCATTAATAAACAACCGTATTACCTTGATGGTAACAGTTTTACGGTTAGTGGTTGATTTCTGGATTGTATCAATGTTAAACCTCAGTTATGGCTTGATTTGCTGTGCTGAAATGTTTTTTTTTCTTTAAACAGGCTAAAATACAAAAGGCACGGATTAGAATTTGTCAATCCAAATATACTTAATCTTCTTTTGTCTGATGAAGGAATGCCGTAGCCGATCACTCGTTTCTGTTTTGCCCTGTCCTTTGCATTTTCCTCTGTCACTCCTCCCACCTGCATTGTATTTTCTCACTACAACCTTGAAATCTTCCCCTTGCTGTCCCCCCTGACAGGCCTATTTCTAGCAACATTCTACTGATATAATCACGACCCCTGCTTCTCAACTGGCCAAACCATCTCAGTCTGGCCTTTCTGACCGTCTCCCAGGCATCTAACATTGTCTGTTTCTCTGATCTCCTTGTCACTACTAACATAACTATAAGCATTTTCACTGCCACCTGTCTGTTGGTCACCGCTGCCATATGCTGATACTTAAATGTCAAGGACTCCTGATACTCTTCTCTACTAACTCCACCCTGCCTCCATTCTTACTTTTTCACTTCTTAGTTCACTTCTCCTTTGCTCTGAATAGTTCACCCGAAGTACTTTAACTCAACATTCCTCACCTTTACACCTTGCATCCTCATGGTTTTTTCTTGCTTTGACCGTCTTTTATACCTCCACCTCTCCAGGTTTTCTTCCACCTGCTGTGGGTCCTCACTGTCATCTGTCAGTCAATGTCATCTGTTTTTTCATGGAGCCTCCTGTCTGACCTCATTTTCAATCACAAGAGCAAACAATACACAGTCCAAACCTACTTTACCTGTGACACCTACAGCACACCTCACAGTTACCCTCATACACATCCTGCACAACTCTAACATACTTCTGTCACCCCTATCTCGGCATTATTGTACCCTTTTTTTAAATCCACAAAGAAACATAACTTCTGCCCTTCTGCACTCCATCAGGACTTTCAGTACAAAAATCGGATGTGTAATACACCGAACAATAACGACCAGCTCTTGCACTGTGTGGTCCAAATTGTTCCTCAATGAAAGTGCTGTTCTTGGTTTAGCACTTTAATCCAGGTTGTTGAAAGACAAACAACAAAACAAAAGTAGTTATGGCCTAAAACATTTCTATACTGGACAATTAACTGGAGTGTCTTAAAATAGTCGGTTATTATACTATTCAGGAGTCTGATTCGACTATTAACCTTGTAGTCCAATCGTCGGACACTGAACCCCCCTTCTACCTCCCTTGAAAAAAGGCGATTTGAGTACTCGATGCCCAGCAGGTGTGTTGGGAGGATGTTCTAAGATGGGAGACAAGCAGCCCGTCATAGAACACTTAGCATGCTATTCCACCGCGCCTCGGACACGGCAAGGCCAGCCATCGACCCTGGAAATTGGACTATGCCCACGCCGCTGGGGTGCGACTTTGACCAGTGCTCTCCGGCAGAAAGCCCCCCCTCAACGCTTCCCTCATGAAGCCACATTTAATTAGTACTAATATAATAACGTAAATGTAAACAGATCCTTGGGGAGTACATCTAAGGATAGAACATGTATCTATGTCATGGATATGCGTTTAATTTGCTTGAGACGAAGGATCAAGATGGTGAATTAGAACATCAGGGCTTGATGTGTTGAATTGATTTCCAATGTGAAACCTAATCCTGCTTTTTCCCCCAGGTGAGAACAGTTATCTCCTCTCCCCTTTCCACGCAAATCTGCCCCCTTATCGTTCCTTTGATCTTTGCCGATTAGACCCAATCTCACACCCTATGAACTTTCTCAGCACATCTGCAGTAGTTTCATCGCTTGGCAAGTAAATTCAGAAAACACGTTTTCACTAACCATGACAACTTTATTTTTCCATTGCAGGGGAGATATCAAAAAGCTGTGTCATGAGGGGATCTGCAGGAAGTTATGACTATGGCTGTGCACTCAACCCATGAAGACGATTAACATCAGAAAAACAAAAACACAAACTCCTTTGACAGTGACACTTGATATGGAGTGTCAGATAAAACCGAGCCATGTGAAACTTCTGGATTAGATTTCATTTTATGTCTCGTATGCTACATTAAATAGGGTATTTTAGGTTCTTTAGAATTGTCAATGTCTAGTGAAATCTGAACAAAAAACATGGAGCTGACTGAACAAGGTAGTAACTAAAATTCACTTAATTTTGTTCACAAAGTAATATAAAAAATAATTGCCATGGTTAATGTGTTTGCGTAAGCTTGCATATTCAACTATATGAAGAAATGTTTATAGAAATTGTGTGTGAATGTTCCAATGCAACTGAAAGGCTAATGGAAAGAAGATTGAATGGTAGAAACCGTTTGACCTTGAAATAGTTTGAATGTTGAAGTTCGTAAACTGTACTGAAACATAGTATGAATACTGAAATGTTAAATGCATGTATGGAATAAACTATGTGACTTTGAGATGTACTGCAGCAAAATGAGCTAAAAAAGTTACTACGTGTTGTAACCCGCCTGGTTGAGTCCAGACTTTTGGTCTGCATGGGACTTGAACCTGTGTCTTCTGGCATGAAATACGAGCTAAACGTCCGAGCTGTCAATTCAGTGTCCAACTTTGGCTCCTAATGTTGTTAAGGTAGCTACAGTACTAGGTTTTTAGCTAATTTTGGGGATAAATAAATGTTTTTTTCCTAATAATAAAATATATTACCTGACTGTATGGAATATTTTCTTGCAAACAAGCTTACTTTTAGGGAAAAACAAGTTGAAACCATAATTAAGATTGAGATGTGAAATAAAGACATCCCTGGCTAAAATACAATACCTTAAATAGTCAAGCCAGCTAACAGGTGATGTTGGTATTATTGTGTATGTCGCTGTTGGCGTTTTGCTGCAATTGTACTGCATTTGTGAATCTTTTTGGACTAAATCACTGTTTTACTACAACAAATGTATTTCCTGATTGCGGGAATATTTGCTTGCAATCAAGGTTAGGTTTTTTGGGGGAAAAGGTAACTATAACTAAGAATGGTGGAAGGACTACCATTTATTTTGCCCAAAGTTGTGAAAAAAAAACGTGATTACAGGAATAAAACATAATATTTCCGGTTTAGAACATAACTAACTTTATTGTCCTGGTTAAGACGAATGTTTTGATGGTGGAATGGTTGAAATCGGTTGAAAAAGTTGTGTGACTGCTTAGAACTAGCAATTGATTACTTAGCCGGGCCTTAATTATGCCCTCACATGAACTCATTTTATTTTGGAATTGTAATTATTATGTTACATTTAAATCTAATCAGTGTGATTTTTCAAGGGGCAAACAAATTTCAGGCTACAGGATTAGTTCTCTGCTTTTTGCAGATGATGTGACTTAGACTTCCTTTTTATTGTCATTCAAATTTGAACTTTACAGTACAGATAAGAACTACATTTTGTTGCATTAGCTCATGGTAGTGCGGGATAAAAGAGCAATAAGGTGCAGATATAAATAAATACATTACTGTACAGATAAATATATGGCTCTTTTGCATATGCATCCACGTTTATGGATGTATGTTATATTGTCTTTATATTCCAGCGAGTTAATCCATTTTTGGGGGGAATTGAGGGGATTATTTTAATGCGTTCAAGAGTCTTCCGGCCTGAGGGAAGAAGCTGTTACAGAACCTGGAGGTTCTGCTTCGGAGGCTGCGGAACCTCTTTCTAGAGTCCAGCAGTGAAAACAGTCCTTGGTGGGGGTGGGAGGAGTCTCTGCAGATTTTCTGAGCCCTGGTCAGGCAGCGGCTTTTTGCGATCTCCTGGATAGGAGGAAGAGGAGTCCTGATGATATTTTCCGCCGTCCTCACCACTCTCTGCAGAGACTTCCAGTCTGAGGCACTGCAGGCTCCAGTCCAGACAGAGATGCTGTTGGTCAGTAGGCTCTCTATGTGCCTCTGTAGAATGTGGTGAGAATGGGGAGAGGGAGCTGTGCTCTTTTCATCCGACGCAAAAAATGCATGCGCTGCTGAGCTCTTTTTACAAGACCAGGTCATATTGTCAGTTATCTGCACCCCCAGGAACTTGGTGCTGCTTACCATCTCCACCGCTGTGCCGTTGATGAAGAGTGGAGTGTGGCTGGACTGGTGCCCCCTGAAGTCGACGATGATCTCCTTGGTCTTGTTGACGTTCAGGACCAGGTTGTTGGTTCTGCACCAGTCAACCAGATGTTTCACCTCTTCCCTGTAGTCCATGTCGTTGTTGTCACGGATGAGGCCCACTACTGTTGCGTCGTCCGCATACTTTACAATGTGGTTAGTAGTGGACCTGGCGCAGCAGTCATGGGTCATCAACGTGAACAGCAGCGGACTCAGGACGCAGCCCTGGGGGGAGCCGGTGCTCGGGGCGATGGCACTGGAGGTTTTGTCACCCACTCTCACAGACTGGGGTCGGTCTGTGAGGAAGTCAAGCAGCCAGTTACATAGGGGGGTACTGAATCCAAGGGGGGCCAGTTTGCTCACCAAGTGCTGCGGGATGACGGTGTTGAACGCCGAGCTGAAGTCCAGAAACAACATCCGCACGTGTGTGTCCTTTCCTTCTAGATGTTCTAAGCTCAGGTGGAGTTCAGAGGAGATGGTGTCTTCTTTGGAGCGGGTAGGGCAATAAGCAAACCGGTATGAGTCGATTGTGGGGGGAAGTCTGGAGACAATGTATTCCTTTACCAGCCTCTTGAAGCACTTCATTATGATGGGGGTGAGTGCCACGGGGCGATAATCATTGAGGGAGGAGATTGTAGTTTTTTTAGGCACTGGAATGATTGTGGCCGCCTTAAAACATGATGGTACCACAGCCTGGGTCAGCGAGGTGTTGAAGATGTCTGTGAGAACCCCAGCCAGCTGGTCTGCACATCCCTTAAGCACCCTGCCCGTAATGTCATCAGGTCCCGCTGCTTTCCGGGGGTTCGCTCTCCTCAGGGTTTTCCGGACATCCGCTGTGTCCAGGTTGAGCGGCTGCTCATCAGGGCGAGGGATGGATTTCCTCGCCGGAGTGGTGTTAAGTGTCTCAAACCTTGCAAAGTGTGGTCCTGATGGCTTCAACTGCCCAGGATCTTCAGCTCTCACTAGATCGGTTCGCAGCCGAGTGTGAAGCGACTGGGATGAGAATCAGCACCTCCAAGTCTGAGTCCATGGTTCTCGCCCGGGAAAGGGTAGAGTGCCATCTCCAAGTTGGGGAGGAGATCTTGCCCCAAGTGGAGGAGTTCAAGTACCTAGGAGTCTTGTTCACGAGCGAGGGAAGAGGGGATCGTGAGATCACCAGGCGTATCGGTGTGGCGTCTTCAGTAATGCGGACGCTGTATTGATCCGTTGTGGTGAAGAAGGAGCTGAGCCGGAAGGCAAAGCTCTCAATTTACCGATCGATCTACGTTCCCATCTTCACCTATGGTCATGAGCTTTGGGTTATGACTGAAAGGACAAGATCACGTGTACAAGCGGCCGAAATGAGTTTCCTCCGCCGGGTGGCGGGTCTCTCCCTTAGAGATAGGGTGAGAAGCTCTGTCATTCGGGAGGAACTCAGAGTAAAGCCGCTGCTCCTCCACATCGAGAGGAGCCAGATGAGGTGGTTCGGGCATCTGCTCACCTAGGGAGGTTTTTAGGGCACGTCCGACCGGCAGCAGGCCACGGGGAAGACCCAGGACACGTTGGGAAGACTCTCTCTCCCGACTGGCCTGGGAATGCCTCGGGATCCCCCTGGGGGAGCTGGACGAAGTGGCTGGGGAGAGTGAAGTCTGGGCTTTTCTGCTTAGGCTGCTGCCCCCGCGACCCAACCTCCGATAAGTAGAAGAAAAGGGATGGATGGATGGATGGAATCATTTACACCGTGTATCATGACAAAGAAGCACAACGCTCGGAGCGATCACTAAAGCAGTCGCTCTGCACACCGCCAAGATGTGTGAATGAAAAAGCCTGCCTTTATCCACTTAGTGCAGCTGGTAACCAGAACGATCATGAATTTTGTGATAAAAGCATGAAATTTGGTACACTTATAGCCAAAGGCATTCTCAAAAGATTTGGATGTGGAGCCATCATGAATTTTCAAAATGGCGCCCATGGCAGCCATCTTTCAAAATGGCTGTCAGTAACAACTGTTCGCTTATGAATGATGGATATAATATGATGTTTCAGACTTATTTACCATACATAGTACTTGGTAAATGTATTTTGGATAATCTAAATGTGTCATTAAATATTCAAGATGGCTGACATCTTCAGGATTGCAGCCATCACTTTTATGACTGTCTGATATGGGTGATCTCGGTGTCAAACCAGTATTATTTTTTATTTCCTTTTCTTTGTGCAGAATTCAAATTTGGAACTTTACAATTGGCCAGAAGCTTCCTTCTAACTCAGAAATGGTTAAAAATCTGACCAGAAAGTTTGAAACTGTGTCCAGGCTTGATCTGGTGTGGGACCACTACTTGTCTGACTCTCTGAAAGCTGCTACGAGAGCAAAGCGTGGCACTGGAATTCAGAGACGTGTGGTAGGTGATGCAGCCATTCCCAGGAACTGGCAAAACTTTCTTAGAGTTGACAGCAATAAGACTGAGTTGTTTGCCTTTCTCTCGGAGGCTCTGCTCAGATGGTTTGTGCAGGAGGATAAACAGCTTGTCATCACAAGTGACATGGAAGTCCTTAGCAAACCACCTCTCCCAGATAGGACATCGATTGCTCCTTGCACGCATGAGGAAGCGGATAGTCGCATGTTATTGCACGTAGCCCATGCAGCAAGAAACGGCCACCACTAAATTATGATTCAAACAGTTGATACTGATGTTGTGGTGCTGGCTGTGGCAGTGGCTCAGACTCTACAACCAGAGGATGAGCTTTGGTTGGCTTTCGGTACTGGTAAGAATGTTCGATATTTGGCAGCACATGAAATTGCAGCAGGGCTAAGGCCCGAGAAAGCATGTGCACTACCAGTGTTCCATGCATTGACGGGTTGTGACACTGTGTCAAGCTTTGTTGGCCATGGGAAAAAGACTGCATGGGCTATATGGTCTGTGCTTCCAGAACTTACACATGCCCTGTTGAAAGTGTCTTCAGCCCCAGATGACATACCACAGGAGGTAATGGCCACAATTGAGAGGTTTGTTATCTTAGTCTATGACCGAACCAGCACATGTACAGAAATCAATACGGCAAGGAGGAAGTTATTTGCAAAGAGGCACAATGTGCAAACAATCCCCCCTACCAAGGCTGCCCTAGAAGAGCATGTTAAGAGAGCTGTATACCAAGGAGGGCACGTGTGGGGTACAGTCCTGGTGTCAACACCAGAACTACCTTCACCGTGCGAATGGGGCTGGTCAAAGTCACCTGAGGGGGACTATGAACCCTTCTGGACATGCCTACCAGATGCAGGCCAGTCAAGTTATGAACTTGTCTCATGCAAATGCAAGAAGGGTTGTGTTGGGCAGTGTAAGTGCAAAACATCCCACTTACAGGGCACAGCCCTTTGTGTCTGTGAAGGCGAGTGTGACTAGTCTTTCCTGTGATAGACCCTAGGCTTCCCTTGCTTAACATGAGTATTTTGAGATAGAAAGAAGATTCTTAGAAATTCCAAAGTTCCCAATTCAAATTCTGCATCAAGATAAATGTATAATTAAACATAGAGATCATCCATATCTAACCAGTTGGTGGCCATTTTGAATTTTCAATGAAAATGTTCTACTGTCCAAAAGACATTTACCAAGTAGTATGAATGGTAAATAAGTCTGAAATATCATATTAAATCCATCATTCATAAGAAAACAGTTGTTGCTGGCGGACATTTTGAAAAATGGCTGCCATGGGCGCCATGTTGAAAATTCATGATGGCTCCACATCCAAATCTTTTGAGAATGCCTTTGGCTATAAGTGTACCAAATTTCATGCTTTTATCACAAAATGCACAATTCCTTTATATTTTGGAACTAACCTCTTGTACTAACTTGCTAAAACTATTATATAGTCTTCTCAATGTTTGACTTGATTATTGTTTAGCGTACTATGTATAATAATATGTTTTTATTCACAAAAGTAATTTATTCAATACAGAAGTTTTAAGTTTTTACTTAATTAATCTCAATGTTGGAGATCATTATTTATTTGCATGCAATGTGCAATGCTATGTTTTTGTTAACAAAATTATTTTACAGAAGGATTGATTCCCAGAGTAACCTCTTAATTTATGTATTTTAATATAATTCCATAAAAAGTACAGTTTACATCTGGTCTAAAAAGAAGAACTTATTACACATTTAAATTTGCTAAGAGTATGTATGATGCAGTGTATGTAGTATCATTTCAAACTACAAGTTTTTTATCAAATAAAAGAAAAACTTGTTTTAAATTATCTTTGTCATTTGTATTCAATGGTTTCTTTAAAAATTAGGGAAAACATAATCGTAAATTGAATTTTTTGTGAAAAAATAGATTTTATTTCTAGGCCACATTGCCCAGATCGAATGCGGGGAGGATGGTTATAGAATGGTTATAGAAGCTAAGCGAGCACGAACAGAGGGTAGGGTGAAAGGTTGAAGCAGACGGAAGTCGAGAGAGTCAGGACCGACGTGACTTGATGGTGTAAATGTGGAACTTGGAGCCAAGGTATGCAGACAGAAATGGAGTGTATACTCAAAATCAACTGGGAAAAAAAACATCCCCAGCCAGCTGGACCAAACAGACAAGTGTTCATCGAGTCAGTCACTATAATATTGATCATTATACATGCAGCACATCATGCTTGTTAATACAACTACAAACACTGTCGAGCAAGACAACAAACAAATTATGAAATGTGGACTAATACTTTACAGATACTGTAATATGATTGTACATGTTTTTAGTCAGTACAGATTGGTGTCCTATCGTATTGTGTAATACATTACAAACTCAAAAGCCAGTCAGCTGCTGATGCAGAAGCTAGCTCACGACTATTGCCGTAGCATGTTATTGCAAGGCGATACGGTAGAAAAACAGTACCTCTCTTTGCTTTTACAATAACATGTCCCTACAGCTTGGTTATTATACAGAATGTGAATTAAGTATTCTTTGCGGTTTGTGAATACCTTTTTTTTTTTTTTTTTTTTTTTTTTTTTAAAGAGTGATTTAGAGGTAGAATGGATTGCTCCCTTAGTTGCATTGCCAGACAGCTAGAACAAGCCGATATTTACAAAATTATAATGCAAAACAAAACAAAAATATGTGTTCTTGTATCTCATAAAGATTGTGAGCAATAGGCACAATGCCAGAAAAAATTGCAGTTCCCCTTTAATACAAACCATGTATAGGATAGTTTATCACACAGTTTTACTTTTAAATGAACTAAATGTACTGTTGGAGAAGTTGCCACTGGCATAACAGCGCCTACACCTGGCTGTAAGGACACGAGACTTTGCACATATAATTAACATTGATTGATTGATTGATTGATGAGTGCACATGTGTATGTTGTTTGAGTGTAATTAATGAAATTGTGATATTTAAGACATTTCAATTAGTAGCACCTGGTGATCCTGGTGAAAAATCTAAGCGTACAGCCCTGGTGAGGCAGCGCACATTTTAACGTCAAGTTCACTTTTGATAAATCTCAACTTTGCTGTGAAAAAGGCTGTGAGACAGGTTTATGTGCATAGGCAAGCTTAATACATGAGGCACCAGGCGCAGTGCAGGATGTATACTTGTTTGTTTATGCTTGGTTGCTAAATGTATTCATTGAATGCTTAAAATATACCGTACTACAGTGTGGCATTTTTAAAATTACTTATCCTACAGAGTGCCAACTATCGTAAAAATACGATGATGATTGTACGATCATTTATCAGCAGCCAACAGATGAGCAACCTGTTTTCTTATGATTTACAGTACATTTGGAAGGCATTTGCAGCACTCACCTTTTCCACATTTTGTTATGTTACAGCCTTATTCCAAAATGAAAAAAAATATTTTTTTGTCCTTAAAAAATCTACACACAATACCCCATAATGACAATGTTAAAACGTTTTTTTTTAGAGCTTTTTGCAAAAACAATCATATGTACATAAGGATACGGAGCCTTTTTCTCAATATGTTGTTGCCCCATAAAATCCTTAACATTTGGTCATTGCGCTTCAGGCTTATTTTTTTGTATTCTTTCTTTTTTTTTTTACATTTAAGGGATTTCGAGAGTGTGCAGCTGCATTTGTTAAAGATTTCCGCATATCCAGTGACAAAAAGTATAAGCTCCATGCTGTTGTTTTGCAGTAGAAAGCACCTTAACTTTTTAAACTAAGCAAATGGGTGTAAGAAGCCAAATATTTAGAAATAATTAACGATGAGAGGCGCGACTACAAAAACTGTTTTCAGCTAAAACATTCCATCCGTGTTGGGCCCGGTGTGTTTGGCTGACTTTAAGTGTGCGCATTGAGCGCTCAAAAAAGCTTAGAAATAAAATTGGTCTGTTTGTTGTTGTCTTCAGGCCACAGTCATGATGGTTTTGAAAAAACAAAAGCAAACAACAAAGTCCACTTGCTGAGAAGCGCTGACACAACTTACAATAAGTAAGTGAACGGACATCTGATGCTGCTTTCAGGGAAGCATTATCACCTTGACAGCTCCTGGAGCACAACGAGAGGCAGCCAACAAGTGTGTTGAGTGTATGTTTCAGAAAGGAACAAATCAGCAGAGAAAAATACACAACAGGAAAACATATGGCTCTAGTTATTCAGACAGAAAATAATACAAAGGTACCTGGAATGCTCCACTTTTCAGTCACATTTCCCCGATTTTTGTATTCTGGCTCGGTTGTCGTACGGCCAAACATTTCATGTAACAACCTACAACACACTACTGCCTCAGCTCAAAAAATTTTAAGAATACAAGCTGTCTATTGGCTAATTGGTATATTATAGGTTGCAAGCAAATATTTATATTATGATCCTTCACTGCTAGTGGGTGTAGTGAATTTTACAGTGAACCCTTTAAGATCCGAGCAAAAATCCAGTGTCTCCATTGTTAGCAGTAATAGTTGATAATAGTTGATGATTAGAATAACAAAACATTGTTTTTCCAAACAAATGTCGGGAGAAAGTGAGTGTGAAGGACCGTGCTGAGAAAAAGAGGCAGATAATATTAATTGAATTATGGAAATAAATCATCAAAAACATGATTGAGGAGCATAGCGGTGCTAAAATACGCTACAACGTATGGAAGAAGTCAAAGGTGTAAGATAATATTTAAACGGCAGACATTTATCTATGAAAATACCTGCTGATGGTGAGTTTGACTGAGAAGCAGCTTGAAGAAGATACCAGAAGCAGTGCTCTCAGCAAAGGACAAGAAGACATCAGAGGAAAAGCAAGATGTTGAAAAGTTGAGTCCACTCTCTAAGGCAAACGCTATACATTATTATTAGGGATGCACGCTATATAGAGGAGGTGTGATGTGTTGAAGCCAGTGTTTTTTCTTTGCAGGGCATTTGGTGCAGGCATCACGTTGAATGTCTTTATCTTTACCGGACGCTTTCCCTCCGCAGCCGTACACCGTGACCCAACCGGTGTCGCCTTGTAAACGCTCGAGAAAAAAAGTGCCGCTTTCGTGCGCAGCCCTCAGTCAAAGAGATGATGTAATCACCAGGGTTTGTTTGTCTGTTAGCAACATAACTCAAAATGTATGGATGGATTTTTGAAGAAATGTTCAGGAAATGTCCATAAAAACAATTCCTCTTATCTACTCTGAGTCTGGTCACAATTCTCAGAGGATTATGAGACATGTTGACAGGCCAGTGCAAAACTGCCAGAAAAATACTACACGCACTAAGTTTTCGTTTCATACTGTCAAAGGTCACAACATTCTTCTGATGATTTTGAAAAAAAGTGCAAACAAGTGTTTTTGTGTGTGTGTGTCTTTCTCATCATCTCCGGGTCTAAGTTGAATGTCAATGTTTACCAACATCTCGGTTAACCTTCTACTACCCAGGTGAGAACCATGATTTATAATTGACTTTCAGCAGCTCAGAGGCAATGCAGCAGCTCACCGGCTCAGTATGTCAATATAACAGCAAACGCTATTTAGCTCTCTGTGATGACGGCGCTATTAAAAATAGTCTGCCTGCGTTCGCGCTTATAATAAACAATATCGCTAATACTTCGTTAATATTCAGGTCACGACATGTAAATGGTGTATTGCTGATGGTTTTTGGATGTTTTTAGGTTTTTATGGGCGCAATGCAGTACTCCCATTAGCTGCATTGTTAGCCATAAAAACATGTCTTCTTGTTTTACAAGGATTGTGAAAGACAGGCAAAATAAATAAAAACAAGTGCAGTTCCCCTTTAGGATTAAGATACAGACGCAGCCATATTTGTTTACAATGTGAGGTATGGTGAACGTAAAGGAAGTTAAGACCTCCTAGAAGGTAAGAGCGCTTGATTTGTTCACCCTAAACCAAAATATGGGTAATCTTGCTCGTTAATGAAGCCATTTTTAATGTTACCAAATTACCGGTGTGACGTCATAACTTCTAATATCATGTACTGTATTTTGTTTGACATGTATCTTTTATTTAAAACTACCAACATAAATACATTTGTTCTGTCAAAGAAACGCTTAAAAAGAATGCTAAAATACACAAATGTGATTTATCATGACTCCGTCACAAAAAAAAAGAAAACATTTTAATATTCCGTTATATTTGTGTTAATAAAACACAATAATACATCCTGGCTTCTCACTAGTCACAAAATAATGCCTCTATGAATTAATATTTAATATAATTTTAACATTGTACTGAACAATACCTTTTATCTTTAAACAAAATCAAATATAGTAGATGATAAATTACTTAGAATTTCCTTTTTTTTTTCATTCAAAAGGTTTTATGGAATAAAATTTACAAAATGACACAAACAGCAAACCCTGTCATGCGGAGCATGTCAAAAGTAGCAAGTGTCAGCACTTTGATAAAGAAGGTAAGAAACATTACTTAATAGGGTTTTATGCAACCAATTCCATTATCGATCATCCATCAGCGAGGACGGTCAATACTGATCACATGTACACTTGTATTTTTTTATATTGAGTGCCATTGACAGTTTAAAAATATCAATTAAATAGTCAACAAGTTATTTTTCTTTTATTACATACAATTGATTGACCAATACAAAGTCAATAGTACCCAATAAATAAAAGTAAAAATGACTATCAACTACTCATTTAAATCCTTGAGAGTGTTTGCCCTCAAAGTACTGTGTCCAGGTAATTGTTCTCTGAGTCTGTAAACATTACAAAAAATGACAACAACAAAAAACATTTAGTAAAAATAAAAATATTGATCTTGTCACCCTAGTATTTTTAGGATCAATCCGTCATACCCTTATGTTCCATGTGCACCAAGCACACAGGGCACAACAGTTGATGTTATATTATGATTTCTGTAGACCGTAAATTCCTGACTAAAAGCCGGTACTTTTTTCCTACGCTTTGAATCCTGAGGCTTATAAAACGGTGCAGCTAATTTATGGATTTTACTTCGCTGACAGCCATAATGCAAATAGTTTTTTAAAAAACGAGCAAAGACACTGAAATGGTGTGTTATTGTTTATGCTACGGCGCTAGTTTTATGAGGAGTTTGCTTACTGCAGGTGCTGCAGTGCCCTCCTGTTTAGAACTTTCAACTGGAAGTACAATTGCGATTCTGTCATCTAGCCTTCCATAACGATATACGCGTATTGATTCTTCTTTAATCTCTCCAAGCAACATTTGTATTTTTTATAGTACAACTAAAACAATTCTTACATACTAAACTGTCCCATGTGTGGTGTTTGTAAGAGTGATTTCAAGTATATTTGTATGTGCTATCGTAATGTTATCAAACGAGCATTGTTAGCGTTAGATAATATGCTAACACGTTTACAAGTGTCTGTGTTAGTATTTTTAACTTACAATGGCATTTCTTTTGTATTGTTTCAGGTTCGCAAATTCACCAAGATGTCACTGAGGAGTTAGTTTAATGTAATATTAATTAATTCAATAAAATTACAAATAATAATTTAAACTATAGGCAGCAGCTCAGCAGTGACCCTGATGAAGAGAGAGAAGCCCGATAGAGAATGGATGAATAGATAATTCGTTATACATTTCATTGATTATTTATACGTGTTTCAAATGGTTTTCTGCATTTAAAACTATAATTTCTTCCATCCATCCATCTTCTTCCGCTTATCCGAGGTCGGGTCACGGGGGCAGCAGCGTAAGCAGGGAAGCCCAGACTTTCCTCTCCCCAGCCACTTCGTGTAGCTCTTCCCGGGGGATCCTGAGGCGTTCCCAACGTGTCCTGGGTCTTCCCCCGTGGCCTCCTACCGGTCGGATGTGCCCTAAACACCTCTCTAGGGAGGCGTTCGGGTGGCATCCTGACCAGATGCCCGAACCCCCTCATCTGGCTCCTCTCGATGTGGAGGAGCAGCGGCTTTACTTTGAGCTCCCCCCGGATGGCAGAGCTTCTCACCCTATCTCTAAAGGGAGAACCCTGCCACCCTGCGGAGGAAACTGATTTCAGCCGCTTGTACCCGTGATCGTGTCCTTTTGGTCATGACCCAAAGCTCATGACCATAGGTGAGGATGAGAACGTAGATCGACCGGTAAATTGAGAGCTTTGCCTTCCGGCTCAGCTCCTTCTTCACCAAAACAGATTGATACAGCGTCCGCATTACTGAAGACACCGCACCGATCCGCCTGTCGATCTCACGATCCACTCTTCCCTCACTCGTGAACAAGACTCCGAGGTACTTGAACTCCTCCACTTGGGGCAGGGTCTCCTCCCCAACCCGGCGGAGATGGCACTCCACCCTTTTCCAGGTGAGAGCCATGTACTCGGACTTGGAGGTGCTGATTCTCATCCCAGTCGCTTCACACTCGGCTGCGGACCGATCCAGTGAGAGCTGAAGATCCTGGCCAGATGAAGCCATCAGGACCACCTGAGATCGGTAGGTTGTGAGTTCAAACCCCGGCCGAGTCATACCAAAGACTATAAAAAATGGGACCCATTACCTCCCTGCTTGGCACTCAGCATCAAGGGTTGGAATTGGGGGTTAAAATCACCAAAAATGATTCCCGGGCACGGCCACCGCTGCTGCCCACTGCTCCCCTCACCTCCCAGGAGGTGATCAAAGGTGATGGGTCAAATGCAGAGAATAATTTCACCACACTTAGTGTGTGTGTGACAATCATTGGTACTTTAACTTTAACATCATCTACAAAAAGCAGAGACCTAATCCTGCAGCCACCAAACCGGATCCCCTAAAACTATCATTGATCTCTCTAAAATCTGATTTGTGTTCATATTTTTGGCTGGCCGGTATTTCTTATGGGAAAAACAGTTTCAGTTTCTGTACAAATCAGTTCTCCTCTGAAATGTTCCTAAAATGTGTGTATGTTGTCCCATGGACCACTAGCGTCTTTTTAGCGTTTGCTGTCATTGTAAAGGACGTTTAATGTGTGCAGACAAGCATACATCTGGAACATGTGTCTTTCTTTGGATTCAGAGAGTTGTGCAAAAGGACTGAGGGGCTGCTGGCAGTATAACTTTGACAGTTTTTCTTTTTTTATTCTTCCTTTTAATCATGTCTGATATCCATCTAAACTATGTGCGCACACAGCAAGCATTACCATAGCAACATCGAACATCAATGGAAATACAAAAGGAAAATATGTTTTTGCTTCATTATTAGTTTTGCAGGACACAACCGGAACCGTTCTTCGCTCTAGTGCGCAGTGCACGGCTCCCTCTCTCTCTCTTTACTCGCCCAGTCACTCACTGACGTCACTCAGCCAACAAATTGCCATTCTCGCAAACACACATACACTACTCTCATAAGTTAACTAGCTCCTCTGTTGTGCACATCTAGATACGTAGACGCGCACACAGCTGCTTGGCGTCAAATATTAGCGGATTTAAGACCGCCCAATTAGCGTAAACTAATGCAAGTGAAATTACTACATTTTCTAACAAATTCCTACAATTTGTGTTTTATCTTTAATAAAATGTGTTTTTCCTGTTAAATGGCTTATATGTGTACATGTATCCATATTTTTGTTTTTAGTACTTAATTAATCATTAATAATTGTATTTTTCTAAAAGCACAGACCAGGAGTGGCAACCACAAATCATGAATAATTTAACATAACGTCAGTAAAACTTTATGTTCTATTATAACCTAATCCTTGATTATGGCAGAATTTAAGAATGGTAATATGGAAAATTGTAAATTGTTCTTTGAGTGAAACAAGAAATGCTCAATGTGTTTAATGCCTTTTAATTTATGTTTTAACCTTGTAAAATTGTTTTTTGACTGTGAGTGTTTAATGTATTGTAAGATTTTCTGTTAAAATAAAATAAAGCACAGATGTGTTTGCTTTGTGTACGTGCAGGCTGGTTTTAAAGATAGTGTACATGTCATTGTACATCTGAAGTATGTCAAAATAAAAAAAACAGAGGTATAATGCCACCAACTCAGCTACTGCTGCATTTTTCAGGCTTCTGAATGGACAATATATGCATGACAGCAGGTGTATGTGTTTGTGTGTAGACATACACATTTTTGAAACTACACTTGTGTGGACGGAGATTGTTTTAACCCCAAATATGTGTTTTTGAAATTCTCCGTGTTCGTGTGGACATGGCCTTAGCCACAACTCTGCGAGGTAATCACATCATCATTAGGAATGTATACAAAGTAAGGCTGCAGCTAACGATTATTTTTCTATCGATTAATCTATAGATTATTTTTTTTCGATTAATCGGTTAATCTATAGATTATTTTTTCGATTAATCTATAGATTATTTTTCCTTTTACCGATTATTTTTTTATTCAAAATGAAGATGAAAAAATAAATGTAGGCCCGTTTTTTCAAAAGGCATGGCTTTTATTTACAAAAAAAAAGAAGTATGGCCACTCAGTCAACATTGACAACAACATGACTAAATATTCTGTAACAATGTAAACATTTAAAACTTTTAACATTTAACAAAATTAAAAGTAGCTTATTTGCTTTTTAATGTGCACATATAAAAGTCAACATCCAGTGCAAATCTTAATATTCTGCAATAGTATAAGCATTTCAAAAGTAAAAGTATTGCTTATTTTGCTTTAAAATGTGCAAAAATAAAGATAAACATCCAATACAAAAAAGTGCAAAACGAAATATTATGTAACAACAGTGTAAACATTTCAACAAAAGTGAAAGTATTGCTTATTTGCTAAAATGTGCAAAAATAAAGATAAACATCCAATACAAAAAAGTGCCAATCTAAATATTCTGAAACAGTGTAAACATTAAGTATTGCTTTTAAAATGTGCAAAATAAACATCCAGTCCAACACAGTACACAATAACCAATTCTACTCATTCCAGTGAGTGACTAACAGTTGTAATGAAGAAAGGTTAGCATGTCTACGCTCAGAAGGGGTCGATGTGGCTGGAACTGAGAGGTAATTAGCCTTCACCTCAAGCCAGGACTGCGAGTGAGCTGAGCTGCAGTTTATATTTCTAGAAGGTCAACGGGCTCATAGTGATGTTACTAGTAGTTGACTGGGAGGTGTTTATTATCATTTGGGGAGAGTCCGCTGCCTGATGCTCACCTGCTAAACACCTATCTGCTCCATGCTGAAGCGCTGACTACATGCGCTATGAATACGCACTGCTGATTGGCTGGTAATGCTTCGTGTGTACCAATCAGATGGTTGTGTGGGTGGGACAATGCTGCGTGTGTACCAATCAGATGGTTGTGTGGGTGGGACAATGCTGCGTGTGTACCAATCAGATGGTTGTGTGGGTGGGACAATGCTGCGTGTGTACCAATCAGATGGTTGTGTGGGTGGGACAATGCTGCGTGTGTACCAATCAGATGGTTGTGTGGGTGAGACAATGCTGCGTGCTGTGACAGAGGCAGAGGAGCGAAGCAGCTTGTTAAGACTTTAGCAGCTAAAGTTAGCTTTAGCTTAGAAACTCGTTGGGTACACCCCTGTACCGAACCGAAAGCCCCGCACCGAAACGGTTCAATACAAAACACGTACCGTTACACCCCTAGCAGATACAAATGACACATTCATGTTTTTGTGTAATGATGACAACGTATGCTCGCGCGGACGATTGACTAGTTGATGGTTTTCTTTTCAAATGTTCGTTCATAGCCGTTGTGCTGCTATGATAGGCCATTTCCGCTCGACACAGTGTGCATACAACAACATTATTAGGCCGTTTATTGAAATACTCCCACACTTTTGACCACTTTTGGCATGCTTTTCCCCCCTCGCTCGCACCGCTCGCATCGTCTTCTTTGATCGTCTGCTTTGCGCTTCGCCATGACGGTAGTGTGACGTCATTATGCGACGCGTCGACGCACAAAAACGGCGTCGACGTATTTACGTAACCGATGACGTCGACTATGTCGACGCGTCGTTTCAGCCTTAATACAAAGTACCGGTATGTTTTAGTACTGTTATCTAATTGGATTGGTCCTTTTGGACTGTGAAGATTCTGAACTAATGATACTGCTTCCGGTATTTTTTTATCCAGCTGATTGTCGTAATTATGACAGGCTGTCACATTCGGTTCAGCTGCCGCTGCATACACATAACATATCAGATTGTATTAACTATAAATAAGCAACACCACACAAAAGTTTGTAACACAACATTTCATCCTCAAAAGTTTCAAGTGAACACCACTTAAATGGGAACTTCCCTTTTTTTTTTGCTTTGCCTACCGTTCACAATCATTATGAAAGACGTGACGACGGATGTATCTTTTTTATGCATTTAAAATAGTAAATACATAAAGTATTTGAGCTTCTACATTGAGGCTGCTGTTTAGTTTACATGGTGGCACTTCACCATGTAACACCTCTACTTAATGGACAGCTTGCTTTTCTCTGTATTTATTGTTGCTATTAGAGCAAACAACAGTAAATACCTGTTAGCTTTTCCAAAAGTGTTTTGTTTACATCTTCTTTTCTTTAAGTTTGTGGATTGCAACTCCTTAAAGTTGATTATTCTACTATTTGCTCATAATTATTGTAGGCAGCGCCTGTTTTGTATTAGGTCTATTTAAAAAATAAAAACATACATGATACATTTAATTTTCTTTTCACTATGCAAAGCTTCCATCTGCATCGAATTGCATTGAATCGTATTGAAATGTTTTATAAAGTATTGTTAGTGAATCGTATTATAACCTATGTATCGAGATTAATATTGAATCGCCATTTAAGGTAGAGATGTACATTCCCTATATATACATACATACATACATGCATACATATATACACACACACTATTAATTTAGAAAGAATGAAGAAAAAAGTAAGTATGCATAATTTTTTTTTAAATTAATCACATCCTAAAACCAACTCAATGCACAATATGCAATTAAATATAGATATAGTTAAAAAGTACAAAATAGTTTCCATTGGTAATCCTTCCAAAAGGTCAGATACTCCCTACTCAGTGGCCTAGTGTTTAGAGTGTCCGCCCTGAGATCTGTAGGTTGTGAGTTCAAACCCCGGCCGAGTCATACCAAAGACTATAAAAATGGGACCCATTACCTCCCTGCTTGGCACTCAGCATCAAGGGTTGGAATTGGTGGTTAAATCACCAAAAATGATTCCCTGGCGCGGCACCGCTGCTGCCCACTGCTCCCCTCACCTCCCAGGGGGTGAACAAGGGGATGGGTCAAATGCAGAGGACAAATTTCCCCACACCTAGTTTGTGCGTGACAATCATTGGTACTTTAACTTTAACTTAAGATAAAAAAATTAATTGTATGAAAAAACACACAAAATAATTTTATAGAGAATAAACACCAGACAATGCATGTGATAATTCTGCAACGTCAGGGTGTTGATATCAACACAACAAGCCACTAATAAGCAACTAAAGGAACATGAAGAACAAAGATAGACAAACCCGGTTGGAGGTAGACTTTGTGCAGAACGTTGTGGGGTCGCTGGTCTCCATTTAAGAGATACACCCTAACCGCTTCAAAATAAAGCAGTTCACTTCAAATGGCTTTAGTCTGTTTCTTGACAAAAAGTGCAAAAGGCTTGTGACACATCCAGAACACTGTATTTAGTTCTAAAACTGTCTGAAAGTGTTAGTGGAGACTGTCATAAGGACACTAATGGTCTAATTAGTCTTATTTTGGTAGGGTCTAACATAATCCATTGCCTAAGCAAAATTGTGTTTAATTAAACAAGTATGAGATCAGGCTACATTTCGCAGAGGTTGTTCCTGCTGAAAGCCTTGTAGTTACTGAAAGCAGTGCTCAGGTTTTATAGACACAAAAAAAAAAACTCAAGTTGACATTCTTGACTGGTGGTTTCTACCAAGGATCCAAATAGTAAGTATCCAGCGTCCTCCAGTGGTCTTACTCTTAACTGCATCTATCTGTCAAGCACTTACAACACCATGCAAATTTGAATTATGCCTTTAAAATGGAGCAGATACTAAAAGTAAAAGGGAAAATTATTACGGTTTTAAAGCAGTGCTTCACAAGTCTCAAGAAGGATAATACAGTGTTGGTCATCAAGTACTAAATACTATAGCAGTAATCTCGAATGCACATACCTCAAAATATGTTTACTAATAAATGAATAACATGTTTCAAGTACATCATGTTTTACAATGAAGTCTTCCATATTAAGAGTATATAAAGGCATGGGCCACCTACAGTAAAAAAAAACAAAAAACTAATCATACAAAACTGTATTTGACAGCCTATTAAAGCATAATAGTTCAACGGCTTTAAAATTAGATTTAATGGCAACAAATTACCCTTTGGGAATTAGCAAACTTCCAAAAAAAAATAGCTTTGAAAAATTTGCTAGTTTACCTAACACACTGTCTTTCAAAGGAAGCCATACCTGTATCTTGTGATAATCACATGACTGTAACATAACAACGCCCTCCAAAATCTTTCCTGTACATTCCTTCGGACTTAATAAGTTCAGGTCATGCACAAAACTTTATAGCACACATTTTAACACTTGTTTAAATGCATTGATAATAGGGATGTCCCAATTTGAGAAAGATATTGGTCCAATGTCATCAAAAAAATTAATTTGATTATGTTGGCTTACATGTTTTGTAAAATGTCAGATATAAACGCTCTGATATAAGCAGCATGTTTACCTGTGCAAAGCTGGAGAGCCAGTTAACATCTAAATGTCCTTCAATTAGCACAAAGTTGGTCTTTTTTTGTATTTTAGTCAAGTCATTCACAAAAGGTGACCATGGTAAGCTATAAGTTACCCGGAGACAGCAGCTCCCAAACAGCTGAGCACACAATAGCACACAAGCTGGACATATGTAATAAGTGTCTGCAATATTCAACTTACTGTGACATGAGCTTATATTAATAAATTATTGTGACCACTAGGTGTCACCAAAAAAATTAAGACGCCACTTCAACTTAAAGACAGCATAGGTCCATTCCAAACAGTTAAATAAAAAGCTTGGTGTTTTTATTACCTAGCATTTTTTTCGGTTTTACAAATTTCACTTTTTCTAACATTGAATACTACAAAATATGTACAAAATATATATGATTCCTGCTGATATCATAGTGGACCAATGTCGGTATCGGCCAATGCTCAAGGTAAAAGTTTCAGTTAGTTATAAGAAGAACAAAACGATATGAGAGCAGTGAGTGTAAGTCAATAGAGCTTACCTGAGCAAAGAGAAGACACTGTAGGAATTCCTGACTGAGCTTTGGTCAACATGAAGTAGACTATTTTTCTTCCGCTCTGAGTGATCCTGCAACAAGAACATGTCAGCAATTCAGCACACAGCATGACACAGGCGTATGTTTATGCAATTCATCACACGAGAATTCTGGAAATGGACAAACACTGTACCTTCTGATCAAAGTCTGCAGCATAATAACCATCATTCAACCCGAATATGATCTCATTTGGATTCCTGGATCGAATCTGTGGAAAATGCAAAGCAGTTGAAACTCAAAGCAGAAACACAGAGGGGGGAAAATATATCCATCTTTTGTCAGTTTTATATGTAAATATAGAGGGGTATTATTATGGAAGTAGAATTGTCTCACATCAGCTTATATATCAATATGATATTAATATATATGCATATATTAATAAATATACAAATACAAATGTGATATACAAATAAATAAATAATTTGTATATAATTTGTAAATATATTTTTGAGATTTGAAAATATATACAAATACCACACTTGCCAACCCTCCCGTTTTTAGCGGGAGAATCCCGGTATTCAGCGCCTCTCCCGACAACCTCCCGGCAGAGATTTTCTCCCGACAAACTCCCGGTATTCAGCCGGAGCTGGAGGCCACGCCCCCTCCAGCTCAATGCGGACCTGAGACTGAGTGGGAACAGCCTGTTCTCACGTCCGCTTTCCCACAATATAAACAGCTTGCCTGCCCAATGACGTCATAACATCTAGGGCTTTTAGAGAGTAGAGTGCACAACTGTGCACACAACAAGGAGACGAAGCAGAAGAACGAGGAAATTACAGACATGGCGACGCCGTCGACGAGCAAGATGAAGAAATACGCTTGCAAGTTCCAAAACGAATGGAAACAAGAATTTCAGTTCATCCAGGACAGTTCGAAGGGGAAGGTGTATGTTGCCTGTAAATTTTGTAGAACAGACTTCTCCATTGAACACGGTGGCCGAAATGATATACTCATCATGAACGGAGAAGTTAAACAGGACAATACTGCCATCTAATGGATAGCCACCGGAACACTGAAATTCAAGTATTTCTTTTATTTATATGTAAATAAAATAAATATATATTTATATATATATATATATATATATATATATATATATATATATATATATATATATATATATATATATATATATATATATATATATATATATATAGCTAGAATTCACTGAAAGTCAAGTATTTCATACATATATACATATATATATATATATATATATATATACATATACATATATATATACATATACATATATATATACATATACATATACATATATATATACATATACATATATATATATACATATACATATATATATATACATATACATATACATATATATACATATATATACATATACATATACATATATATACATATATATACATACATATATATACATACATATATATATATACATATATATATACATACATACATACATATATATATACATATATATATACATACATACATACATATATATATACATACACATACATACATATATATATACATACACATACATACATACATACACATACATACATACATACATACATACATACATACATACACATACATACACATACATACACATACATACATACATACATACATACATACATACATACATACATACATACATACATATATATATATATATATATATATATATATATATATATATATATATATATATATATATATATATATATATATATATATATATATATATATATATATATATATGATATACTCGAGTTGGTGAATTCTAGCTGTAAATAACCATTTTTGGGGGAAATGTATTTGATAAAACCCAACACCAAGAATAGACATTTGAAAGGCAATTTAAAATAAATAAAGAATAGTGAACTACAGGCTGAACAAGTGTACGTTATATAACGCATAAATACCCAACTGAGAACGTGCCTGGTATGTTAACGTAACATATTATGGTAAGAATCATTCAAATAACTATAACATATAGAACATGCTATACGTTTACCAAACAATCTGTCACTCCTAATCGCTAAATCCAATGAAATTTTATACGTCTAGTCTCTTACGTGAATGAGCTAAATAATATTATTTGATATTTTACGGTAATGTGTTAATAATTTCACACATAAGTCGCTCCTGAGTATAAGTCGCACCCCCGGCCAAACTATGAAAAAAACTGCGACTTATAGTCCGAAAAATACGGTATATAAGTTGATGTGGGACAATTCTACTTCCATATGTTATCAATGTCTTGTGTGTGGCAGACCTGCTGTCCCGTGTATCTGACGCCATCCAGGTTGACCTTCCATTCTATGAGGAGCTGGTACTGTTCTTGTTGTCCTCCCCAAATCCTTACTACAAAACAAGAGACTGAGGTATCCAAAAGGTCCGGCAACATACCAAAGTCCAAGCTCCGCCAAGTAGGATTCTTTGAAACACACACACAAACAGACATAGGAAGCGTCAGTAGTGCCTTAATGAAATGTTACTACTATAGATTCATGTTCATGAACATGTTATGGTCCAGGACCACTGAGCAAATGATGAAAAACAACAAGTAATTATTGTCTATTTTTGACACACGGCTGGCCTAAGGTTTAGTGATTTGTTGGTCGCGAACAAGAGTTTGAAGTGAACGACGGGAGTCGGTTCGCGATCGAGAGAGCAAGCTGCCGATAGAGAGCAATTTTTTTTTTTTTTTAATTGCCTTTTAAACCCGCATTGATCTCTACATGTGTGGCTGTGGCAGAAAGACGAGAGACGAGAGACGAGAGCGAGCGAAGTGCTAGAGGGTTTTACCATTTTACCGAAATTGAATGATAGCAGGAAAAGGAGTAACATTTGGACACATTTCAAAGTGTTAGATTCCAAAAAAGTGTGTACACTTTTTAAAATAAAAAAAAATATTGAGCAGGCTCTACGAACAAGTCATATGCAAACTAATCACCCAACAATAAGATTAATGGAGATGGAGAAAATATTGTTGCTCCGATGTCTGTAGCATCAGCCAGTATATCACCACCACAGCCACCTAGTAGACCTACATCCCAGAGCTCTCTGAGCCAATTTTTGCAAAAGGCTATGGCCCCAGCAAAACACGACTCAATTGATGAGAAACTTTCACAAATTAAAATGGGTCTTTTCGTGTATATGTTATGTTAAGTGTATTAAAAAAACCTAACTAGATGGCATCATAACTCTGCTTTTTATAACACAGGGATCAGAGATGTTTATGACCATGTGTGGCTGTCAAATGTGCATAATGAGCCATGTCTATTGTTCGGTGCTGTTCTGAGTGTGTCAAATAAAAATGATTAAACACAAACAACTGTTAAAGTGCTTGTTTGGAGACGGAAGAGAAATGGGAACCTCTGCACTTCGGCATTCCCGTAATTGGGGGCTCGTCTGGAAGAACCTGAATATTTGCATATAATCGAAAAACATCGATAGGCTAAAGACACATCTCAAAAAGATGATTGCAACCGAACTGTTCAAGGGGAAGTTGAGACGACAGTCGACAGGAACCAGAACTTCCTGTTAAGCTGTACACAGTCTCGTCTCACAGGGGGCACTAAAGAGCGTGCCTGAAACCTGCTTAGGTCAGCGCATGACTCAACAGCAAGGCTGACAACATGTGGAGCAGCATCTGTTGTGCATGTGTGCAGAGAATGTAAACAGTAGTGCACAGCTGCGTCTACTGACATCTGACTGATGTAGCAAGAAGTAGAAAAAAATCAAATAGTACCCCAGTCATTCCATTTATAACAAGTGATGCACAGAAAAATCCCAATTTCAAACTGACCTCCAATCTCTTTAGACTACACTCAAAGGAACTTTGGGAGCCTTGTGATCACATTCTTTTCATACATGGAAGTACTTTTCACCCTAATCCTTAACCCAGATTTTTAAGGCCGTCTTGAAAAGGATTTTCATAGTTGAATATGATTTGTTAGATCAGTCAAATATGTGCAAAACCATATTTTCATGCTGGCGTATATGCTGGCATGATCACAGCTAATGGGGATACACACAAAACCAAATCGCATTAGGGACTTTTTTTCACCTCAAAAAAGCTAAAGCTCTCAGATAGATATATTCTGTATATATACAGTCGTGGTCAAAAGTTGACATACACTTGTAAAGAACATAATGTCATGGCTGTCTTGATTTTCCAATAATTTCTACAATTCTTATTTTTTTGTGATAGAGTGATTGGAGCACATACTTGTTGGTCACAAAAAACATTCATGAAGTTTGGTTCTTTTATGAATTTATTATGGGTCTACTGAAAATGTGACCAAATCTGTTGGGTCAAAATATGCATACAGCAATGTTAATATTTGGTTACATGTCCCTTGGCAAGTTTCACTGCAATAAGGTGCTTTTGGTAGCCATCCACAAGCTTCTGGCAAGCTTCTGGTTGAATTTTTGACCACTCCTCTTGACAAAATTGGTGCAGTTCAGCTAAATGTGTTGGATTTCTGACATGGACTTGTTTCTTTAGTATTGTCCACACGTTTAAGTCAGGACTTTGGGAAGGCCATTCTAAAACCTTAATTCTAGCCTGATTTAGCCATTCCTTTAATACTTTTGACGTGTGTTTGGGGTCATTGTCCTGTTGGAACACCCAACTACACCCAAGACCCAACCACCGGGCTGATGATTTTAGGTTGTCCTTAAGATTTTAGAGGTAATACTCCCTTTTCATTGTCCCATTTACTCTCTGTAAAGCACCAGTTCCATTGGCAGCAAAACAGGCCCAGAACATAATACTACCACCACCATGCTTGACGGTAAACCTGGTGTTTCTGGGATTAAAGGCCTCACCTTTTCTCCTCCAAACATATTGTTGGGTATTGTGGCCAAACAGCTAAATTTTTGTTTCATCTGACATCACATGGACAAAGATAAGACCGACCTATATATATACTGTATATATATATACTGTCTGTATATATATATATATATATATATATATATATATATATATATATATATATATATATATATATATATATATATATATATATATATATATATATATATATATATATATATATATATATATATATATATATATATATATATATATATATATATATATATATATATATATATATATATATATATATATATATATATAAACTGCTATTAACTTAAATAACTTATGTTATGGTTAGTTACTGGTATGATGTTCCCTAAAAAAATAATGTTAAAAGAACAACTTAAAGCCTTGTCCAATTGTTTACTGACATACCGTATTTCCTTGAATTGTCGCAGGGAATATAGTATTCGCACGTCTAGAATTACTGCCGGGTCAAACTCGTTTCTCAAAATAATTAACGCATGCTTGGCCTTATCGCCGGTTTATTATTGAAGCCGGATCAAATTCGTTTCGCAAAATATTAATTTTATTATCGCATGTCTATAATTTTCACCGGGTCAAACTCGTTTCGCAAAATATTTAGCATATGTCTAGAACTTCCACCGGGTCAAATTCGTTACGTCACGAGTGACGCATCTGTCCTCATTTTCAAAATGGAGGAAGCTGCTTTCAGTAGTTTACAATCGCACAAAGGAAAAAAGATAAAGAGCTATTCAGTAGGATTTAAGGTCCAAGCTATTGAATACCGGTACAGTATGCTAAAGAGAACAGTAAGCAGCTATGTTTTATTAATATACCGTAGCTGCGTGTGTGAAATACTGTATAAGTCATTAAATGACTCCCGCCTCCTGGTGGTAGAGGGCGCTGCCGCGCTAGTGATCCTTCTTGCGACTTCCGGTACTGCAGAAGAAGTGAACACACGCAGCAAGAGATTTTTTTTCTTCCTTCTAACATGGAGGATCACATACCGGTGTCTAAAATAAAACAGTTTTTTAAACTGGACTTTCAATGGAAGCAGGAGGTAATAATTAAAGGAATATCTCCATCGAGACAGAGACTTTTAAAACGGAAAAAAGAAAATAATGAAGACTTCTATAAACAAGTTATCGATGCTTTTGGTCAGAAGGAGCTGCAAATGGACTCCATTTATAAGTACAGGTAAGACCATAATAAAGTTTTTTTTAATTAAATGTGCTTTTCATGATGGTATGCTTACATCACAATCAAAGCGCACGTCTAAATTGTATGGATTCCTCTTGGTAAACGCCGGAGTGAGAAGAGGTTTTAAAATAATTACCGCATGCACGGCCATCCCGCCGGTTTCCGGTAAACGCAGGAGTGACAGGAGGTTTTAAATTAATTAACGCCCCTGCGGCTATTCAAGGAAATACGGTAAGCTATTTATGTTTGGCTAATTTTTACTGCAAATGAAAAACGGCTCAAAATAACGCTTATCAGCCTCCTTAACTACTAATAATCGGTATCGGCCCTAAAAAAAAAATCGGTCTAGCTCTACTTTGTACTTTTTTCAGAGTGTTCATATTTTACTAAAATAGGGACTTTTGTCGAGGCTCGAAACAATTGTTATTGTTTACATTGTCCATGGGGAACTTGGCTTCACTATACAAACCTTTTGGTATACAAACAATGTTCAACAACCAGCTTGTTTGTAAATCAAGGTGTCGCTGTACTAATATGATCCAGTTTAAGAAACTGTTCAAACTCCAAGTGTTTACAAAGTACAAAGAAGAAGAATATTGATAAACATTTTGGACCTTATTGAAGTTAGATATTATTATTCATCTCATAACATGAATCACAACATAATTAACTGTTTATTTACTGTTATATTTGTTAATAATTGATTTAAATTGTGCTAAAAATTGAGAACAGGAAGTAAACAAACGTGTTAGTAAATGCTCTGAAGTCTAAAAAAGGTAGGATTAAATAAGCTATGCTTTTCCCACTCCTTTACGGACATGTTGCAATGACAAAATGGAAATGCATGAAAAACTTCAATTATGTTGTAACTGTTAGCATGTTCAAAATAAAACAAACAACAACACATACTGTTACATAACTGAGCATGTAAAATTGTAAAGAATTTGAAAGCAAATAAAAATATTAAAAATAATAATACTCACCAGTGAGTCACGTATGACTTCACTCTTGTAAAAATCTAAAAAGACAAAAGTTAAAAGACAGATTAAATATTAGCGTGCACATAATCAAAAGCAAGGTAAGGTGGACAGCAAGACAGTAATAAAGGTATTCGTCACACTAACCACTAGATATGCGCTCTCCTATGCAGAGGTGCAGGGTGAAGTAAGTGTCCAGCAGGGGGGAACCATTCTTGTTGACAATGTTTCTTGCTGCAATGCTCCGGAGGTGACGCAATCGTCTCTGATTAACAGAAACACAACAGATATTCGCTGCGGTCAGTCGTAGGCAGAAAACAAACATCAGAGCTGTTGAAAAACAATTATGGCGGATTTGATGACACAAAGGCACGGACTTGTGCATGTGATTGTGGATAAAAGAGAAAAAAACGACAGTTTAAAAAATGAAGGCATGTAGGATTTTGCATACATCAGTTCATTTGTCACAGCCCGCCACATATAAATATGGATCGCCATAGATACTTAGTGCTTTTTTCAAAGATTTGCCTGCCCTCACTCACAATGCCATTCAGTGCCAACCTTCACTATGAGCAGATCATGTCACTGTGCATGGGGCACCACAATGCTTGGGTGGGCCGGAATTTACATAAAATATCAATTAATCTATGATGACCTGGGAGGATTTTCCTCTTTTCTGACTTATAAATAGTGTAACAATGTTGAATAATCAAGTTTTGTATTGAACCCTTTCGGTACAAGGGCTTCGGTTCGGTACGGGGGTGTACCGAACGAGTTTCTAAGCTAAAGTCTTAAGCTGCTTTGCTTCTTCTGCCTCTGTCTCAGCACCCAGCATTGTCCCCACCCACACAACCATCTGATTGGTACACACAAAGCGGTAACAGCCAATCAGCAGTGCGTATTTAGAGCGCATGTAGTCAGCGCTTCAGCGTCGAGCAGATATGTGTTTAGCAGGTGAGCATAAAGCAGCATACTCTCCCCAAATGATAATAAACACCTCCCAGTCAACTACTAGTAACATCACTATGAGCCCGTTGACCTTCTAGAAACTTAAACCGCAGCTCAGCTCGCTCGCAGTCCTGGCTTGAGGTGAAGGCTAATTCGCTTTTAGCGTAGCGTTAGCTCATTTTGCGGTGTGTGGTCTCTCCTATTGCTTATTCTTATTGCTTGTACTATTTTTTCAGCTATAGTTACATTAATCATTAGTAATGGAGCAGCCTAGTTTTGAATGGCAGGGTCCCTGCTATCACATGTTGATAAAAATATAATATTTACATAATAAAAAGCAACTACAGGCTTCCCAAATGCTGTAATAAATTAAGCATAATGAGTTGACTTGAAACTGTTTAATGTTGCACTTTTTATATGTACAAGAAAAGTTTTGTCATTCTATTTAATCTGAGCATCAACTTGAGGCAGTTTATTGTTGATTAACGTGGGCAGAATTATTATAGTGTTCCCAATGTTAAAAGGATAAAGCCATTGTTTACAAATTTATATTTTGTTGTTTTCTTACTGTACCGAAAATGAACCGAACCGTGACCTCTGAACCGAGGTACGTACCGAACAGAAATTTTTGTGTACCGTTACACCCCTACCAATGAGTCAAATCATAAAGTTCATGCATCTGGGCGCGAGCTAGCACACAGTTTTTATTGCCTTTTAATGCCTGTCTTTTTTTTTTTAAAAGTTGGCCATTTATGGCATCACAGATTAACAGACGTACTTATGTGGGCATTCTTGTACATGCTGTCGGCCAGCCTCGTCTACCGTGCCATGACTGGTGACTGGAGCCTCACGTGTTTTTCCATCATCTCAGCATGCCCTTCAGCCTTCTCTCATATCTATAAAATCAATACTTATGTGTTTATTTGTCCCCAAAACTTTTACGCTGGATTGTTTTGACAACCTGGGCAAGTATACTAAACACAAATATAAACGCAACACTTTTGTTTTTGCTCTTATTTGTCATGATATTAACTCAAAGATCTAAAACTTTCATTATAAACACAAAATACCTATTCCTCTAATATTGTTCCCAAATCCGTCTAAATTTGTGTTAGTAAGTATTTCTTATTTGCCAAGATAATCCATCCCTCCTCACAGGTATGGCATACCAAGATGCTGATTAAACAGCATGATTATTGTACAGGTTTGCCTTAGGCTGCCCACAATAAAAGGCCACGCTAAAATGTGCAGTTTTTCCTCACGCAGTGCAACACATCTCCTTCGCATAGAGCTGATCAGGTTGTTGATTGTGGACTGTGGAATGTTGGTCCACTCCTCTTCAATGGCTGCACGAAGTTGGTGGATATTGTCAGGAGCTGGAACACGCTGTTGTATACGCCACAGCATCCCAAACATGCTCAATAGGTGACATGTCCGGTGACTATGCTGGCCATGCAAGAACTGGGATGTTTTCAGCTTCCAGGAATTGTGTACAGCTCCTTGCAACATGGGGCCGTGCATTGTCATGCCGCAACATGAGGTGATGGTCTCGGGTGAATGACACAACAAAGGTCCTCAGGATCTCGTCACGGTATGTCTGTGCATTCAAAACGCCATCAATAAAATGCTTTTGCATTTGTTGTCCATAACATGCCTGCCCATACCATAACCCCACACCCACCATGGGCCACTCGATTCACAACGTTGACATCAACAAACCACTCTATCACACGATGCCACGCACGCTGTCTGCCATCTGCCCTGAACAGTGAAAACCGGGATTCATTTGTGAAGAAAACACATCTCCAACGTGCCAGACCCCATCAAAAGTGAGCATTTGCCCACTCAAGTCGGTTACGACAACAAACTGCAGTCAAGTCGAAATCCCGATGAGGACGACGAGCAGGCAGATGAGCTTCCCTGAGACGTTTCACAGTTTGATTAGTTTGCATAGCCAAAGAATGCAAATGATCCCGGAGGTGCACCTGCTGGATGCAGGGGATGTGGAGGTCCTGGGCTGGTGTGGTTACACGTGGTCTGCGGTCGTGAGGCCGGTTAGATGTACTGCCAAATTCTCTGAAACGCCTTTGGAACATTCAATTCATGGGCAACAACTCTGGGGGACATTCCTGCAGTCAGCCTGCCGACTGCACGCTCCCTCAAAACTTGCAACATCTTTGGCATTGTGGGCATTGTACTGTGTGATAAAATTGCACATTTCAGAGTGGACTTTTATCGTGTGCAGCCTAAGGCACACCTGTGAAATAATCTTGCTGTTTATTCAGAATCTTGATACGCCACACCTGTGGAGGCGGGATGGATTATCTTGGCAAAAAATAATAGCTACATTAACACAGATTTAAACAGATTTCTGAACAATATTTGAGAGGAATAGGTATTTTGTGTATACAATAAAAGTTTTTGATCTTTGAGTTTAACTCGTGAAAAATGGAAGCAAAAACAAAAGTGTAGCTTTTATATTTTTGTTTACTGTATAATATTGGATTTGTGGCTAAACTCACAATAACACTGGCGTGCAACATGCAGTGACATAAATGCTGGTACAGTAAATGCAGCTCTTTTTGATGCAGCATTGGGTGCCACACTGGGTGTACCCAATAGCAGTGATATTTGTCTTCACGATATATATTTAAATGGTGTAAATCAAAAGGTCTTCAACAGAAGGTCAGTGATCCACAGGGATACTGCGGGGGCGGATTGTAAAATGTTAAGTTGATTGGATTTTTACTTTATATTATTTTTCCACAAATGTAAATGTTTTAAAATACACATTAACACTGATCCAACACACTGTAGTGTTGTTTATAAATAGTATTGGTATGGACACCCTACTCACTTAAGTTTTAAAATAAAATCAGTCAACAACAATATTGGTGTATTTATGTTAGCATTTAAGACAGCTAACGATTAACACTCAAAGACTTCTTGTCCGGCGCGGCACAGAAGGTAGAGATGCCGTGCCAGCAACTTAAGGGTTTTAGCTTCTACCATTTTTGTCATCCTTGGGCAAGACACTTCACCTTTGCTCCTGATGGGTCATGGGAAGCGCCTTGCATGACAACCTTGCCATCAGTGTGTGTATGTGTGTGTGAATGGGTGAATGTGATGTATAATGTAAAGTGGTTTGGGTATCATTTCAGGTATATTAAAGCGGGACGGTATTTTACGGACCATAGGGCGCACCAAATTATAAGGCGCATTGCCGATGAGCGGGTCTATTCAGGTCTATTTTCATACAAAAGGCGCATCGGATTATAAGGCGCATTAAAGGGGTTATATTAGGATTTTTTTCTAAATTTAAAACACTTCCTTGTGGTCTAAATAACATGTAACGGTGGTTCTTTGGTCAAAAGGTTGCATAGAATACGTTTGACCATCTTCAGGTCGCTTTCTGACAGTCGCTTCAGGATGCGCCGTTTTGTGTGCGGTCTTACTTTCCCTACCACGTTGAAAACTGCCACTATCATCCCAATCCATAAAGCAGGAAATAAACAAGACATCAACAATTACAGACCAATTAGCCTTCTCCCCGTTATATCCAAAGCAATAGAAAAAGTGATCGTTGAGCAACTCACAGAACATTTGGACTATGAAGACCTCCTACATCCCATGCAGTTTGGGTTTCGGGCAAATCACTCGACCGAAACTGCATGTTGCCTTCTACTAGAAACAATCAAACAAAACCTTGATAATGGAGGTGTAGTTGGAGCAATATTCTTAGACCTTCGCAAGGCATTCGATACAGTCAGTCACCCGACGTTACTTACAAAATTAACATATTTTAAACTGTCGACAGATACTCTGGCCTGGATTATGTCATATCTATCTGGTCGGACCCAATGTGTCCGTATTGATAACACAACATCCAGTCTCACTGCTACTGATATTGGCCGGCCACAAGGCTCTAATATCGGCCCTCTTCTTTTCTCCATGTATATAAATGACCTGCCATCTGTATGTGAGGATGTAAATATCCAGATGTATGCAGATGACACGGTTATTTATACTTGGGGAAAGGACGCTGAAACGGTTGCCAGAAAACTTACAGCAGCCATGGAGAAGGTGGCAAGATGGCTACATGACTCTTGTCTTACATTAAACATTAAGAAAACTGCAACAATGTATTTTGTAAACAAATATAAAATGTCATCCTTTCCAAATATAACGGTTAATAAGGAAAAAATACAAAATGTTAGTGAATATCGTTACCTGGGTGTCATTTTGGAGCCAACACTTGGCTTTTAAAAAACATATCAAACAGATGTGCCAGAGTCTTAAATACAACATAAAAACGTTCAAATGTATCAGGAATTCATTAACACTGGAGGCAGCTCAAACTTATTTTAATGCAATGATTATGTCTCGTTTTTATTATTGTATAACATGTTGGTCGCAGGCAAGCAAAATGACACTGAGGCCATTGGAAACTTTGCACAAACAATCCCTCAAAATCCTTGACCGAAAACCACAACACCACCATCATTGTTTAGTTCTCCAAAAATATAGATTGTTAAATTTAGCTGACATTCAAAGATTAGCATCAATATGAATGGCCCATCGAATCTTAAATAACACTGCACCAGCGCCACTTAAGCACTTTGTCCAGTTTACATCTGCTGTGACAACTAGAAACACACGAGCCTCCACCAGGGGGCAGTGTAGCATACCCAGATGTAAAACCTCTTTTGCACAATCAGCCTTTTCATATAAAGCCATAAAGGAATGGAACGACCTCACAACAAACTTGAAAAGTCTAACAGATTACTCTTCATTCACAATTGAAGTTAAAAAGTGGCTTTGGAGCAATCAAAGCTGCTCACACGGTCACTAAGATGGGCATTATGTTTGACACATCAACCTAATGTGTATTATATTTATCCATGAGAGCATTTTTAAAGTTTAAGAAGTACCAATGATTGTCACACACACTAGATGTGGTGAAATTTGTCCTCTGTCATTTTGGTGATTTAACCCCCAACTCCTACCCTTGATGCTGAGTGCCAAGCAGGGAGGGAAACGGGTCCCATTTTATTGTAAATTGTGAGGTGTGTGTGTTAAAATCATGGTTGTTTTTACAAATGATGACAGATGTGAACAAAAGCATGTATTGTCTTTGTGTGATGATGTAAATGAGATGTGGTTGTATTGTATATTAAGTATGTGTCCATGAAAGGGCATTTTATGACTTTTTTCTTTATACTTGTGTATGATTTTATTGTCATAATTTTATTGCATGATTTTTTTATCCCTTTAATTTAGGTAGCCAGGGAATGCAGATGGAAATTAGCTATTTAGCTATAATCTGGTACAGAACATATCTGTCTTTGAGCTTAATGTTTCTGTACATTGTCCCTTCAAATAAAGACTAAACTAGCTATTTACGTGTCTCACCTTCGGCAGCATCTTCTCCGCATCATCCTTGTTGTACCGGTGTAGCGTGCAAGAACGGGAGTGGAAGAAGTGTCAAAAATGCCAATGCCACCTGCATTGGACTCTCACCAGTTTGCGTACAGGGCCAACAGATCTACAGAGGATGTTATCGCAACAGCCCTCCACACTCCTCTGAGCCACCTAGAGCAGCAGGGGACCTATGCAAAGCTACTCTTTGTTGATTTTAGCTCTGCGTTCAATACCATCCTCACCCACAGACTGGTGCCCAAACTGACGGGGCTGGGACTGTCTTCCTCTATCTGTCATTGGATCCTGGACTTCCTGACATATCGATCTCAGAGGGTGAGAGTAGGCTCCCATCTCTCAGCATCCAACAGCATCAGCACTGGATCCCCCCAGGGCTGCGTGCTAAGCCCCCTACTCTACACCCTCTACACTCATGACTACACCTCTGCCCATGCCAGCAATACCACTATTAAATTTGCAGACACCACAGTAGTGGGACTCATTTCTGGGGGGGGGGGGGGGGGGGGATTAGTCTGCCTACAGAAATTAAGTGGAGCGGCTGACTGGGTGGTGCAGGGAAAATAACATGGTCCTTAACACCACCAAGACGAAGGAGCTGATCATGGACTTCCGGAAGAAAAAAACGATAAATATCCAACCACTGTACATCAACGGCGACTATGTGGAGAGGGTCTCTAACTTCAGGTTCCTGGGCATCCAGATCGAGGAAGACCTGTCGTGGAGTGCGAACACCTCAGTGACCATCAAAAAGGCACAGCAGAGACTTTACTTTCTGAGTCTCCTCAGAAAGAACCACCTTTCACAAAAACTGCTTGTGTCTTTCTATCTCTGCTCAATAGAGTGTGTGCTGACATACTGCATGTGTGTATGGTATGCCAGCTGCACAGCGGCAGAGAGAAACTCACTTCAGAGGGTCATAAAAACTGCCATGAAGATCACTGGCTGCTCTCTCCCCTCCCTAGATGAACTGTACAGTGCCAGGTGCCTCAAAAAGGCCCAAAACATCATAACGGATCCATCTCACCCCGGACATAAACTTTTTGAACTGCTGCCCTCGAGCAGGAGATACAGGACAATAAAATGCCAGACAAACAGATTTAAGAACACTTTTTTTGTGTCGCTGAACACAAGGCATAAAAAAGAATGACTGTGCATTTGTGCTGTGTGCTTGGTATTTTATGTATTATTTTTATCTATTTATCTGAGTACCATGTTCTTATATTTTTTATGTGTCATAATGAATTTGCACTAAATTAGTTTGCTTGCAATTTCGTTGTACAATGTACAATGACAATAAAGATATATTCTATTCTATTGTAAAAGATGGAGCTAACTGTTTTAATGACATTCAGACTTTACATAGATCAACAACGGAGCAGCATCTCCTCATCCGTGGTTCACCAGTGCAACAACAACGCCGGAAATGTGTCCCGTGAAAAAACGTCCGACCAGAACTTTCTAATAACTAAAGTTCCTTGGGTGAATTATGTAAACCCACCACACCGGTGGTTTTTAGCGCTTTCATAGCGAGTCTACTGACAGATATAAGTAAGAACTTTATGCTACTTTATATTAGAAATGGCAACAGCAATGGGAGGGACACGCTAAACAGCTGGTAGTGTTCTATTGTGGGCAAAAAGAACACTTTAGCATCGGTTCTATTTTGAATGTATTGTAGGCTAGTTTCAAACACTTGATTTTTTTATGTTCAAAATCAGCAGCTGTACACGTTTGTAGTATGGCACAAAGTGATATTGTGAGCCTGTATGTCTGCATTGTTCTAGCCCAGTAAAGTCTAACATGACAGATGCTTTCCCAGTTGTTTATGGGTTAAAACAGAGCTAAATAATTGTTTAATACTGCATTGATACTGTTTGTCTCTGTAGAACGGTTAGTCTAGTACCGTTTCCGTGGGACACCAAGGGGAACGGCACTTTTTTGTAATGTTGCCTATCGTTCACAATACTTATGAGAACACAAGAAGATATATATATATATATATATATATATATACATATATATATATATATATACATATATACACACAACGAAAACAGCGCTCCCGAAACCGGACGTTGTGAAAATACAGTAAGCAAGACGCACAAAATTGTCTGTAGCATAGTCAGCAAGTCTGCAGTGTGGACATAACTTAAATATATCGCAGATATACCCGCGGACAGCGATTTACAAAATGTGCAAAAAATAAGAGGACAGAGGCGGCTTTTAAGGAGTTTTAGAAAGTCCAACTTGAGCAGCAGCTCAAAGCAAGTGTGACATCATGCTCGCTGCAGCTCGCCTTTTTCATCAGGGACATCAGGGAAGTAGAGTCTCTAAACACGACGACATTCTATAATAACACCAGAAAAAGATGCTAGATTTGTTACTAGTCATTTTCAAAAAAGAAAAAGTCCCTAAAAGTCTCTAGGTACTTGAAAACATCTCAACAAAGTACATTGTACAATAAGCAGCAACAATTTAAAATATAGCAAAACGATATAAAATAAAATATATGCTTATATTAGGGCTGTCAAAGTTAAAGCGATACAGGAACTTACAGTTAAAAAATGTATTGCCGTTAACACGCGATTAACGTCCTGAGTCCTTTTTGACCCTCGGCCCATTCCGTAGATTGTGGAAATGTAATGGTGTCCAGTTACAGTGGAATCACACGCGAGAAAATAACGAACACAAATGCAAAAAGAGAATAGGACATTTTAGAAGTCTAGGGCCCAAAGCCATGGCAAGTCATTCTAAGGACAAGACAACACAATTCTAACTTCAATCGCCGTGAGACATCTTTGGAGCGAACGCTGGTGGCGTACTTTGCCGATTTTAGAGAGGAGGAGCTTCACGTCCATGTTTCAATTACAGTTAAATGCATTAAAAACATAAAATAATTTTTTTTACTAGAACTGCTTGGCCCTTGTGTGTGAATGTGAGTGTAAAAGTTGTCTGTCTATCTGTGTTGGCCCTGTGATGAGGTGGCGACTTGTCCAGGGTGTACCCCGCCTTCCGGCCAAATGCAGCTGAGATAGGCTCCAGCACCCCCCACGACCCCAAAAGAGACAAGCGGTAGAAAATGGATGGATGGATGGATGCTTTTGTAAGATGGAATAAAAGCTCAGCAGAAAAAAGACGGTAGTGAGAAAGTCTAAAGTTGCTTTAATCGGAGATATGTCAAGTCTTTTCTCATACCAACCTTCACAAAAACAGCGCTACGCTTCACACCCGGTCTAACCAACAAAACAACAAAAAATCGTCTTACGATGTGATCATGATTTGTCAGAGATGTTGCAATGTTATTCTGTAATACTTCTACCTAAATACATGTTTTCTGGCAGATTGAAATAAAGTGTATTGTAATAGTGGCGGCGAGATGAAGGAGGTAGACTGTTTTTGAACAAGTCAGCCTTTGGTTTATGTTCTCGAATAGCACTGTCGAACTAAATAGGCAGAAGCGTAACACACAAACACATGACTGCTACACAAACACTTTCTCGTTTCCTTCTTCGCACCCACTTAGACTAGGTCTGATAACACAGACATTTCTGCCACTCCCCTCTGTAGCCAACATCGGGTAATTACAGTTCACTAAACAACATTCCCATTGTTACAGTATATTATTTTGATTATTTAGATTGATAGTCCGCAATTATACAATGTTTAACAGGCTAAATATTAAGTTAAGTTTAAGTTAAGTTAAAATTAAAGTTAAAGTACCCATGATTGTCACACACACACTAGGTGTGGTGAAATGTGTCCTCTGCATTTGACCCATCCCCTTGATCACCCCCTGGGAGGTGAGGGGAGCAGTGGGCAGCAGCGGTGCCGCGCCCGGGAAGCATTTTGGTGATTTAACCCCCAATTCCAATCCTTGATGCTGAGTGCCAAGCAGGGAGGTAATGGGTCCCATTTTTATAGTCTTTGGTTTGACTCGGCCGGGGTTTGAACTCACAACCTACCGATCTCAGGGCGGACACTAGGCCACTGAGTAGGTAAGATATTAAAGGTAAGGTATTAAATTGTATTAATAAATAGAAAAGGTTAAACGATTGTCATACAGAGATATGAATATCATTAACTTGTGCAACATGTAATGTACAGAATATCAGAAGCATTTAAGGTATAAATATCACATTTTACATTAACTAACATCTTTGACAATCAAGCCATGATCGTAACAATACACATTTTGTGTTAGTAAAGCGTGAAACTGGTATCTAAACATAGTGTTGCTCTTCCTCTTAATGCAAGTGCTCCTATAGCAGGAATACAAATTATGAATTCCTACAAAATACAAAATCTGGCAAAACACCAAATAGGGCTGGCCGATTATATGATTGTGATCGCTGATCGCGAATAATTTGAGTTCGATCACGATAATCAGCTGTTAGCATTTCCTTGATCAAACATGGCGGAACTGTCTGTTAGAAGTTACCGCAGCAGTAAACAGTAGGGAAGCAATGATTCTCGTGTAATCCTGCATGGAACAATCCACCTTCATTGACTGTGACCCTGCGTGTGAATACGTGTGTGTTTGTGTACGTTTACATATGTTTTTGTGAAAGTGTTTGTGTCCGTGTGTGTGCAACCTACCGTTCCACCATGCAAAAATCAGGCTCGTCACGACGTAATTAATGTTCAACCTTACACAGCTGGAAATACAGCCACGACGAACAAAATAAAGAAATATGTCTAACACTAGCATATAAGTTGAAACAACATTTAAAGGAGCAGCGGCTTTGTGTTCAAATCATTTTTGAGTGTGTGGATAAAAAAACTAAACACTTTGTTCCTTAAATAATAGGGGTGTAACGGTACACAAAAATTTCGGTTCGGTACGTACCTCGGTTCAGAGGTCACGGTTCGGTTCATTTTCGGTAGAGTAAGAAAACAACAAAATTATTTATTTACCAAATGTGTAAACAATGGCTTTATCCTTTTAACATTGGGAACACTATAATAATTCTGCCCATGTTAATCAACATTAAACTGCCTCAAGTTGTCGCTCAGATTAAATAAAATGACAAAACTTTTCTTCTACATATAAAAAGTGCAACATTAAACAGTTTCAAGTCAACTCATCATGTTTAATTTATTACAGCATTTGGGAAGCCTGTAGTTGATTTTTATTATGTAAATATTATTTTTTTTTATAAACATGTGATAGCAGGGACCCTGCCATTCAAAACTAGGCTGCTCCATTACTAATGATTAATGTAACTATAGCTGAAAAAATAGTACAATAGCAATAGGACAGACTACACACACACACACACACACACACACACAAACACACACACACACACACACACACACACACACACACACACACACACACACACACACACCGCAAAATGAGCTAACGTTAAGCTAAAAGCTAATTAGCCTTCACCTCAAGCCAGGACTGCGAGCGAGCTGAGCTGCAGTTTAAGTTTCTAGAACGTCAACGGGCTCATAGTGATGTTACTAGTAGTTGACTGGGAGGTGTTTATTTTAATTTGGGGAGAGTACCCTGTCTGATGCTCACCTGCTAAACACCTATCTGCTCGACGCTGAAGCACTGACGACATGCGCTCTGAATACGCTCTGCTGATTGGCTGTTACCGCTTTGAATACGCACTGCTGATTGGCTGTTACCGCTTTTTGTGTAACCAATCAGATGGTTGAGTGGGTGGGACAATGCTGGGTTCTGAGACAGAGGCAGAAGAAGCAAAGCAGCTTGTTAAGACTTTAGCTAAGAAACTCGTTCGGTACACCCCCGTACTGAACCGAAACCCCCGTACCGAAACAGTTCAATACAAAACACGTACCGTTACACCCCTATTAAATAATCAATATACTTGTTTAATGTCTTAATACTAGGGCTGCAAACAATTAAAATATTGAATAACGATAATCGCATTGTTCATAATTAACTCAAAATTAATCATGATTAATCACAAATAGGTATAATTCTTCATCAATAATAAGTGTACCCTAGACAGATACTTTTCAGGGGGGGTGGCTTCATATTGCTGCATGACAAGGTTTTAACCTTCTCTATTAATTAATCAAATGTAATATCGAGCCTGCTAATCATTCTGTAATTGACGACTCGACCAGAACTTGTTCTAAAAGAATTTACACATTATTTCAGCCAGCCAGAAAAATCCTCGTATTCTTAAACTGATGTACTAGCATTTCTTTAGGTGAAAATATCACAGAATAACATTACAAAACATCTCTGACTAAGCAAGATCGTAATGTAAGACATTTTTAGTTTGTTAATGTCAAGGTTTACCCTAAATTGCCAAAATACCTGTGGCGTGTGGCGGTGGGGGCGTGGTTAGGGGTGCGGTCGATATGACGTCATCGCATGATTTGCTATGATGATGCACGGAGGTAATACTTATTGGAATTAGGCCCGTTGTTAGCATAAAATTTGGCCATGAAAGCTAAAAAGAGCGTCAGACTTTGTTTTCTTCTGGACGCTACAATACATTGTATTATTTTATTTTGTTAGGTGTGGCAGCTAATTTGAAGCATGTACAATTACGGAGAAACCCTAAACGTAGTTAAACCAGATGTATAGCGTAGCACTTTTATTTTGAAGCCTGAAAAGTGTGTGATTGGTTTGAGAAAATGTCGACATGTTTTGATGTCGGATCCACTGTTTGCAATAAAAAAAAAATTCCTTTCGACATCCTGGCGGCCGTCTTTCATTTCCGTTGAGCTTTTATGTCTTCTTACTTAGTCACAGTAACAATCTAAATGTTATGTTATCACTGCACTTTAACCGTAATCTGAACAAGGAAGTGAAGAACCATCCACCTCTAGAATGACACGCGCAGCATGCGATTGCGGCAGGGACATCGCCTCTTCTCCCGGCGAAAAATAGTCCTTTCTTGTTGGTAGAACAACTTGCCACAACTTGAACCTGATATTTCCATAAGGTAGACTGTCTTTTGTCCATTTCTGCTCGTTAGTGGCTCATTAGTAACCAGTGAACTGCAGCCAAGTTACCCCCGCTACCAGGGGTTCAAAAAGAAAGTGTTTGCGTTAATTGCTTGTTAAAAAATGTAGTGCCGTTATTGAAATTTAAAGTTAACACGTTATCGCCTTAACTTTGACAGTCCAAGTTAATACATATTATTTTACTGTACCTCAAATTCAAATTGCACTTTAATGTACTCTTATTAAATATAAGATACAGTATTTGAGTTTTAAAAAACTTCACAATCTGGGTCACCGCTTGCCGTTTGCCAAAGCACTGGTGAGAAGCACTGATGTATACAAGTAATTAAAGAATACAAATAATAGTTTACCATATGAATGTGTTGTTTAGTAAATGTTAACTTGAAATAAAAGTCTTCTAGTGTTCGGTACACGACTGACACTTTGTCAAATGCAGAATGCACTTTTTGATGACAAGCAAAATAGCGAAATAACTTGGACAAGAAAAAAAGTTTTCTATAGTTTGACAAAATGTACCAAAAAAGAAGCAAAACCATGGCCCTAAAACTGAAGTACATACCAGAGCGTGGGTTACCTGTACCGTAAGCAAAATTAACAATCACATATCTATGAACAAAATGACAGTTGTCAGATGTGAGCATATACTATCTTAATCAAACATGGGGGGAATGTCTGTTACAAGATACTGCAAAAGTAATCAGGAGGGATGCAACAGTACTCGTTTTATTTTATTTATTTTTTTTAAAAATAATGATGATATCAATCGAGATCTGATAATATGAAAAAAATAATCGGGATCTTTTTTTTTTGCCATATCGCTCAGCCGTAACACCAACGCACAGCAAGTTTTTTTTGTATTGTCTTTAAAAGCGTGTTTGTGTCCTTTTTGTAATGAGCTGTTTAAAAAAAGCATAATGTAGAAAAATACATCTCAATAAAGCAATCTAATTGCCCAGTCATGGTATTAAAACTTGAAAATTATCTGTCTAGGGAACACTTATTAATGATGAAAAATTATATTAATCTGCAATTAATATTTGATTCGTTTGACATCCCTAGTTAATACTGTATGTATTCATCAGCCTTTTTTGAAGACAATCATATCAACATAGCAAATAAGGCAAATTATACAACGACGTCATGGTGACCACGCCCCTAACTACAACTCCACCACCACAGGTACCTTGGCAATCCAGGGGAAACCCTGATTGTGAGACACGACCAAGTGAGCTGTGGTATAGGTGTATGACAATATCATCTCTTGTACGAAGATGCAACGACACAATCCACACATGTAGTGCCATTATAATGTGCTTACAAGCAAAGGCCAAAAAAACTCACAAAAACACAGCAGACGCCAAACTTTTCCGTGGCGAAAAAAAAGATCAACGCCCAAATATTTCCATGTGATGAGGTTTAAGCATGCACCAAATGTGTTACAATAACCTCCCCCCCTGACCAGCAGGCCTTGTTGCATGCCTGTAGCCATACTGGGATTAAATGGAAGTCATGAGATTCCCTAAGACAGTCTCACACACAAGAATACTGATTGTTTCACAAAGGACCTTCAACTTCCTCTTAAAAAGTTCAATACGCATGAATAAACGTGAACCCCAGGCAGATTAAAAATGGTTTTGCTGTAGTAGGATAACTAAAAACCTTTGTCCTAAATGCTTGGCTGCATGATCTAATACAGGGGTGGGCAATTAATTTTCACCGGGGGCCGCATAAGCAACCCGAGCACTGCTGGAGGGCCACACGACAATATTTCAATTACATTTTGCTCAATATTATTTTTGATATACCGTAAGATAAATAATAATGATGATAATAATAATAATAATTTAATGTAACCTAACTTAACTTTATACAAAAGCAGATTGCTTTTGATGGTCACTTTATCCTGCATTATCCAACATTTTTCCCCATCAGATTTGGACAACCACCTGTTGTTAAAAATAGTTTTTAATCATATTTATTTTATATTGTTTTTTATATTGGTTTTATATGTAATTGTTTTTTCTTTTTATTCAGTCATTGGTGGAGCTAAGGATAATATTTGAATATTGTTTTTAATATTGTTGTGCAGCACTTTGGAAACATTTTGTTGTTTGGATTGTCACACCTGCCAGCTTGTCCCAACACGCATTTACCTCTGTGAACAAGTCATTACCTGTGGTTGTCTCTTTAATTGACTGCATCAGAGCTCTCATCCAAAGTTAGCGAAAAACAGCCCATGTCTCCGGGCATTATCAGCGCAACAAAGTCCAATAAGCACTCCTTAATAAACTCTCCGTCAGAAAACGCCTTACTTTTTCTGGCGCTTTTGTGAGAAATGACGAAACTTGTCCTGACGGCTGCATCTCTGGGGGTGTGAAATATGGCACAAAGTCCTTGTTGGGTTTGCAGTTTCACCATCAACGCATCAGCCTCCCTTGCGCGCGCTTCATCAGACACATTCCGGTATTTTCCCTCGTGTTTCTTCGTGTAGTGGCGATTAAAATGATATTTAAACACAGCAACCTGTGTACCACACATTAAGCACACGGCTTTACCATTAATTTATGTAAAGAAATACTTGGCAGTCCATGTCTTGTTGGAAACACGCCATTCCTCATCAACTTTTCTTTTTTTAGCGTCTCATCACTTGTCTCTATGCACCTTCACTCACAGGTTCCCCCCGGACATACGGCATAAATAACACATTTCAAAATAAAAGCAGCACAGTTGTATTGCGCGCACGACATAGATGTTTTTTAAACTTTATTTTGTAATTTGTAATTGCGCCGTTCAATTCACTCACAATCGCACACGCGCATACGTCCACACGGAAGTAATACAAATAACACTTTTCAAAACAAAAGCAGCACCGTTGTATTGCACACTCGACATAGATACTTTTTGAAATGTATTTTGTAATTTATGATTGGCCTCACGCGGGCCGGACAGGGATGCGCAAAGGGCCGGATGCGGCCCGCGGGCCGTACAATGCCCAGGTCTGATCTAATATGATCAATACGATCTGAAGAGTAAGAAAAACAGTAATAGCTAAACTTTGCCCTGTGGGTATAGCTTACTGGCTGGTTGTGCTCGATTAATACAGAGTTGCACAGGTACTTATTTAATTTAGTTTTTGTAGTTATGAATAACGCCCTCAAAAAAATCATAACATTTAAAAGTGAGCCTGAAGTTAATGCATTTGTTTAAAGTAAACATAATGTTAAGACCTTTCATGGTCGTAATTACTAGGTAAAACGAACGGAGCAGCCTCTCTAATTGGTTGGGTTTTTTGCGTCTGTTCCTGTCTCTGTGTCTATGCATTGTGCAATGGTATGTGCGCAACATGTATTATGTACAGTGATGGGCAGGATCAAACTACATGTAGCAAAGCTACATTTCCCAGTAGCTTGCAGTAGCTTAGCTACTTTATGAACGAGTAGCTATTCCTATAGCTTAGCTATTTTTAGACTCATGTAGCAAAGTAGCTTACATCAAAACTACAAAGAGAGAAAATGGACTGCAAATCCAGGCCCCAAAAAATACAGAGAAAATACAATGACCTGGATGGATGAGAACCTCCATAGATACAAAGAAAATCCACGATAATTGGTTGGTGTTCGTATGATGAGTCACAATTGGTTAACGAAACATTATGGATTGGCCAATCAGAGGCAAGATAAGACGGGTCATCGAAACCAGAAAGCAAAATAATAACAGACACACATGTTGTCACATGACAACAAATGAGTTGGAGGCAAAGGGAGGCTTCAAGATGACAATTAAAAAAACAAAAAGAAACATACTTAAAAATGGTAGAGAGATTCTCTCCCGAAAATTTGATTTTTCCTTTGGTGATGAAGATGACGTCCAGGAAACCCATAATAATGTGTTTTCTTAGCCATATTTAAACAAATGTATGCGTTTAGAGAAAACAATGCCCAAAAACTAATTTTTTTGTAGTTTAAATCAAAAGCATAACTGTTCTCTTCATCTAAGTCGTCCAACACAAATTTAGGAACACACAATACGGGGAACACACAATACGGTGAGTTGACTTCATGAATAGTTTTACTGCACATAACCATTACTAACTGTTCCCAACTAACACACAAGTCATTGTTTTTTTGTCAACTTATAGATATATGCTGGGGGTTTTTTTGTTTTGTTTTTTTACTGTAGGTAAAGAAAATTTTTAACATTAAAGCGGTGGGCCAAACAAAAAGGCTAAAATACATACAGCGGGGTGTGGGGATCCAGAGAGGTAGTTGTAGCTTAATGCATGTCATACTGTTTGTTTTTATTTATGTGTGTGTGTGTGTGTGTGTGTGTGTATATATATATATATATATATATATATATATATATATATATATATATATATATATATATATATATATATATATATATATATATATATATATATATATATATATATATATATATACATACATATTAGGGCTGCAACAACTAATCGGTTAAATCGATTAAAATCGATTATTAAAATAGTTGCCGATTAATTTAGTCACCGATTCGTTGTATCTATGCTATGCGCATGCGCAGTTTTTTGTTTGTTTTTTTTTTGCTTTTTTTTTTTTTTTTTTTAATAAACCTTTATTTATAAACTGCAACATTTACAAACAGCTGAGAAACAATAATCAAAATAAGTATGGTGCCAGTATGCTGTTTTTTTTCAATAAAATATTGGATAGGATAGAAATGTAGTTTGTCTCTTTTATCCGATTATTAATCGATTAATCGAAGTAATAATCGACAGATTAATCGATTATCAAATTAATCGTTAGTTGCAGCCCTAATATATATATATATATATTTATATATATATATATATATATATATATATATATATATATATATATATATATATATATATATATATATATCCATCCATCCATTTTCTACCGCTTATTCCCTTCGGGGTCGCTGGAGCCTATCTCAGCTACAATCGGGCGGAAGGCGGGGTACACCCTGGACAAGTCGCCACTTCATCGCAGGGCCAACACAGATAGACAGACAACATTCACACTCACATTCACACACTAGAGCCAATTTAGTGTTGCCAATCAACCTATCCCCAGGTGCATGTTTTTGGAAGTGGGAGGAAGCCGGAGTACCCGGAGGGAACCCACGCAGTCACGGGGAGAACTTGCAAACTCCACACAGAAAGATCCTGAGCCCGGGATTGAACCCAAGACTACTCAGGACCTTCGTATTGTGAGGCAGACGCACTAACCCCTCTTCCACCGTGCGGCCCTATACATATATATACATATACATATATATATACATATACATATACATATATATATATATATATATATATATGTATATGTATATATATATATACACACACACGTATATATATATATAGGCTCCAGCACCCCCCGCAACCCCAAAAGGGACAAGCGGTAGAAAATGGATGGATGGATGAATATATATATATTTATTTTTTAATTTTTTTTCCTGAGGGAACTCTCCTGAAGGAATCAAAAGTATTATCTATCTATCTATCTATCTATCTATTTTTTTCCCCCGCACGTACACACTCTGCTACAATTATCCGGGTATAGCTTCTCATGTAGCTAAGCTACATTTAATCGAGAGTAACTTGTAGTTTAGGTTACTACATTTTTCATGTAGCTTACCCATCACTGGTGATGTATTGCTCTTTTTTTTGTGTTGTTTTTCGTTGGGTTTTACTTTCGTAGCTGTATGTAGAAACAGCACCACGTCTGAAGTGACAGCTGGTTGCATCAACTCTGTGCTCCTTTAATGTATTTTATGTCCTTTGTGTTCTTTAATGTTCCCTCGTTTTCATACCAAGATGGCACCTCGGATGGTCGCCACAGTACTGTGCTCTCTGGAGTCTTATCATTTTTCTTTGTTTCTTGCATTGACCGAGTGCACAGTCTACCAAGTCCAATCCCTTCTGTGTTAAACATACTTGGCCAACAAAGCTGATTCTGATTCAGACTTTTTTCACCAGATTTTTTTTAAATAAATCAATCTAAATCAATAAAGTATTGACAACTGATACTATACTATAACTGTTGATACTTATATCAATCCCGCCACTCCTGTTTACATTTAAGAGCTCTAGCATAGCTGTTAGCATGCTAAGGTGTGTAGTGTAGCATGTTAAGGTATTCCTCATCCTCAAGTGATACACTTTCTGTCAAAACAGGTTTTTTTGCCGCCATGGAGGCAAGGATTAATGACTCGCACAGTGGGGGGTATTAGCTGTTACATCTATCGCTAGTAATTTTTTTATTTTTTTTTTTTTTATTATATAAATAAAAGAAATACTTGAATTTTAGTGTTCATTTATTTACACATGTACACACACACACACACAACACTCATCTACTCATTGTTGTACTTGAAAGTACAATGCTTTGTTAAGGGTTGAATTGTCCATCCTCTTTCTATTCTCTGTCACTATTTTCCTAACCATGCTGAACACCCTCTCTGATGATACATTGCTGTGTGGCACGCACAAAAGTGCTTTCATCAAATGCACTAGAGTGTGGAATCTTCCATCTCTCCCTAGCATGGCCCAAAACCGGTCAATCCTTGCTTCCTGGGGAAGATCTTCCCTGGCAAGCAATTGGTACTCCAGTACTTGTACCCGGAGGCTGGTCAGGTCCAATCGCAGCTGCGGCAGACTTTTTTTGGGGGGGGCGTGGCCTCCAGCTCCGGCTGAATACCGGGAGTTTGTCGGGAGAAAATCTCTGTCGGGAGGTTGTCGGGAGAGGCGCTGAATATCGGGATTCTCCCGCTAAAAACGGGAGGGTTGGCAAGTATTATCGTTGGCAACATTTATATCAATCGTATCTTATATTGTCAGTATCTCGCGAAGATTAGAGATGCTCAACAGTTAATATTTAGACATGAAGTCAGGTGGTGCATCTGTATCCACAGCAACGCTCAACTAGTGCAGTCGTAACACGATAAAATGTGTCTTCACGCACCAATAATATTAATTTGATCACTAATCAGTCATGCAAGCAAGCATGTGACATCCATCCATCCATGTTCTACCGCTTGTCCCTTTCGGGGTCGCTGGAGCCTATCTCAGCTGCATTTGGGCGGAAGGCGGGGTACACCCTGGACAAGTCGCCACCTCATCGCAGGGCCAAAACTGATAGACAGACAAGGTTGGAGTTCAAATCCCAGCCGAGTCATACCAAAGACTATAAAAATGGGACCCATAACCTCCCTGCTTGGCACTCAGCAACATAGGGTTGGAGTTGGGGGTTAAATCACCAAAATGATTCCCGGGCGCGGCGCCGCTGCTGCCCACTGCTCCCCAAGGGGATGGGACAAATGCAGAGGACAAATGTCACCACATCTAGTGTGTGTGTGACAATCATTGGTACTTTAATCTTAATCTTTAAACATGTGACATCAAAAAGCAAATACAAGAACATTTTTAATACAACAATTTGACACAAATCACATAGGGACTGTATTTATTCAATGTTTGATTGACTTGAAAATCCTTCCGTCTCCAGGACATTGTGCTGTACACAATATTTACATTATACCTTTGCCAACAAGCACAAACATACTGGATGGGTGCTGAGGTTCCAAAGTCACGAATAAAGCAGCATTCAAGCAACTCAGTCTATTTTTCCCCAGTGTGACTGGAACCCGAGGACAGTTCATGGTACACATGTGACTACACATCGTCATCCATTGAAAACATGTGCAATAAACTCTCACTAAGTCGACAGGAGTGTTTAAAATCTGAGTATTTGCTAATTTTTCAAGTACACATTTTAAAGGCTAAATACCTTTTTAAAAGGCATCTAAATGAAAAGGTTAAGACTATACTTCACGGTAAAAAAAAGATAAAAGTTGACAAATTATATGTAAGGCTGTAAGTTTTTACCAACTTTGAACGCACACACTTTGTGAAAAACAGGGTGCATTACAGTTCCAATAACTGTTAGACATCCAAACTGATTAAAGAAACTCATGATTTAGGCCTGCTGTTGCAGTGTTTCCCACACAACGCTAATCAATTTGTGGTGGCTGGGGTGTGGCCAGAGGTGTGGTGGGAGCGTGGTCAGAGCGGTGTCAAAATTACATTATGTAATTGGCTATGAGGCATGTATTTTTTTTTTTTTAATACTAAAATAATGTTATACATATAAATAAAGACAAATCTGTGTTATTAGTTATTATCATATATTTTTCTTGTCGTATTGTTTAGCTGTGTTTTTCAGTCGTTGCTGCTTATTTTATTACCGTAATTTTCATACACAGTGTCGCATCACATTACAAGGTGCACTACCAAAGAGCGGGTCTATTCAGGTCTGTTTTCATACAAAAGGCGCACCGCATTAAAGGCACATTTTTTCTACATTTAAAACAGTTCCTTGTGGTCAACATAACATGTAATGGATGTTCTTTGGTCAAAATGTTCCATAGATTATGTTTTATGGACCATCTTCAAGCCGCTTTCTGACAGCCTATTCAGGATGCGCTGTTTTGTGGGCGGTCTTATTTACGTGGCTCCACTTCTACAGCATTTTACCCCAGTAACCTTTGTTGCACGAGCTGTTTTAGTGCTTCCCTAGAAAGTCTACTGACAGATATAAATTACTACTTTATTATGGTATTTTTTTTATTTATTTATTTATTTTTTTTGTCATAAAGAAATACAATTATGTGTGCTTACTGACTGTATCCCTGCAGACTGTATTGATCTATATTGATATATAATGTATATATTGTGTTTTTTATGTTGATTTATTTATTTTTTTTAAATATATATATATATATATATTTTTTTGTGGTTGGGGATTACTGCTTTAACACATATGGATAATCCGCTGACGTCAACTGAACAGGCGTCATACTGCAATCCACACGTATCTCTTATGTGTGACTGTCATCTACTGGCCACACTTATCATTACCATGTACCAAATAAAATTGCTTCAAGGTCCGTAAGCACAACAACATTAATATATACATTAAGCACACCTGGGTAAGGCGCAGTGTCGAATTTTGAGAAAATGGAAGGATTTTAAGTGCGCCTTATATTCAGAAAATACGGTACTACAGCAAAACACAGGCTGCACTATGTACACCCTTGGTTACTTTACATTAGGGATTCACGATAATAGGGCTGGGCGATATACCGAGTTTGTAAGATATATATCGATATATTTTTAAACAAGATATGAATTAAGAAAATATCTTAATATGGATTTAATTTATTTCATGTTAAAATGACCAAACTCCGCTTATTTGTTGTGATCCTTGATTCTCCCCTGCTTCCCACTCCCTCTCAACACTCCATGGGCTATCAAACCCATCCCCTTCCTCCTTCAAAGACGTACTTGCCCTCTACCCCCCACTGCACTGACCTACAACAACAACAACACAAAAGTAAATATGGAGTCTGACTGTGCCACCAGCGACATGTGTGGTTAGAGTGTCCACCCTGAGATCGGTAGGTTGTGAGTTCAAACCCTGGCTGAGTCATACCAAAGACTATACAAATGGGACCCATTACCTCCCTGCTCCTCCCTCAGCATTAAGGGTTGGAATTGGGGGTTAAATTACCAAAAAGTATTCCCGGGCGCGGCCACCGCTGCTGCCCACTGCTCCCCTCACCTCCCATGGGTTGATCAAGGGTGATGAGTCAGATGCAGAGAATAATTTTGCCACACCTAGTGTGTGTGTGTGACAATCATTGGTACTTTAACTTAAACTTTAATGTGTGACAGTGACCAACTAGTAAGTAAAACGCCAATTTCTGCATACCTGCCAACAACTGCAGGTTTTCCCGTAATGAGTACGGTTTTTGATCATCCATTCCGGTTTACGGCTGCAGTAGTAAATACTACGGTTTTCCAGTAAAAAATAATTAACTTAAAATCGAAGCTACATGGCTTAATTACATTTTCCAGTAGCTTCGCTACTTTTTAAACAAGTAGCGATTTCCATAGCGTAGCTATGTTTAGACCCAAAAGAAGAGAGAGGGAGAAGAGAAAGAGAACTGGACTAATGCAACTTCATGGGCAGGGGACAAAATATACGGGAAAAATCAATGATTGGTTGGTTTACATATAAGAAAATCTGTGATTGGTTGGTTGGTGTACTTTGATGAGTCATGATTGGTAAAGATTAGGGCAAAACATTAGGGACAGCCCAATCAGAGGCAAGATAGGGCGGGTCATCGAACACGAAGGGAAATCACAACAGACTGGAGAGTTGGAGAAGAGAAGAGGGAATATTCAAGCAGGCGATTTCTACTTTAGAAAAAAAACTAGTGGAAGATGGCAGAGGGATTCTTTTCCTTAGATTTTTCTTATAGCAATGTAGACGACACCCAGGAAACCCACAATGTGTCTACTTGGCCACATTTGGACAAATGTATGCGTCTGGATGAAACAATGCCAAACACATTCATTGTAGTTGTTTAAAATGTAAGCCCAAATCAAAACTGCCCTCAACATGGAAGACGTGGAATACACATTTAAGAACACACATGATTGTGGCAGACATGTGATGACTTTTGCTACAGTATAGCCTGTCTAAATATTACATTTAATTTTCATTGGTGTTTTAGAACAAGACAGTACCTGACATTTTGTCCATTATTTATATTCTTTATATTTTGACATTGAATAGTTGAATCATTTTGAAACAACATGAATGCAAAGTATTTGTTATTTCATGCTACGAATCACAAATGACTATTCAGATAAAGGAAGTTAGCTAATAGAATAAACATTGTTTGTACTCTATGATTTTTGCAGTTTTTTGTGGGTGTCAAAAGTTGCCTCTGATTATGACAAAGGTGAACATTTTAGCCACAATCTAACCTGTATGAATGCTGAAATTCATTTTGCGTCATGGGGCTGAACCCCCCACCAGGACTTTGTTGTGAGGCGGTGGTTTGGATTGAAGCCACTGGACGAAAAGCAGGAAAATGTGTTTTGTAGGGAGTGTCAGAAACCCGTGGCTACAAAAAGTTCCAGCACAATGAACCTATTCCACCACCTTCAACGAAGAGTGCATAAAACTTTGTGGCACGACAGTGGCAGCCCCCCAATCCACGTCCCCAGCACTAAAACAATGTAAACTGCAAGCTTCGGTATCATGCGTAGTGCCTTATGAGAAAACCAGCAAAAGGTGGGAACAGATAACCAGAGCGATCGCATATCACATGACTAAAGATCTAGTCCCCATTTCCACTGTCGAACGCGACTGGTTTGTTTGCCTCATCAAAGTCCTAGACCCCGACTACCAGTTGACAAGTCGGGCATATTTCACACGAGAAATAATGCCAAAAATGTACGCTGGAGTGAGGAAGATCATAACCGCACAATTAAGTAAAGTCATTTACTTCATGCTGACTGTGGTCTAGTAGGACCACAGAACCGTACATGTGTGTGACAGTCCATTACATCGTCAACTGGGAATTAAAAAGTGCCTGCCTGCAAATGTATTTTTTATCTGCGTTTGATACATTTTGTATTATTTGCACAGCTATGTTATTTATTTTATGTAGAAAGAATATTTTTCTGTTTCATGTATACATTCTTTGTTTTTCTATTTTATTTATGTTTTGTAATGATGTACTACTTATATAGTTTATTTTCTGTGCTGTTAACACCCATCTTGAATAACTGGGTTAATAAAAGTGCCACTGACTGAATATCTTTATATGTATATTTTCACCGGAAAATATATCGAGAAATATATTGAATATCGAGTTTAAGTAAAAATATATCAAGATATACTTTTTCGTCCATATCGCCCAGCCCTACACGATAATGGAAATTAGAACCATTACCAATAACCAATAATTTCCAGACCTTTACAACAGATATTACCAGGTATGTATAAATATTTACACAATATTTTGTGGGAAGTAATTTATTTAATTTAAACACACCCACCCTAGAGATCTGGGGCCGTACTTATCAAGCTTCTTAGAGTGCCATTTTACACTTAAGTCCTGAGAATTTGCGAAATTTAGTCCTACTCTCAAACTTAAGAATAAAAGCTTTTTATCAACGTTCTTAAGTCTAAGAATCACTCCTACTCTCCACGATATTTAAGAGACCTTCAGAGGTGTCTTAAGTGGTTAGGAGTTGCCAGCAGGGGATGGCACTGAGGCGAGAGAGAAATGCGCGAACGTTCAGGAAGCGGAACGATGTCCTGGATTTGTTTGATGACGAGCAGCTGATCAAACGGTATCGTTTAGACAGAGCGGGTATTATTTTTGTCACAGATTTAATACTTTTCGATTCCTTGTTGATTTCTGCATGTGGCTGCAGTGGGCTAGTATACTGTATATAGAGCCACCCACACCAGTTTCAAATTAGTTGCCTAATTAATGAATTGGAAAGAAAATGTTATGAGAGTAGCGTATGTGTGTGGCCGTGAGGTGAGTGACGTCAGTGAGTGTGTGGGCGAGAGAAGAGAGGGAGCGGTAGCGTGAGTGCCGGCGGGGACTAGTTTGTTTTGTATTATTTTGTAGTTTATTGTCAAAATATACACTCCCATTGTCCACTTAAATATTTCCAAGATATTTCTTTATTCTTAGACAACGGGTTCCCTTCCGTGATTGGTCATTTCTATGGACACAGAAATGACGTCACCTAAAATTCCGTTTACGGCACATAGTAATGTCGTAATTCAGCTCTGAGTGTGACACTTAAGATTCAGTCCTACACTTCGCTGAAAGTGTGAGTAAGACGCTTGATAACTAACTTTTAAGTGCAGCTTTCAGCGATTAATTTATTTACTCTTAAGTCAACTCTTAGTAGACTTCTTAGGAGTAATTCTAAGAAGCTTGATAAATACGGCCCCTGGTTTTCAATGGGATAATCCAGGGCTGTTTATGCTGGTGTTTATGTCTGACTTTTCAAAAACAAAACACGATCAGATTCAGGTGTTTCCATGGGATTTAGGATGCTTATTTAGAGCCGAACTATTTGAGAAATCGTATTGCATGGACACGTATTGATTGTAGTAACGCTTCTGCACTCTGACCATATCAACAGATCAGTCATACTGGAAATACGCAAAAATTGAAAAGAGATGTGCTGTTTATCTTTCACAATCCTATATTTGGCTTTTTTATGCATTCAAAATCGTAATTAAATATCTAACAATTGAGTCAACAGATCAAGGGTCCTTTATTGCGCTCATTATAACCTTCAAAAAACATCCAGAAACCTCCAACAATACTCAATTTATATGTTGTGACCGGAAAATTAACCAAATATGAGTGATTTAAAAGCGCCAACGCAGACTATTTTAGCGGCACATTAATAGCAGTGACCTAGTGCTATCTTACGCCGCTATTGTTGACAAACTAAGCCGGCGAATGCTTCTGCTTCATCTCAAACTAGCTAAATGTATAATTCTAGATTATATGTTATGCATCTCTCACCTGGTAGTTGACAAATGTGGCCACTGACCGAAAGGCTGGTCAACTTTGACATCCCCCGAGATGACGCAAGAGACACAAAAAGATGCTAGTTGCGATTTGTGAGGATTGCGATTGATCTTTCATCTAAACGGGATTAGGTGAGCGTCCTGTCGGTCAGCATCCCAGTGAGAGTGGAAAGTGTTTGTTTTATTATTGTTTATTATGGTAAGATTGTATGTTTAGCACCTAACAATGTTACTGATGCTTTAGTGCTACAATAAAGCTGCATCCGTTTAGCACTCAGCTTCTAAAACTTTTTGCACATTCTCTTTGTGATCAGGCTCAAAAATATGAGGTTCTGGATCATACTTTTTCCCAAAGTAATCGTTGTTGGCTCTCACAAAGTCTGCTTGATTAGCATTGCTGTTGACGGGGAAGATGGTTTCTCACGGTTTTTCACGGACCACGCTTCCTCATTAACTTTAAAAATGGTTTGGGAATCTCCGTGAGATTGATACTCTTTTGATCATATGTCTTTATTCGCTAACGTTGGAAGACCTTTGGTGTCATAAATAAATATACAGTCGAGGTCAAAAGTTGATATACACTTGTGAAGGATGTAATGTTATGGCTTTCTTGAGCTTCCAATAATTTCTAAAACTCTTATTTTTTTGTGATAGAGTGATTGGAGCACATACTTGTTTGTCACAAAAAATATTCATGAAGTTTGGTTCTTTTATGAATTTATTATGAGTCTACTGAAAGTGTGACCAAATCTGCTGGGTCAAAAGTATACATACAGCAATGTTAATATTTGGTTCCATGTCCCTAGGCAAGTTTCACTGCAATAAGGCGCTTTTGATAGCCAACCTAAAATCATCAGCCCGGAAGTTGGGTCTTGGGCGCAGTTGGGTGTTCCAAAAGGACAATGACCCCAAACACACGTCAAAAGTGTAAAGGAATGGCTAAATCAGGCTAGAATTAAGGTTTTAGAATGGCCTTCCCAAAGTCCAGACTTAAACGTGTGGACAATGCTGAAGAAACAAGTCCATGTCAGGAAACCAACACATTTTGCTGAACTGCACCAATTTTGTCAAGAGAAGTGGTAAAAAAATTCAACCAGAAGCTTGTGGATGGCTACCAAAAGCGCCTATTGCAGTGAAACTTGCCAAGGGACATGTAACCAAATATTAACATTGCTGTATGTATACTTTTGACCCAGGAGATTTGGTAACATTTTCAGTAGACCCATAAAAAATTCATAAAAGAACCAAACTTCATGAATGTTTTCGTGACAAACAGGTATGTGCTCCAGTCACTCACAAAAGAATAAGAGTTGTGTAAGTCAACTTTTGATCATGACTGTATATGACAATAGCTTCAATATAGAGGCAACTTGTTTTTTCACTCTACTGATACTTTAAATTCTTTGTAAAAATATGTTGAAGCACAGTGATCTTAAATACTTGCCACTTTGAAACAATTGAAAAAAAAGTAGAGAATTTAAAAGTACAAGGGTTCAGTTTTTTTTTTTATCGTGTTAACGAATAAGTATCGATAATCGTGGAAATCGTATCATATCGACTACTGACATTCTTATATCGTGACAACCCCAGTGTAAATGAATGAAAAATGAACGATTTTACACACATGTCGTATCGTGTGATAGGTTATCAATACGGCAGATGCACAATAACAATAGTTCCGTTGTTTTTACATAAAATAATACCTAATAGGCAACCTATCATCCCAGTCGTAACATATACAAGCTGCATTATATTTATACATGCTTCCCACACAAGGGTGAGGACAATTCACACATATTAAAAAACAAGGTGCGGAAGCAGGACGACGTTTCTAACATTACTATTAAATCAATGAAATTGTTTACGCCACGGATCACGTGACTGACTTCCTCGTTAACTCTCAAAATGGTTTGAGAATCTCAGTGAGAGACTCTTTTGATCATATCTCTTTATTCGCTAACTTTGGAAGTCTTTTGGTGTCATAAATAAATATGACAATAGCTTCAATATAGAGGCAACTTGTTTTTTAGTCTTACCAAAGACTATAAAAATGGGACCCATTACTCCCCTGCTTGGCACTCAGCATCAAGGGTCGTAATTCGGGGTTAAATCACCAAAAATGAATCCCGGGCGCGGCCACCGCTGCTGCTCACTGCTCCCCTCACCTCCCAGGGGGTGATCAAGGGTCATTTCGCCACACTTTGTGTGTGCGACAATCATTGGTACTTTAACTTTTTCAGTCTACTGATACTTTAAATAATTTGTAAAAAAGATGTTGAAGCACAGTGATCTTAAATACTTGCCACTTTGAAACAATTTAATAAAAAGTATTGAATTTCAAAGTACAAGGGTTCAGGTTTTTTTTATCGTGGCATCGAATAAGTATCGACAATCGTGAAAATCGTATCGTATCGACTATTGACATTCTTATATGTGACAACCCCAGTGTAAATGAATGAAAAATGAACGATTTTACACACATGTCGTGTCGTGTGATATGTTATCAATACAGCAGATGCACAATAAGAATAGTTCCGTAGTTTTTACATAAAATAACACCTAATAGGCAAACTATTAACCCAGTTGTAACATATGCCACCGTTTCCCTCAGGTGACATGTCACTTGGGAACACAAAGTTTACAAGCCGCATTATATTTATACATGCTTCCCATACAAGGGTGACGACAATTCACACTTATTAAAAAAACTAATATTACTATTAAATCAATGTAATTGTTTACAAGTGCTTAAAGTGTCCTGTGTGTCAGACAAGCTAAATAGCTAGCAAGCTATATAGCTCGCTAGGCTGACAGGCCCGCTTGCAGGAAGTGACACGCTGTAAAACTGCTGCGACGCACACATTTGCAACATTTACATTACTTCCATGTTTTCGTGCCATGTTTGAACGCCGTGTGCTTTACCTGTTGGGATGTGAGCTCGACGTGCAAGGCTCGGGAGGAGGAAGCTCCGGAGTTGGTGACACAGGCGGCGGGGACGGCGAGAACCCGACCGCTGATGGAGCTCATCCTCCTGTCGGCATCTAAACAGGCTCGCCCGCGGTCAAGTAAACATCCTCGACGGCCACGGATTCGTGACGCGGAGCTTTTTGAACGTGCGAGTAAAAAAAAATCCAACAATGCTGAGTTTGCAGGAAGGCGCGACGACAGCTGCCTGCTGACTGCACGTAAACAAAAGTGAAGGCTATTTCCCTACACTTGTCTCCGGTTTAGCGCTGTGACGCATACCTGCTGATTGGCTGAAATCTAAGTCCATCTCACACAGGCGGGGCTAACATCGAAATACAGTAAGACTATTGGTCAAATGTGTTGCCAATCAACTTTAGTGGGCGGTCCTACGTTTAAATATGTCAAAGCAGCATAATATGAGGAAGTGGCGCTCGAACGGCGTGACTACACTGCAGGCCAAAGCTTTGTCACTTACTGGATCAATTGATACTTACATTAAAATATATGTAATTTATTAAGTATATTTAATTTTTTCCAAAGCAGCAACGGTCCTCAAACAATAAATGTATTTAGTATTTACACCTGTATACATGTATTAACTAGATCAGGGGGTCGGCAACCCAAAATGTTGAAAGAGCCATTTTGGACCACAAATACAAAAAAGTAATCGGTCTGGAGCCGCAAAAAATGAAAAGACTTATATAAGTGTTATAATGATGGCAACACATGATGTAAGTGGCTAATTGGCTTTATTAGCCTACTATCAAAATGACTTTAAAAGTCTTATGTAAGTGTTATAACGAAGACAACATCGATGTAAGTGGCTAATTGGCTATATTAGCCTACTATCAAAATGACTTTAAAAGTCTTATGTAAATGTTATAATGAAGACAACACATGATGTAAGTGTCTATATTAGCCTGCTATCAAAATTACATTAAAAGTATTTTGTAAATGTTATAATGAAGACAACACATGACATAAGTGTCTATATTAGCCTACTATCAAAATTATGTTAAAAGTATTTTGTAAATGTTATAATGAAGACAACACATGATGTAAGTGTCTATATTAGCCTACTATCAAAATGACTTATAATGATGGCAACACATGATGTAAGTGGCTAATTAGCTATATTAGCCTAGTATCAAAATGACTTTAAAAGTCTTTTGTAAATGTTGTAATGAAGACAACACATGATGTAAGTGTCTATATTAGCCTACTATCAAAATGACTTATAATGATGGCAACACATGATGTAAGTGGCTAATTAGCTATATTAGCCTAGTATCAAAATGACTTTAAAAGTCTTTTGTAAATGTTGTAATGAAGACAACACATGATGTAAGTGTCTATATTAGCCTACTATCAAAATGTCTTATAATGATGGCAACACATGATTTAAGTGGCTAATTAGCTATATTAGCGTACTATCAAAATGACTTTAAAAGTCTTATATAAGTGTTATAACGAAGACAACACATGATGTAAGTGGCTAATTGGCTATATTAGCCTACTATCAAAATTACTTTAAAAGTATTTTGTAAATGTTGTAATGAAGACAACACATGATGTAAGTGTCTATATTAGCCTACTATCAAAATGACTTATAATGATGGCAACACATGATGTAAGTGGCTAATTAGCTATATTAGCGTACTATCAAAATTACTTTAAAAGTCTTACTGTATATAAGTGTTATAACAAAGACAACACATGATGTAAGTGGCTAATTAGCTATATTAGCCTACTATCAAAATGACTTTAAAAGTCCTATGTAAATGTTATAATGAAGACAACACATGATGTAAGTGTCTATATTAGCCTACTATCAAAATGACTTTAAAAGTCTTATATAAGTGTTATAATGAAGGCAACTCCTTTGGGTACCTTGAAGGTAGAAAAGCGCTATACAAGTATAACCCATTTATCATTATTATTTATAACACATGACGTACGTGTCTATATTAGCTAAATTAGCCTACTATCAAAATGACTTTGTCGCAGGCTGACACAAATCTTCGTTGACAGAAATGTCGAAATGTAATATTTATTCTACACATGGATTTATTACAATCTTTGCAAGCTGGGTAACGTTTGCTGTGGTCTGGAACAACATGGCACACAAACAACTATCAGAAATGCAGCCAATATTACAAGCAGATAATTTGTCATGAGACATAAACACAAATATATTAAACAGTGGGCTTTCTAACAATATGGAAGGTTTGTGTAGTGTTTGTCCACCTACAGAAACCATATTACAACAAAAAACGTATTTTTCACCCCATTTTTTTTTCCATTTCCATACATTTTTGAAAAAGCTCCATAGAGCCACTAGGGCGCTGCTAAAGAGCTGCATGTGGCTCTCGAGCCGCGGGTTGCTGGCCCTTTAACTAGACACTAGGGGTGTAAAAAAAAGATTTTCGAATGATTCGCGATTCTTATTTGTAATGATTCTTAATCGGTTAAAAAAAAAAAAATCAAAAATTGTTTTTTGTTTTTTAAATCTGTCCAATCCAGCCACTCAGGCAAATAATAATGTTAATGTGGATGCCCATATCTGCTGTACAGATTGACTTTAGGAAAGAGAAGTGTGGGATACTTCTCTTCTTGCCTTATTTGTATTTGACTTTAATAATGTTTGGGTGGAATTTTATTAAACAACACCAATTTACTTTCAAGCAATATAGAAATGTATCAGAGCTGTTTATATATTTTAGGAGGAATATAGTTAATCAAAGAACTGGAACCCAACGTTAATAAAAAAAAAGAAAAAAGTATTGATTTTAATCAAGAATCGTTTTAAATCGAGAATCGTTCCTGAATCAAATCGTTACCCCCAAGAATACAATCGAATTGTGTGGTGCTCAACGACTCACAGCCCGGATTGCATTTAGATACACCGTGACCTGTATCTATTAGTTATTGTATTCAGTTACACCTATATTAACTACCTGTCTGTATTTAGTTACACCTGCATATATGTATTTAGTTACACCTGTATAAATGTATTTAGTTACGCAAAAAGTACTGTATGTACTTGTCGTTATACCTGTATAAATGTATTAAGTTACGCCTGTATAACTGTGTGTTACTGTACAGTATTAAGTTCCATAAGTATACACGTATTTAGCTACACATGTATAAATGTATTTAGTTCCACCTGTATAACTGTGTTGATGTATGTAGTTACACATGTATACATGTATTTCGTTACACCTGTTTAACTACCTGTTTAAAAGTATTTAGATACACCTGTATAAATGTATTTAGTTACACCTGTATAACTATGTGTTACTGTACAGTAATAAGTTCCATAAGTTTATATGTATTTAGCTACACATGTATAAATGTATTTAGTTACACCTGTATAACTGTGTTGATGTATGTAGTTACACCTGTATGAATGTACATAGTTACACTTGTATACATGTATTTCGTTACACCTGTATAACCACCTGTATAACTGTATTTAGTTACACATGTATATAACCGTGTTAAGATACACCTGTATAACTATGTGTTAATGTATTCAGTTGCACTTGCATACATGCCTCTAGTTCAGGGGTGTCCAAAGTGCGGCCCGGGGGCCATTTGCGGCCCGCAGCTAATTGTTTATCGGCCCGCCACACATTCTGGAAATACTATTGTAAAAATAAAAAAGAACATTAAAAAAAGTGGAATGAGGTGAAATCTAACGAGAAAAAGTTGCAATGTTGACACAAAAGCTGCCATGCAGGCTGTTTTTTTTCTTTCTGTCTTTCTTTATTTTTCTTTGTTTGCCATTGCTCAAAAAAAAAAAATAATGACAAAAAATCCATGTTATAATGAATTATTTTCAGGGCTCAATTTACTTCAAATATTTCACTTTAAAATGTTTTATGTGGTAAATATTGCATATATTGTGTAGTAGCCGTATAAAAACATCCAAGTTTTCTTTGACAAAACCGCATAAAACAAACAAAATAATAGTTCCAGCATAAAATCGACAGATATATCTGAAGGTGATCTCGTAACTTAAGTGTTGAAAGTTAAAGGAAAACCTAATAATAATGTATCACTTTATGAGTTGGGCACCTTTTGGATCCCAAATATATTTAGTGATTTTTTATTTATCTTTTCACTGTGATTACTCAAAAATATGAAAGAAGTAAAATCAATGGTGACCTGCATTATTGATCTTTTAGGGCTCTAATTACTAAATACTGCATATTTCAGTCTTACTATAAAAAAACTAAGTTGTTTTTTTACAGATAAGCCATAAAACATTTTTTTAATTTGTATTACTTTATATCAACTTGAAGTTGATATAGAGATTTACTGTAAGCGTTAAATAATTAAAAAAAAATAATAATCTGACTTATTTTTAACATTTTAATGACTGAGACCCTTTATGGTCCCCGGGACCTCTAAAGGTAAAATAAATGAAAAAATGCATATATTTTGTTATGGTTTGAAAATGAAAAATATCAAAATGGCCCCCACATGCTTTAATTTTTCCGTGTGCGGCCCTCAGTGGAAAAAGTTTGGACACCCCTTCTCTAGTTACACCTGAATAATTGTATTTAGTTACGCCTGTATAACTGTGGGTTAATGTACACAGTTGCATCTGTAAAACTGCTTATATAAATATATTCAGTTACACCTGTATAACTGTATTTGGTTACACCTGTATTCATCTACACCTGTATACTGTAAATATATTCAGTTACACCTATATACCTACCTGTATAAATGTATCTAGTAACACATGTATCATTTTATTTAGTTACACTTCCTTAGTTACAGATGAATTATGTGTAACTAGATCCATTTATACAGGTGTTACTATATATATTTATACAGGTGTAACTATATATATTTATACAGGTGTAACTATATACATGTATACAGGTGTAACTATATATTTTTATACAGGTGTAACTATATACATGTATACAGGTGTAACTATATACATTTATACAGGTGTAACTATATACAGGTGTAACTATATATATTTATACAGGTGTAAATATATACATGTATACAGGTGTAACTATGTATATTTATACAGGTGCAACTATATACATGTATACAGGTGTAACTATATATATTTATACAGGTGTAACTATATACAGGTGTAACTATATATATTTATACAGGTGTAACTATATACATGTATACAGGTGTAACTATATACATTTATACTGGTGTAACTATATACAGGTGTAACTATATATATTTATACAGGTGTAAATATATACATGTATACAGGTGTAACTATGTATATTTATACAGGTGCAACTATATACATGTATACAGGTGTAACTATATACATTGATACAGGTGTAATTCTATACATTTATACAGGCAATTGCATGAGTGTAACAAAAACAGTTATACAAATAGACTTCCTGTTTAAATATTACAGTATATATTAGGCTTATGGAGGAAAACTAACCTAATACTGTAAGTGTTTTTATTGACCCAATTAGGCAGATTTTGCTTTACAATAAGAAGTAAACTAATACAATTATATATATATATTTTTAATGGCAATTGATTGTAAATAGTTTCCCAGAGGCCTTTTTTAAAATAGTTTTAGAACATCGCCTGTCCACTGAAGGGCGCCATTGTTCACTTTTATTGTTATTGCTGGCCAAAATGTATGACATTTTGCACAATAGTTCATTAGCACATTGACAATAATATAGGACAAGACAAATCAGTGGGGAATAGACAGGTGGTCTAATAGTTTATAATTATACATGCTTTTATGTACTTATGTGTTAAACACTAACAAACACACAAACTGAATATCAGAAACTTGTATTTCAGTAGTAATCATCATGCTGTCCTTCAAGGGTTTCGCTGAAATTCTTAAATTCGCAGAAAGTTGCGGCAAAAGTTGCAACGTTTTTGGGCTTATTTTTTTGCCATTAACATTGATCAACTTGTATGAATTTGGTAAAAAAAAAATGTTTTAAGCATTCCTTAACCTTAAAAAGTACAGGATTTCAACAACAAATACAAAATAAATACTGTATTGATGTTTTACTTTTTTTTTATACCACACAACTTTAAAAGTAGACACTAGATAGCAGTAAAAACATACTCAGAGCTCAATGTCATATTACTGTTTTGTTTTAATTCATTACTACTAATAACAATAATAATTAATTATAATTACAGAATGAAATACCACCAAAGACTTCCTTATTGTCTGATATCTGCTCTGTTGTACACAAATTGCTGACATTCTCAGTGTATGTTTTACGTTTGATAAGTGTTTGTCCATCTTGCACATTTATTCACGTTCCAACACATTTACCCCGCGCACATTAGGACCATTTGTTACCTGTTGTGAGCGATCTATCGCGCTAATTTTTGTTGGTAAATGAGAGATATTATGATCACGCCTCAACATCTCTATCATGGAAATACTTCCTTTTTGCTAAGTCAGCTTTGCGAATGAAAATATGTTCTTAATTGTCTTTTCCTGAATAAATAAAGGTTTAATAAATACATGTTAACAAGGAAGTACATTTTTATATACTACATTTCCGAGAAGGCTTGGTGCCGTAGACAGGAACTGGAAATATTTCTGAGGTACGTGGGAGGACTACAATTGTGCCGTTTGATCAATGAAGAGTTGATATTTTGTTACATGTCATCGTTCCTGCTTTGTCTACACAAGAAACAAACATAAGTTTTGATAAGTTTCCGCTCAGGGACAAAAATGACGCTGGTTGGCTGCACATAAGCCGCGAGGGTTTATTAAATTTGTATGAAGTGGCATGAAATTCATGGAAGGACAGATATATACTCTGTTGATAAGCATGTTTGAGGGCTGTGCAAGTGTACAAATGCTAAGAGGTTCAGTTTTCCAGAAGGTTGGATTTTTTTCTCTCTTGTTGAAAAAATACCTTGTTGACTTATTGTTTGCATTGTGTATGGTTTCCATATTTTTCACACAATGAACAAGAGGATTTGTGTGTTCTTTATAGCACGTATTGTGGATTATCCTAATTGGCCTTTTCTGCAACACAGTTTGCAAACAGTACTTTCAGTTCAAAAACATCTAAGCTGGTAAAATGGCAAAAACATATTTAACCCAGCGGGCGACATCTTGCATCAAATATTTGAATTCCATCATTAAAAAGTCAGTAAAGCAATAGCTTTCATATTTTTAATCAAATGTTTAAACATGTCTTTGTGGCCTATATAACATGTAGGGTGGTGCGTTGGTCCAAATGTCACAAACATTGCTGTAGAGATCATATTCAAGCCTCTTTTTGACTGTCTTTTGTAAACAAGCTGATGTATAGGCGGTCGTATTTACATGCAGTACCTCTTCAGACCCCCTGGGGGTCATGAACCCCTGTTGAAAACCTCAAGCATAGTGAATGTCACAATGAACCTTGTAAGATCCGATTAAAACATCTGGTCTTACTCGCTAGCATTAGCTTGTAACTAGAGATGTACATAACTTAGTTTTTCCAAGCATGGCAAGGAAGAAAGTGCGTGTGAAGGACAGTGCTGAGAAGAAGAAGTGGATGATATTCATCGAATCAAAGAAAGAAATCATCAGAAAAACATGACAGTGCATGTAGCTAGCTCACTTGGTGAAGCAGTTGGAGCGGAGCACTGCTAGTCTGCACCATACTGAAGCAGAATTTGTCAATAACGCCAGCCAAGGACGTTCAAATAATATCTATACAGCTGACATATATCCATGAAAATATGGAGAAGATGCAGATGGCGTGTTTGATGCAGCTGGAAGGAGATACTGTAGAAGTCCACAATCCAAGGTAAATGCTGTACATTATTATTACATTACTTCATAAAACTACATGTTTGTACTAGAAATGTCCGATAAAGGCTTTTTTGTCGATATCCGATATGCCAATACTGTCCAACTCTTAATTACCGATTCCGATATCAACCAATACCGATATATACAGTTGTGGAATTAACACATTACTATGCCTACTTTTGTTGTGATGCCCCGCTGGATGCATTAAACAATGTAACAAGGTTTTCCAAAATAAATCAACTCAAGTTATGGAAAAAAATGCCAACCTGACACTGCCATATTTATTATTGAAGTCACAAAGTGCATTATCTTTTTTAACATGCCTCAAAATAGCAGCTTGGAATTTGGGACATGCTCTCCCTGAGAGAGCATGAGGAGGTTGAGGTGGGCGGGGTTGAGGTGTGTGTGTGTGTGGGGGGGGAGGCTATTGGGGGGTGTATATTGTAGCATCCCGGAAGAGTTAGTGCTGCAAGGGGTTCTGGGTATTTGTTCTGTTGTGTTTATGTTGTGTTACGGTGCAGATGTTCTCACGAAATGTGTTTGTCATTCTTGTTTGGTGTGGGTTCACAGTGTGGCGCATCTTTGTAACAGTGTTAAAGTTGTCTATACGGACACCCTCAGTGTGACCTGTATGGCTGTTGACCAAGTATGCCTTTTTAAAGCATTTATAGGGCGATAATATCGGCAGTCCGATATTATCGGACATCTCTAGTTTGTACTATATTCAAATTTGAGGTAGAAATTCAATAGTGAATCTAAATATTAAATATAAATACAAATGGTACAGCTAAATATAAACATGTTGAATATGAATAATGTACATGTTAAATCCAAATGTCAAATATAAATGTTGAATCTATTGCAAAAAAATGTTGAATGTAGATGTTAAATATACATGTTAAATATGAATCTAAATTTACACAAAAATATTAAATCTACATGTTGAATCTAAGACTATTATTTACACTGCAGGCCAAAGTGGCCCAAATCTGATTTAAAAAAAAAATCTGATTTCTTCCATCGGACTGTTTACACCGCAAGTAAAATGTGATTTTTATCAGAATCCAGTGTAAACACGCATGTGGCCCCAATGTGGCCTCGAAGTCAGTTACCTGTGCAGTTCGCCAAAGTAAAAATAGAAGTTGACCGGGAGGAAGTCGCTACTACTAAAAAATAAAATACATTTCGCCACCATTAATATGGTCGCCAAGCCTTAAAAATGAGTGGATTTTTACGTGAAAATAAATTAAAGTAATATAATGTATGAATTAGTGTTGTCCTGATACCAATATTTTTGTCACAGCCCAAGCGCACCTCAGTGCGCATTCATGTGTGCGCGTCACTCCGGTTGCAGCAAGCGGCTGCAATCAATCACCAGTAATCAACGCACCTGTAGCTGATGAGAAGACCTGCATTCTTAAACCAGCACAACCTGCTATCTGGGGCCAGAACATAGCTGTCTGTCCTGTACAGTAAGCCAAATATATCAAACTCTATGCACTCTTTCTCTCTCTGTGTTCCTACCCCCGCCGTGTTCATTTTGTCTCGTGTCCTCCTTGTCGTTCCAGCAGCGTACCTCTGTTCCTGCGTCACGAGAAGTGTGTCTCGTCTCACCGTATTCCCTCTGCCTTCCTGGCTGCCATTTGGATCTCGACCTCCCGCCTGGACACAGACTTTTGACGCCTCTCTCCTCCCCTCGACCTCACGTCTGTCTCACGGATCTCCGAGCTTGTCTTGCCCCACCCCCTTGGACTACCACACCTCGCTCGACACTTCCGGGTAACACTCTTCAGGTAATCTCCACACATAGTCTCACACCATACATTTTTGGATCAGTCACACTATATAGTGTAATAATATAAATAACTAGAGCTAAAATGACATCCCTCCTGTCTGTGCAGTCTCCTTCCCTCTGTACACATAACAATTTTGGTACCGGTACCAAAATGTATTTCGATACGTTTCTGTACTTTTTGATTTTTAAATAAAGGGCACCACAAAAAATTGCATTATTGGCTTTATTTTAACAAACAATCTTAAGGTACATTAAATATATGTTTCTTATGCTTATTTTGTTTTGTTTTGTTTTTTTGTCACAAAAAAATACAATCATGTGTGCTTACAGACTGTATCCCTGCAGACTGTATTGATCTATATTGATATATAATGTAGGAACCAGAAATATTAATAACAGAAAGAAACAACCCTTTTGTGTGAATGAGTGTGAATGAGTGTAAATGGGGGAGGGAGGTTTTTTGGGTTGGTGCACTAATTGTAAGCGTATCTTGTGTTTTTTATGTTGATTTAATAAAAAATAAAAAATATTTTTTTTTAATTTAAATTTTTTTAATTTCTTGTGCGGCCCGGTACCAATCGATCCACGGACCGATTGGTTGGAGACCACTGCCTTACAGGGTTGCGGGGGGTGTTGTAGCCTATCTCAGCTGCATTCGGGCGGTAGGCGGGGTACACCTTGGACATCCTATTGTTAAATATAAATGTACAATCTAAATATTATATATATAATAATGAATCTAATTTAAACCAAACTGTAAGTCTTCAGTCAGTGGCCTTGTGGACTTTATTTTTCCATCTTTGTTCCTTGTCCTCACTGCATCTGCTATACAGCACAGCAGTCAGAGATGTAGGTAAGGGAACAGTGTTTTTTTTTTGCAAATTTAGGTTTGCATTTATATTCAGATACAACATTTTGGTTTTACAATATATTTACCATTTAGCACATTTAACACATTTTATTTAATAAGTTAATTAAATATTTAAATTTAAGAAGGAAGTTGCCAGTGCCAGCACTTTGATAAAGAAGACCTAATACTAGAATATCTTCATTAAACGTTAAAAGTGATGTTAAATGTTCATTTATACGTTTCATTCATCATTCATCAGCAACGTGAAGAGTGGATTTGAATAAAGACCTAATCGGTTTAAATTTAAATAAATGTTAATGAATGTTACAATTTTACTTTCTTAAAGAAGAAATTTGAATTTGAATTTGTATTTGTATTTTGTGCCAACTGTTGCAAGTTGTCCGAGTACTGTTACAGCTCGGTGCTTTGCAATGTTGTTTAATGTCAGCAATTGTTTTCCAAGAAGATTCACTCCATTCTCGGTGGTGGTAACCGCGGTGAACTACTATAGTAGCTACAGCTGCTCCTGGGGCATAACGACTGTCATATGGGGGCCACACCTGGAATAAATAGTCTCGACACGCCACTCCCCCAAAACTAACATTGACTACAAGTAAATGTTCGACACTATCAGAAAATATAATTGTTATTGGAAAACCAAACTTTGGTTTTGCCTGAAATTTGACAACAGTACTGACACAGCAATGCATTGTAGGAAACAGACTTAGACTTAGACAAATTACTCAGTTTGGGCCATCTTTGTAATTCAATAAATAGTCACTTTAGTAGCTCATATGCATCCTATTGGTAATAATCTAATTTAACCTTGGGACAATTTCAGTTTATGTGTACCTTGTAACTTTTATTTTGATGAATTATGTTTGTGTAATAATATTTATGTGCAGCTTCACGTCCCGGAAGGGAATGTTAGTCTGGCGTAGCTAAACAAGTCCATTAGAGTACCAGTACCCCAGTAGCAACATGAGTACCGTATTTTTCGGACTATAAGTCGCAGTTTTTTTCATAGTTTGGCCGGGGGTGCGACTTATACTCAGGAGCGACTTATGTGTGAAATTATTAACACATTACCGTAAAATATCAAATAATATTATTTAGCTCATTCACGTAAGAGACTAGACGTATAAGATTTCATGGGATTTAGTGATTAGGAGTGACAGATTGTTGGTAAACGTATAGCATGTTCTATATGTTATAGTTATTTGAATGACTCTTACCATAATATGTTACGTTAACATACCAGGCACGTTCTCAGTTGGTTATTTATGCGTCATATAACGTACACTTATTCAGCCTGTTGTTCACTATTCTTTATTTATTTTAAATTGCCTTTCAAATGTCTATTATTGGTATTGGGTTTTATCAAATAAATTTCCCCAAAAAATGCGACTTATACTCCAGTGCGACCTATGTATGTTTTTTTCCTTTATTATGCATTTTCGGCAGGTGCGACTTATACTCCGAAAAATACGGTATATGCATCGCGTCATGTTGGCTGCTTACAGATTCTAGCAAATGCTATCGTCATTTAGCCAGGGATGTCTTTATTTCACCTATCAATGTAAGCTATGGTTATACTTTTTTTCCTGTAGAATTTAGCTTGTTTGCAAGTAAATTTTTCATTATATCGGGTAACTTTTTTTTGTAAAAAAAAAAAAAACTACGAAAAAAAACATGATTTAGTACCCAAAATTAACTGAAAACATA